>NC_136070.1:332762875-333257875 GCF_964261635.1 Lissotriton helveticus
TTCCCTCTGACAAGGCCCCCTTAATGTCAGAGGCTGTCAGAAATTCTGGCGTAGTTTTTAATAGAAAGCTTAGCTTGGAATCTCATGTAAATAAGACTGCAGGGACCTGCTTCTCTTTAATCAGAGCTTTACATAAGATTCTCCTGTTACTTCCTCACTCATCTAGCGCACTAGTAGTTTGTAGTGTGATCCTAAGCAGGCTTGCTGTTAGGAGCTCCCGAATACCTGCTCATTTGGCTTCATAGAATTCAAGCAGCAGCGGCCACATTGACCCTGAAAAGATCCACAAGATATTTAGTATCCTTGTCTCGGAAAGATTTGCACTGGTTAACATTAAGACAAAGAATAATTTTTACGTCCCTTTATATTGCTTTTAAATCTTTACATGGATTTGGTCCGACCCCCCTGCAAAAGACAATAAAATGGTACATCCCCAGTAGGAGCTTACGCTCCTCTTCAGCCAATCTGGCCTGTGTGGCCGAATTCAGAAAATCCAGACATGAATGAAGCAGCTCGATTATGGAATCATCTTCCAGACGCCCGAGAGACTCATCCGATTTAATACATTTTAGAAGGGGTCTCAAAACATGGCTTTTCCCTAAAATCATTTAATGTTGTGCTATACTGTTTTAGGACTGTTGCACTGCATGAAACTTATCATCCCCCCTGCTCCCTGCCCACAGTTAGACAATAGTGATAGGATACCTGTCAGGTGGCAGTATTGATGTGCAAGTTAATTATAAATAAAACTCTGTCTGCTCTGAGGCCCCCATCGATCCGTGTCCAAACTACATCTTCATCCTAGGTGGAGCCAGGATCAGCCACAAACTCACTCCCTGTTTAACACCTCGATGGCCACAGCCACCTTCCCTGAGGACTGGAAGCATGCAGAGGTAAACGCCCTACTAAAGAAACTCCGCGACCCCAGCAACTACCGACCCATCTCCCTGCTCCCATTCTCAGTCATTCTTAG
Source organism: Lissotriton helveticus (assembly GCF_964261635.1). Lineage (NCBI taxonomy): Eukaryota > Metazoa > Chordata > Amphibia > Caudata > Salamandridae > Lissotriton > Lissotriton helveticus. The sequence goes on from NC_136070.1 coordinate 332,763,849, forward strand.
AAAAAGGCCATCAACCTACAACTTACCACGCGTCTAGAATGGAACCATCTACTCTACTCTTCCCAGTTCAGAACCGCAGCAACAACGGCACCAAAACAGCCCTAATTACTGCCACTGACAACATCCACATCCTCCACGACTGTGAAGAGACAGCGGCACTGATCCTCCTGAACCTCTTGGTGGCGTTCAACACAATGTCTCACCACATGCTCAGCGCAAGACTGTACAGCATCGGAATCCAAGGAGCCTCTCTTGGATGGATTGCCTCCTTCCTCATTGGAAGAGCACAAAACTCACCTACCCCCATCCAGCTCCAAACCCCAAAAAATCATTGTGGTGTACCTCAAGGATCATTGCTCAGTCTCACCCTCTTCCACACGTACATGACGCCTCTGCCCAACACCGTTTGAGTCCACGGACTCCACATCCTAGCCTACGACGACGGCATGCAACCAATCCTTTCCCTCTTAGAAGACTCCACCAAAACCAGAGCCAACTTGCACAGCTGTATGACCAGCCTCGCCAATTGGATGAGGGACAACTGTCTGAAGCTTAGCACTGAAAAGACAGAGGTTCTCATCTTTGGCAACAAAAGCTCCCCCTGCACGCCTTCTGGTGGCCCACAGAATTCGGACCAACTCTAACCCTGCAAGATCTTCAAATGGTTACCACAGAGCTCAAGACGCACCATCACTCAAGCCGTCCTCTCCAGCTGAATAGACTACAGCAACGTTCTCTACGCAGGGATCGCAGCCCACCTCCTCTAAAGATTGCAGACCAAACAGAACCACACGGCCAACCTAGTCTTTCTGCGACAAACCCACATAACCCCTCACCACAGATCTCCACTGTGTCCCAATTCAGAAGATATGCCAGTTCAAACTACTCACCCATGCATACAAGGCCCTAAAAAATTGCTGACCCGCATAAATGAACCACCGCCTGAACTTTCACCAGACCCCCTTGCTCTGTTTGCCTCTCACTTGACTGCATTTGATGCAGCGAGAGCAGAGCTCCTTCTCCTACCTAGCAGACAAGACGTGGAACGAATTCCCCCTTCATCTCCGAACATTCCCATCTCTACCGGAGTTCCGAAAGTTGCTAAAGACCTGGCTCTTTAACGAACCACTGGACCCTGGTGTGCCTGGATGGCCTTGCAGGTGAACAGCTGCGCACTACAAATCGAATGATTTGATTGATCCGTCCATAGTGCTGAAAACCATATTTCTTAGAACCTGTGGATGTATGAGGTTTTAACTAGGGGTGGGCATAACTCTTGTAATTCTGTGAAGCGTAATCACATGGAATTACCTGAAAATTCCATAAAATCACATTTGAATTGCGCGAGAAGAGTAATTCTTTGTTCAGTTTCTTAGGCCAAAGGGGCACCCTCAGGACCAAAAGGGAAAGAAGGGTGCATTTTGCACTAAGACATAGTACTAAGTGCAACAGAACACAAATAGCGAGTAAATCTTCTCTACAGGTAGGATTTCCCCCCGATTTACTACTGGCGTTTAGCTCTATTTCCGTATCGCAAAATGCATCCTTTCATCCAAAATTACTTGAGGATGCATTTTGCACTAAGAATCCAAGCTAAATGCGGCAAGACCAAATAGGGAGTGCAAGAGGCCGCTTGCTAAATGTGCTCTCATGGTAGGATTCGTTGCCCTAAAACCACTCTTAATTACGCGAATCGAAGATATCGTGTAATTATCTGTAGTTCTGCAGAGTTACTGAAAGTACTCTGATTGCCTGGTGTATTCTAAATTCTGCCAGACCTAGACTTTACATGCACAGCAGAGAGCATGCATCAAGTATAATGGGGTGACCCAGGGAGCCTCAGTACATTAGCATACAATATAGCAGACAGCATGTGCCTACTCGAACAATGACATGCATATATTATGGAATGTATTGAAGCATATTAAGCAACATTACCTTTATTGGTTTAACAAGTTGTAGTTTATTTTAGAGTATTGTGCAAATTTAGTGAAGTAAAACTGCAGACTCATCCTGGAGAGTTAACCTTGAATATTGAATTCCAAATTCTGCTTCCTGCTACCCTGCAAGTACTTTTAGTGAATTTCAGTTGTCACATGAGGGTTCCTGCACTTAAGATGTAGCAGCTTCTATTGCAACTGTTGACCACACATGTCCCGATAACAAGCAACTGGGTGTCTTGATTCCACTTGTAGAAATGTAGCTGTTTTGGGCTGCCCACAGTAATTTTTTAGGTCTCTCGCCTAGCGTTGCAGAACGCAGCACTGCTCGCGCATCGCAAGACCTCCTGTACGGGCTTCACAAAGCTGACCTCAGGCTCATGCGTGTGATTTAGGTGTGGCAGCCGTCGGAGAGATTTATTCCTCTTGAGGCCACAAACTAAATTAAGGGAAATTTGGAACTCCAGTCCGTGGCGACCCATGCACCTGGACCCCACACTTTCCGCACCGTGGGAAACAAGAATCACGTACCTAGGATTTTGCAGAGCGGCCCCCGCTGCCACCCAGGGAGGGCCCATTCAACGAGCTCCCTGTGCTCCACAACACATTCCGTCCTGATGAAGACCCCAACACGAGGATACACCAGCCCGTAACAACGCAGGGGTCGAAACGTAGACTTCTACAGATCATCAAACACGTGGGACCCTAAACCAATGAACTATACTTGTCCTATGTGCTATGATAATAAGGAGAATTTGTGGATCTTTCTATAGCGAAAAGGTTTTATTGTAAATATTTGCTATTGTGCCTGTCACAACACCTTTACCCTTTCCCTCACCCATCCAACCACTCCCATTCCTCCTACCAAACCTTCCTTTTTATTTCACTGTGAGCACTGTATAATACAACACAAAATGTTTTGAGGACAAAAGCATTTAACGTGTGCATACAAAAATGACCAATGTGGAGTAAAACACATGATTTCTCATTTATGTTTTCAATCCAAAACTTCTGACTAATGTGTTACTCATTAAACATATAACTTTTGTTGAATCATACCAGCAATTCATTGTGGTGGTTTATATATCACAATTGTTCTAAACTCGAACTACTTAGACCATTTTCTTTAACGTAATGATTTTTTTCGTAGGCTGCAATTGGCTTGTGCGTTCTTTTTTTTTTTGTTCACAAAAGGCAGCATGCTATTAGGCAAAGGCTGGCGCATGTCCCGCCTTTGCACCGCCCATTCCCGTCCGTGGCTAGCAGGCGCGGCAGCGTGCGTTCGCCTCGCTGCCGTGCTCCCTCTCCCCCGCTTCTCTGTGGTGTGCGCGCACCACTGTTTTCCTTTCCATTTTTGTGGTGTTTCATGTTCCTGGGAGAGACCGAGGTATCTGATGAGGGGGTGGGACGGTTGCGCATCAGAAAGAGAACCCCATAGCAACGGCAATCTCCTCTGGGCCTCTGCTTTTCACTGCATACTTACTATTTTTAGGAGTAGAAAAAAAATGGCGTTGTCCAAATTTGGAAGCGTTTTCTATAAAAATGTAAAATACTTTTTCTTACTCCAGCAGCCCCCAGTAGTCCTGAGGATTAGCGTTTTCAGATGGCTTTAGGAAGTGCTTGAAACAATTTCAGTGGTAAATCCAGGCCTCGTATACCAAATCCCATGGCCTGGTGGTACATAAATGGTGCTAACCAACTACACCCCGTAGGAGCACAGATTGGCCGATAGGCATGCGTCATGCCAAGGGTCCTGGAAAAGTTGAATGGGAGGAAATGGACAGGCCAGCCTTTAATTTGTTTGTAATGAGGAGATTAAGGTTAAACTCCGCGATGACTAAATACTTTGAATAGAAAGGAATCTGGCTTCCTATTTAATCCAGGCAGTTTTCTGGGAACCACAGTCCTGCCTGCGCATTGTGTGCGTGCACGCACCAAGAACTCGCACCCTGCACACCTGGGGCTTACTTGGAGGTTGGTGGATTGCTACTCCGAAAAAAACTTGACAGATTATCTTTACAAGTGCTGTAAAATATTATCGGGACCACTTGAATTATGTTGAAGTAGAGGATAAAATTAAGTGGCGGGGTACAATAATATGCCAAGAAGAAAAGGTAAATTATGAGGCGTAATGTGACTTATTTTCTAATGGTGTTACCTCGTTATCTTTTTAATTTTGTACATACTATCTGGTTAACGGTTTCACCTCATCAGTACTAGTCTGACACCCAAATATAATATAGCAATAGTCAGCAGAAGGGTGAAACCATTGCGCCTTCCTCTCCACTACGCATCAACAGATTTTGCTTCAGTTTACTTGTTTTTGTTCCATGTGAGTTGGATTTTTTTTGGGTCAAAATAAGCGTTTTGTGGCAACTGGGGCATATCTGTAATTTTGCGGAAAGGCAGTGGCCGCAATATCACATAATTCCTGTGGCCTCAAATATGCACTTGTAATAAGGTGTCAGATATCCATAATGTTTGTTACTGGGTAACCAGCCAGCCAAACTGTAAACAAGGACTCTGGTCTCTATGAAGGGGCTTAGTCAGTGGTGATGCGTGCAGTTGATAGTTCAGGCGTGCTAGGCAGGGAGCCCTCACAGCAAGACTCCAAACATTGTTTCCCCAGCTACGAACTGCCAGTGATCTAAGGGAAAACGTAACTGATGTTGAAAACAGCTGTTCTTGACTTAGTGCACACTTATTCTCAATGGTGCTTCTGTCAGCATAGATATTTTTTCTCTCAGTGGTGCTAGTGTCTTTAGCTTTGTGAGGTTAGCAAAAGTGCTCTAGTACATTGAGTAGCCGCTCTCATTGGTGATCCTAGCATCACATCTATCTTTGCGCACTCAGATATGTTTGCATAGCACTCACTGCTTTGTCTGGTGCTAGTGTGTTGCTGATGGGCTCTCTCAATTCTCTGGTGGCAATGTGCTGGGATAGTGGAAATCTGCTCTAAATGGTGCTCAGTATCGTTATTTTTGCGCTATGTGGTGGCAGTGTGCAGTGGAGTCCAGTGTTGTCAGTATACTTGGGTGGTGGTGGCGGCGTGTGCTGTCCCCTCCACCTTTGTACCCTCTGTGTTTTTTGTGCGCTGTGGTGGTAGTGTGGGTGCATAGGTGTTGCTGTGGTTGTAGAACTGCTGTTAGTCCTGCTGGGTTGGACACCACTACCCCACTTTGGCTGGTTTATCAGCATTACTGACTGTTGTCACTGCCCTCTGTTGGTAGGATGATGTATAAAAGCAGCAACACCTGACCATGTCACCTGTCTCTGTGCTGCCGATGATGGTCCTGGGCCGCTAGGTGTCGCTGCTTTGTGCGAACACAGAGGCGTGATTGGCGATGAAGTCCTAGTTGTTTCATCAACTAAGGTGACCCCAGCAAGCTGCTCGGGCTTTGGTGGGTGGGGGCAGGTCAGAGCACACGCTCTTTGCTCTGGAAAGAAGCATGTGCCACTTACATAAGAAGCTACGGAACACAGTATGCAGCGCCTGTGCTATTCACACATCCAACTGATTTCATTCTGAAAGCTGGTCGTCTGCATTTTTTATTGGGGAACTATTTTCAGTATCAGTTGGCAATCATTGTATGTGTTCTGCAACAGAAAACACACTTGGCAAAACATCATATTAATCCATGGCTATAGGGAGTGGCAGTAGTTGATAGTGTCTTATCCCACGTGCATAGACTGTATTTCCTAGAACACATTTGCCCCACTATCACATACTAACATTATAAATAAACTTGTATATATTTATTGCTTTTAAAACAAAATAGATAAAAAACAATGCCATTTACAATACAACAACTTTAAACTTTGCTGCTGCAATACCTATTGCATTGTTTTTTAGGGCTCGGCCTCCGCCCACGTAAGTGGGAGGAGTTTCGAGATCCTAATGTTAAAGAAAAAAAAAGTATCTCCTAGGGCTTTGGCGAGACAAATTCCACACATTCCTTAGTGTGTTATGTCATCTGGCCAGTGATTCGTCTTCGTTGTGGTGTTGTTTTAATAGCCTTGAAGTGATAGGGTAAATGTAGTTTTCGTCCGCCATGTTGGGCATTTTTCGTTCGTGTGCGCGCAAAGAAGTACATTAATTATAATTAGGAGCTGTCAGGGTGCCTCCGTAAGTGAATCCAGATGGCCGGGCGCGTTCACCATTCAGCAGCGCTCAGCGCGCAGCTGCTCCATGCCAGGCCGGGAAAGGGCTTCATTAGTTCAAGAACAAGAGTCTGACGTTCTGTCATGGGCTGTTCTTTTAATCTGTTTCATTTTTTTTCGGGAATGGTCCGTGGCCGGTGTGAATGGAATTGTTCTCTCGAGTTTATAATGTGTTTCTTTGCAGCAGCTTTTGTTTTCGGAGCTGAGGTAATGAATAGCAAGCTGGCAGGCAGCGCCTTTTAGAACTGTTTGCTTTCTGGGCAGAGTCCTGCAGTGGTGTTGAACTTCAGCATAGTCTGACAGGCTGCTGTATTGTTTGTATTTTCCCATACCGCCTGCTTCAACTTTTTTCCACACACGAATTTCCAACAGTTTTGTTCTCTTTGAATAATGCGCCTTGTTACTTCCTTCAGACAGCAAGCAGAGTTTTAAAGGAATGATTCAAGGAGCCCGTCAGTTGTTGACACAACGAAAGGTGAGGTAACTGTTTGCTTGCAGTTACGGACCTTCGTTTGGGTTTTTTATTGGTATTGTTTTTCCTAATGGGATTGGTGTTTGCGAGAAAATTGACTGCCCACAGCTGCGCTTGTAAGACGCGCCTGGCAAAGCGTGTCACGAGGGCTACGTGGGGCTGATACAGATGCTCGCGCCCTATCAACATTGGGGACTGTATATTGACCGTCGTGCTGAAAGGCGGAGCAGCAGAAGTAGATTTCCGTTCTTGACTTAAATTCTATTCTTCCGAGCTCTGGGAGAAACCCCGAATGGAATCTAGGTATCCTGCTAGTTGCAGCGTTTGCGCGATGGCAAAAGAGGAAGTGTGCTAAGTTTTATTGTTTTTATTTTTTATAAAGTAAAGAACATTGGTAGGAAAGTTTGTAGAACTCCCCAAGTCTAGCAACTCGGAACACATACTTTGATTACGTCGTTTTTAGAACAGTCTGCCAAAGAATTCATTTCACAACTTGTAAATGCAGTTTGAGAGTTGAGACTGCAGTTTGAGAGTGCAGTTTGAGAGTGCAGTTTGAGAGTGCAGTTTGAGAGTGCACTCTCGTGCAGTTTGAGAGCAGTTTGAGAGTGCAGTTTGAGAGTGCAGAGTGAGAGTGCAGTTTGAGAGTGCAGTTTGAGAGTGCAGTTTGAGAGTGCAGATTGAGAGTTGAGAGTGCACGTTGAGAGTGCACATTGAGAGTTGAGAGTGTAGTTTGAGAGTTGAGAGTGCAGTTTGAGAGTTGAGAGTGCAGTTTGAGAGTTGAGAGTGCAGTTTGAGAGTGCAGTTTGAGAGTGCAGTTTGAGAGTGCAGTTTGAGAGTGCACTCTCGTGCAGTTTGAGAGCAGTTTGAGAGTGCAGTTTGAGAGTGCAGAGTGAGAGTGCAGTTTGAGAGTGCAGTTTGAGAGTGCAGTTTGAGAGTGCAGATTGAGAGTTGAGAGTGCACGTTGAGAGTGCACATTGAGAGTTGAGAGTGTAGTTTGAGAGTTGAGAGTGCAGTTTGAGAGTTGAGAGTGCAGTTTGAGAGTTGAGAGTGCAGTTTGAGAGTTGAGAGTGCAGTTTGAGAGTTGAGAGTGCAGTTTGAGAGTTGAGAGTGCAGCATGAGAGTTGAGAGTGCAGTTACAGAGTGCAGCATGAGAGTTGTGAGTGCAGTTACAGAGTGCAGCATGAGAGTTGTGAGTGCAGTTACAGAGTGCAGCATGAGAGTTGTGAGTGCAGTTACAGAGTGCAGCATGAGAGTTGTGAGTGCAGTTACAGAGTGCAGCATGAGAGTTGTGAGTGCAGTTACAGAGTGCAGCATGAGAGTTGTGAGTGCAGTTTGAGAGTGGTGTTTGAGAGTGCAGAGTGCAGTTTGAGAGTGCAGTTTGAGAGTGCAGTTTGAGAGTGCAGTTTGAGAGTGCAGTTTGAGAGTGCAGTTTGAGAGTGCAGTGTGGGAGTGCAGTGTGGGAGTGCAGTGTGGGAGTGCAGTGTGGGAGTGCAGTGTGGGAGTGCAGTGTGGGAGTGCAGTGTGGGAGTGCAGTGTGGGAGTGCAGTGTGGGAGTGCAGTGTGGGAGTGCAGTGTGGGAGTGCAGTGTGGGAGTGCAGTGTGGGAGTGCAGTGTGGGAGTGCAGTGTGGGAGTGCAGTGTGAGAGTGCAGTGTGGGAGTGCAGTGTGAGAGTGCAGTGTGAGAGTTGAGAGTGCAGTTTGAGAGTTGAGAGTGCAGATTGAGAGTGCAGATTGAGAGTGCAGATTGAGAGTGCAGATTGAGTGCAGTGTGAGAGTGCAGTGTGAGAGTGCAGTGTGGGAGTGCAGTGTGGGAGTGCAGTGTGGGAGTGCAGTGTGGGAGTGCAGTGTGAGAGTGCAGTGTGAGAGTTGAGAGTGCAGTTTGAGAGTGCAGATTGAGAGTGCAGTTTGAGAGTGCAGTTTGAGAGTGCAGAATCAGAGTGCAGATTGCAGTTTGAGAGTGCAGTTTGAGAGTGGTGTTTGAGAGTGCAGAGTGCAGTTTGAGAGTGCAGTTTGAGAGTGCAGTTTGAGAGTGCAGTTTGAGAGTGCAGTGTGGGAGTGCAGTGTGGGAGTGCAGTGTGGGAGTGCAGTGTGGGAGTGCAGTGTGGGAGTGCAGTGTGGGAGTGCAGTGTGGGAGTGCAGTGTGGGAGTGCAGTGTGGGAGTGCAGATTGAGAGTTGAGAGTGCAGATTGAGAGTTGAGAGTGCAGATTGAGAGTTGAGAGTGCAGATTGAGAGTTGAGAGTGCAGATTGAGAGTTGAGAGTGCAGATTGAGAGTGCAGATTGAGAGTGCAGAATCAGAGTGCAGAGTGCAGATTGCAGTTTGAGAGTGCAGTTTGAGAGTGCAGAGTGCAGATTGAGAGTGCAGTTTGAGAGTGCAGAGTGCAGATTGAGAGTGCAGATTGAGAGTGCAGAGTGCAGATTGAGAGTGCAGATTGAGAGTGCAGAGTGCAGATTGAGAGTGCAGATTGAGAGTGCAGATTGAGAGTGCAGATTGAGAGTGCAGATTGAGAGTGCAGATTGAGAGTGCAGAGTGGCAGTGAGTGCAGAGTGACAGCGAGTGCAGACTGAGTGCAGAGTGACAGCGAGTGCAGACTGAGTGCAGAGTGACAGTGAGTGCAGACTGAGTGCAGAGTGACAGTGAGTGCAGACTGAGTGCAGAGTGACAGTGAGTGCAGACTGAGTGCAGAGTGACAGTGAGTGCAGAGTGAGTGCAGAGTGAGTGCAGAGTGAGTGCAGAGTGAGTGCAGAGTGAGTGCAGAGTGAGTGCAGAGTGAGTGCAGAGTGAGTGCAGAGTGAGTGCAGAGTGAGTGCAGAGTGAGTGCAGAGTGAGTGCAGAGTGAGTGCAGAGTGAGTGCAGAGTGAGTGCAGAGTGAGTGCAGAGTGAGTGCAGAGTGAGTGCAGAGTGAGTGCAGAGTGAGTGCAGAGTGAGTGCAGAGTGAGTGCAGAGTGAGTGCAGAGTGAGTGCAGAGTGAGTGCAGAGTGACTGCAGAGTGACTGCAGAGTGGCAGTGACTGCAGAGTGGCAGTGACTGCAGAGTGGCAGTGACTGCAGAGTGGCAGTGACTGCAGAGTGGCAGTGTGTCAGGGTGCACATTGTGTGAGTGTGCAGGGTAAACAGTGTGTGACTATGCAGGGTGACATTGGGAGTGTGCGGGTGAGCAGTGTGTGACTATGCAGGGTGACATTGGGAGTGTGCGGGTGAGCAGTGTGTGAATGTGTAGGGGCAGTGTGTGAGTGTGCAGAAAACACCACACACACATACACCACACACACATAACGCACACACAAACCACACACCTCAGTCTCTCAACACCACACACTTGTCACCACTCAACACAACACACTCACCACCACACTCACTCCCCAGGCTCACCCCCACAGACTCACCACCACACACTCACCAGCACACAGAAAACAACACACACAACAACACACCCCCAGCCGTCAATGAATGCTTTCACCATGCACAAACACCAACAACCATCATCCATCTGTGCACGCTTTTACCAAGCACACACCCACCAGCCGTCAGTGCACCCTTCCACCAGGCACACACACCTCCAGCCGGCAGTGCACTTTTCCACCAAGCAATCGCAGTATGGTACACTTTACTTTTAAACATATTCATATAAAGCACAGCATGCCACCATTGGTAAAATTACAATTTAACCAAGATACTTCCACTACACACCACATGCACACACTCCATAACACATGGCAAAAAGACATTGGCATTTACAATGCCATTAGCTCAAACTCAAATAAATCCGAGCCCGATTGCATTTCTAATGCTTGTTTGTATTTGCTACCTTAACTCTGAACATATTAATGTATTTGCCTTAAGGCGTATTTAGGAAAATGCTTATATTTCATGTTTAAAATGATGCTGAAACCGATTTCTTCGCGGCAGGAGCACAATAGATATACACTATTTCAAGAAATACGCATCGGTGGCTGTGTATACATTGTGCATGGTAAGAAACGTATTGGCATGATACAATGACAACCGGAAAAAATGGACAATCATATAATTGTATCTTGGAGACCAGAATCAGACCTAGATTCAAACCAATAAAAGTACAGAAATGTTTAATAAAGAAATGCTAAAGAAGAAAGCAACCTGTAAACCACTTATTTGGCCTCATTAAATTTAGTTTTGAACAAATTAATGCATGATAAAATGTAAAATAAGTGAAACGAGGTGCATCGTTCCTGGGATAAATGTGTGCACCCCGAAATGCCGTTTTTTTCTACAGTTTGTTTTTGTTTATATTGGTTTCTTTTGTCTATGAATATTATATGATTTTAATAAAACGTTACTTTTTTTTTTTACAGGTCCAAGGAAAAGATCCATCTGTGGATATTACACAGGATCTCGTGGATGAGTCCGAAGAGGAACGCTTCGATGATATGTCATCACCTGGTCTAGAGCTGCCATCTTGCGAATTGAGTCGATTAGAAGAAATTACAGAAGTGGTGGCTTCTTCATTGCCCTCCCCCCTGCGGAGAGAAAAACTTGCATCCGCCCTGGAAAACGAGGGATATATAAAAAAGCTCCTGGAACTTTTTCATGTGTGCGAGGACTTGGAGAACACTGAAGGCTTGCACCATTTGTATGAAATTGTCAAGGGAATCTTCCTCTTAAATCGAACTGCACTTTTTGAAGTTATGTTTTCGGAAGACTGTATAATGGACATAATTGGATGCCTAGAGTACGACCCAACTTCTTCCCAGCCACGAAAACACAGAGAGTTTCTGACTAAAACAGCAAAGTTTAAAGAGGTGATTACTATATCGGACCCTGAACTAAAGCAAAAAATACACCAGACTTACCGAGTCCAATATATTCAAGATATGGTCCTACCCACACCCTCAGTGTTCGAAGAAAATATGTTATCAACACTTCACTCCTTCATCTTTTTTAATAAAGTAGAAATAGTGGGAATGTTGCAGGTAAGCCTATATTTCTATTGTGCAGTGTAAGTTTAAATCTTTGAAATGTACGGGATGTGGTTAATTTTGCGTGGATGTTTTCTTTAAACAAAAAAATCTAAAAAAAATAACCTTGATACTTTTTTCTTAAGTGCACAAAATGCCTGTTTTTAGAAACCTCATTTGCTGTGTTCCAGGATGCTTCCTGCACCTAGTTCATCAGATCGATTCTCTACTAACTTCCTTCTCCACCACTTTGGTTGGCGTTCTTTTAGCCAACTGGCATCTTGTGGTTGTTAGTCCTGTTGTCGCGGTCACCCGCCATTTCCTGTATTCCCATTGTCCAGTTGACAAGCTTACAAAGCCTTCTCCTTCTCATCCCATGAAGAATATTACTATTTATTTAATGTTGTCTTTATAGGTGGACTGTGGACTGTTAATGCACGTCTTGGATGCACTGTCTGGTTGTGAAAAAGAAGAAATGTCCCCCCGTTTTAGATTTATGTAGAGCTGACCATTCACTGTAAAACGGTTCTACTTTGAACCACATCCCCACACTAGGAAATTACAACTTTTTAGTTTTTACACCAATGATTTAATGTATTTTTTAGAGCAATCTTGAAAAACAGAGAAACAGTAGCGGTTAACAAATACAGTTGTCAAAAACTAAAGGCTTACTTAATTTTTTTTTAAAGTGTTTTTATTAAGACTATAAATAGGGCATCTGCCATACTTCAAAAATGAAGGTAATGCAATGCATGACATCAGTACAGTTCGTACAATACTCCAATCACAGTGTTACAAATCCAGCAGTACATTCTTCTGACTGATTCAGATTGTTGGTGGTGGATTTTCTGGCCAAAAAGTGTGGTAGGTGTATATTCTCTGCCATGTTGGAAGTGTAAGTTTTGCTACACTCTTGAGTCACTATGGATGTGAATGTTTTTCTACAGAAGTGGCTGTCTCTGATTAGTAAATAAACTGCTTTGGTCGGGATGGCACCATTTGAAAACGGATTGCGAGGGTATATTGTCAGATACAGACATCAAGTCGTTCTGATATGCTTGAAGCATGGCACTTTTCTTCATGTTAAAGCCACATGTCATGTCGGGAGTCTGTCACATCTTCCGGAACTCTGTCACAGTTTATAGCAGATTGGCCAATTTCCCCTAACAGACCCGATGCGAGATAGAGGGTGTGCTGGTGAGACATGTGCTATTTATAGGACTAAAAATGTCCCCAAAAAGTTTTCTACCCTTCTCCAAATTAGGCCATGAGTGCCTTGTAGATGTCATCCTACCCTAAATTAGGCAATTGCATATTGTAAATACGGAAGACTGTGCAGCCATTTAAAAAAATAGGACATTCCTGCCAAACATTACCTTCTGGCCAGCACCATAGATTTAACTGTTCTTTCCTTTGTTGCCCAAGTACTTTCATGATCAAGAAGACTGCCATATCGAAAACAGAGCTGTATCATATTGTATGACTTTGCCTCTTGGGCTTTTCCATGCATGTCACTTAACGAAAACACATATGTCCAAAAAAAAAAAGCTGTGAGGGTGGCGGAATCACTTAAAGAAAAAATATGAGCACATGTGTTTATAGTGCTAGAGCAGCTTATTCCATAATCGTGCAAAGAATGCTTACAAAGGTTTTGTTCCTCTTCATTGCTAGTAATGAGATGACTAACCAAAACATTTATTTTCAATTGAATGGACATTTCTGGCTCTCTCAACCACATGATTAAATCAGTGATTGGTAGTTTTGTTTTAGGTAACACAAACAAAATATATTCTTACTGACACTGTGATTCAGAATCATCAAATATCAAAAAGGTCAGAAAACTTCACACCATCACGCAAAAGGCATAGAGCTGAACAAATTAACATCGTGGGGACTGTAAAATCAGCTCGATGAGAAAGGCTTCACTGTTATGAACCTATGTCTTATTTAGAGTTGCTTTCAGATTAAGTATTCAGTAATCTTTTGATGCATTGGTTTCCCAAATGCTACTCTTGTACAAGTTTGTGTTTGACTGTGACCTGTGCACCAAAATACCCTAATTTTCCAACTGAGGTGGGTTTATCCGAAAGAATATTGGATCCCGAAATCTTTCACTGCTTGAAATTTGTAAATCTTTTTATCGCTATGAAATAACTATTTCCTTTAATTAATAGTCAACCAGGTGTTGCTTCAGCTTTCCTCTTGTCTCCCTTGCTAAAGTAAGATTTGTATTGCTAATTGTTATATAGGGGTTTACACTTCTCTTTTAATAGATAATGAAATTGTTGGCATTACCCCCTATAAGTCTACTAACACAGAGTGTTACTACCAGTTGAAATTTCTTCCGCTGTTTTTCTTTAAAGGAATTCAACACAAAGCTTGCATCTTATCCTGAGAGCACCACTTTCTATTTACCCAATTGGAGGTACCAGAGTACGATGACATTGTCCATTCCATGTAGAAATTCAAGGTTTCATCTACCAGTAACATTAGAATAACCATTTCATCTTCTCAAAATTGGCATCCTAGTTTTCATGGTATCATTGAATGAAGCAGGACCAGTATTAGGCAGATGACCGCTTATGTAAGAAAGCACCTTAATAGATGAAGTGATCCGACATCTGGTGTTTACTCTGTGTTTTAGTCCACTGAACAGTCCTTTTGACTCCATGTACACACAAGCTTATTTAGCGTCCAGGTTGGACAGAAATGTCCCTGTATGATAGGTAGATGAATGTGCATGTGTTCCCTGAGTTAACCAACTTAAAGTAAATTTAGTATCCTGCCTTTATTTTGGTTAAGCACCCACAAAGTCAGTTAAGCGAGGGTGCCTCAAATTGACAATGAGATGTTGGAACTGCCAAAAGCATACCCCTTTACTGACCCCAGACTACCCTATGTTTCCTGGGACATGTAAAGTGAGTGTTGGTGACAGCATACCATTTTTAAATCGATAGTGGTTGGACCATTCTTTTTCCCTTTTTAAAGAATAAAGTGTGCCTCCTACTTGCCCTTTCCCCGAAAGTTCTGCTTGCGTGCTATTCCCAGACACTGTGCTGACATTCCCGTGTGTATGTCTAGTGCGTGTTGTGTGTACATTGCCTGCAAGTAGGGCTCCATGTTTGTGAGTGCCTATGTACCTGTATGTGGTGGCTAGTGCGATCCTTTAAGGATTGTTCCAGTTTTTTACATGTCACACGATGGAAATGTTGATGCAACCTTCGCCAGACAGTCGAAGCGCATTATGTATGTTCCTGAGCTGGTGGGTATAGCTCCAGGCACTTGAGTGTGGAAGGAAATAGGACCAATTTAGCAGGGGATTGCCGATTACTCCTTCCTGAGCGCCATTTTGCTGATGGTGGGAGAATGGGGTGATGGTATGGTAATGATGGTGAATCAGCAGATCTGGTTGCTAGAGGGAAGGATGTTTCTAGACAGGGCCTGAGCCTTTTGTCTTTTATTGAGTGGCCCATCCAGGAATCCTGATGACAGACAGTTTCAGGGCTTTATGCTTACTGTGTTGATGTTATGGATCCCCACCGTCTGCTTTAGAAGCCATCGCCATACACAAAGAATTAGGTGAACTGCAGAAAGATCGATTTATGAAAAAGAACATCCCAATCGGGTTCTTGAACTGCAGACAGGGTATCCACATCTCCTGTCTGCAATAAACGTGAGACCCAAACCTTCCCACTTGATAATTATTCCAAGCTTCTTCATTGACCAAGAATTGGAGTACAATGGGTACTTGTACTGCAGCAAACCAAGGTTGATATCGCTTATAGCCTATCTCCCATACATATGGAAACTTTTATGAAATCCTCACCAATTGCTGGACAAACTGTGGCTCTGAGACTTGGGAGCCTGCCAGCTTGCTAAATGGGAAGAAGGGAGTGCCTTAACCCAAAGGAGCTTTATGCCTTAAGGGGAGAGGCCCAACCTGTAAGACTGGAGAGGAGTGGCCCAGTAGACGGCTTTGCCAAGAGAATGGGTCTGTAGCTGACCCACATGAACCCAATGGTCTCCTGACCAAGAAACTAAGTTGTTAGGAGGATCCACCAGATCTTCTGTTCCAGCAACTTCCACAGAGGAAAAGCTGTGCTTATTCCTCCTTGCACCAGTGCTACACACCAAAAGAAAATAATTCCCCATCTCAGTGACTGAAATCCTTCCTAGAACACATCACCAAAGGACGGTCCCCCACCTCACACACACCAGGATGCACCACAACCCCCAACTCCATTCCCCAATATAACCCACCCTGCCCAATTCAACAGCGGAATAACACACACCCCTCTCATACCCCCAATGCTATAGTTAGTCAAACACCCAACGTAATCCCCCCACACCCCTCTCACATTGACGAAGATCGTCCCCCTTCACACATCCCACTTACCCCCACCCCTCCTCCCACCCATCCCACACCTCCTACGAGTCTCGCTGAACGCACAACCGCCCGGAACATATCCCCCCCCCCCCCCTGTGGCAGATCTCCCTCCCACCCTATCTCCCCCCCACTCTCACGCCCCACTTCTCCACCCTCCCAAACAGACATACAGAGCATACCTTAACATCCTCCCCTCTCTCCCCCCCCCACACTCAGCCCCCACCACCTTCCTACCTCCCCTATTGTCTTGTCTTCTCTCTCCCTTCAACTCACCGGCATCGCCTCCCACCGACGTCTCCGCCCCTTCGTCCCAGCCTACCCTGACTTCACCCACACTCCTCGCCCACATTATCTCCCAGCCTTCGACTGCCACCCCACCCACTATTACCGCAGAACACTCCTCTGATTGCATACCCCACCCCCCCGTCACCAGCTCGCTCTCCAGCTCCCTAGTCAACAACGCCACGGCCCTCATCTCCAACGCTAGCCCCAACCCACCGCTGGACCTGATTTTAACAACCCTCCTACAAGTAAAAGACGAGCTCCAGACCATCAAAGAATTTCTCCACACACACCCCAGACAACCCCGACCTACAACCAACACCTCCGTATCCAACAAACGCCACACCTTCCTCACAGGCCCTCGCACTCATCACGCTCCAGGGGTGCGACGGCTGGGCGCATACTCTCCACGTTGGCCCACTATCCCCGACCGCAACAACATACACCGCCCTCGTCGCGCCCATAACTTCCTGTCGGATCATGACTTAGACACCCTCCTCCGCTCATTTGGCCCTGGCCCGGTAAAACACACAGCGTCCACACAACGCCCCATACCCACAATTCTCACAAATCCCATTAGGCACCCAACCCTAAGCAGCAGAAGCTCCGTCCCCAACAATCTCAGAAAAATACCCCTCGCTCTAGAACACCCGACCACCCTTCTCACCCCCAAACTCAAATGCATCCTACTCAACTGCAGATCGGCCCAAAGGCACTCCTCCAACATTGCAGATCTCGTCACATCAATGGATCTTGACCTAACAATTTTGACTGAAACTTGGCTAACTGATGCCTCTACACCTATTATGGACATACTAGTACCCCCCAATTACCACATCATTAGACTCGACAGGACCGGCAAGACGGGCGGGGGAATCGCATGCATATTCAGGAGCAGCCTCTCTGTTGCTAAAGTCACTTCCCCCTCCCTCACGTCTTGTGAACTCTTCTGTCTTGATATCTCCAGCGAGGGCAAACCAGTATGTGCTCTACATCTCATCTATCACCCACCTGGGGATAACCTCATCTTCACCCAACAACTCATGGACACGATCTCATCCAACGCTGGTCGGCAGATCACACAAATCTACCTGGGTGACTTCAATCTCCACTGGAACGATCAGAAAGACGCAGTGGTGAATAGTCTCAAAACTTTCCTTAGTGCGCTCGACCTCACCCAAATATGCAACAGCCCTACACATGACAAAGGCTCCATACTTGATCTCATCATCGCCAACGAAGACTCTACCCAACTTGGGGCAATCCAACCTTGTGATTGGTCAGACCACCACATTATCACCTTCTTCATTAAGGAAAAAATCAAACCTATCACGGCTCAACCCACCAAATCCAAGATCTGGAAAAGGGACATGAAGAATCTTAACCCCAACTCCCTGCCTCCCCACCTCTCCAATCGCCTCCTTCCCCCTCCTGACGCCTCTGATGTTCAATCACTGACTGACCACTACCTCGACGCTATGAACTCCATAATTAATGAAGCCGCCCCACTGCAACTAAAGAGAGTCTCCACTAAGATCTCGAACCCTTGGTATGACGGCAGACTCAATGAAGACAGGCGTGCTATGCGAATGGCCGAGCGCACATGGAGATCTGACCCCTCATCACGGCATCGCAAAACGCTTAAGAACAAGAGAAATGCCTACTTTAGGAAAATCAAGCGTGCAAAAGCTGACTTCTTCAGCCTTCAGTTGGACCAAGCAAAAAACAGACCAAGAAAACTGTTCGAACTAGTCAAAACTCAAACGAAGACGCAACCCTTACTATCAAACGACACAACAAACGACATCCCACACTGTGAAGACTTTTCTGCTTTCTTTAAGCTAAAGACCGACAACATAAGGTGTGACCTCCTTAATGATGTAAGTCGATACCCGAGCCACATCAAAAGACCCGACACCCAACCTAAAAATAACGCATCCTGGTCGTCATTCGACACCTACTCTGAAGAAGCAATACACAAGCTGCTCGGCACCTTGAAACCCTCTAATCACCTCACAGACCCCCTACCTGCTAATCCTGTAAGAGACTTCACCCCCGTACTCCTCCCACTCTGGACTAAAATCATTAACAGCTCCCTTCAGCAAGGTCTCATCCCAGACTCCCTCAAGGTGGGGCAAGTCACGCCCATACTCAAGAAACCTACAGCAGACCCGGCTGACTTAAACAATTACCGCCCTATCACCAATATCCCCACTCTGGCCAAACTACTGGAAAAATGTGTGCAACTCCAACTAACAAAACACATTGACCGATTCGAACTCCTCGACCCTCATCAATCAGGCTTCCGAGCGAAACACAGCACGGAAACGGCCATGACACACATAATTGATGACGCCCTCCAAATCCTTGATCGCAACGACTCCTGTCTCCTCATCCTCCTGGACCTCTCCTCAGCATTTGACACGGTCAAACATGAGAACCTATTGGAGCTCCTAAATACCAGAATGGGCTTATCAGGGACTGTGCTCAAATGGTTCACTTCCTTCCTACACAACCGGTCTCAGAAGTTCAAGATCAACAATGTGCTGTCCTCACCTGTGCCAGTAGATTTAGGCGTCCCACAAGGATCTTCCCTCTCACCCACGCTGTTCAACCTCATCATGGAACCACTTGCTTCCTTGCTCCAAGCATCCAATGTACACTTCCATATGTATGCCGATGACACTCAACTTTACTTAAAGGTACAATCCCCGGAAGATATCAAACTTCTGAACTACACACTCAGAAACACCCAATCGTGGTTGGCCGACAATCACCTCAAACTAAATGCGCTGAAAACTGAGTTCCTACTGATATCACCCCCTGCGAAAACTACCACCACCCAAATCTGGCTCAATCACCTAACAGCATTCAATGTCCAACCCACCATCGTGGACTCTGCGAAATCCTTAGGCATCACACTTGACGCAAAGCTCAATATGCAACAGCACATTAGCAAAGCAACGAAAGGAGCTAACTTTCAAATCAACACTTTGAGGAAACTCAAACCCTTCCTCCCAGCCAAGGACTTCCAAACTGCTGTACAAGCCCTAGTCATCCCCCGCATAGACTACGGAATTGTGGCCCTCAGCGGACTCCCTCTAACAACAACCGCACCCCTAAGAGCCTCCTTGAATGCTGCCGCGAGACTCATTACTGGCTCAAGGAAACACACTCATATAACTCCTGACTTGAAATCCCTGAAATGGCTTCCCTTTGAAGCCAGAATGCAGCTGAAAATTGCCGTTATGACACACGCGGCCATACACCTCAAGGCACCCAACTACCTCACTCAAAAGTTGTCTATATCAGGAGGCTCGAGATCCAATAGAAGTGCAAAAAGTCTGCTCCTGAAACCTCGCAGATTCCGTAAGGAAAAAACTTACAAACGCTCCTTCTCAGGGATGGCACCCAGGATCTGGAATGCACTCTCTCCGGAAACGAGGCTTATCTCCTCCACTGCACTCTTCAAGAAAGAAGTGAAAGCCATCCTTATGGCCAAGTTCACCTGAACCTTATTGTTGTAGTTCAGAGACTTTGCATCGATTTTGTAACATTGATTATTTGATGGTCCAATAACTTTATACTCATGCATGACTGTGATCCTATTATGCTACTCACCTACTACCCATTACTATACGGTGCACATCAGTTTGCTGAATCTCCCCCTGATGCCCCTACCCCTTGTTCTCTGGATCTCTAAGTAAGTAATATAGATATCCTTTTAGCCTGAGCCCTCTTGATTCCTTCTGCAGCTGGATCAAAGACTCTGCACCATTTTATATTATTGTCTATTTTAAGTGTTTATTGGTACCTGCTGATCTACATTGTAGCTGGATCAAAGACTCTGCACCGCCTTATATTGTTATATATTTATAACAGCACATGACTGCTATTCTAGCATGCTAGCGTTTACTATACTGTACCCAATTATTATGTTTATTCACCCTCCTGTTGCCCACTCCTGTTGCCCCCTGTGAAGCGCTCTGATATCTGTAAAGATCTTGTTCGCGCTATATAAAACTTTGAATAAATAAATAAATAAATAAATAAAATAGCTGTCCAATGTGCTGTCAAACCACTGTCTTCTTCAGCAGACAACAGTGAGAGGAAGAAACCGAGCTGCTGAAACGAGCTCTGGCATCTGGTACTGAAAGCTCCTTGCGGATAACAGCTGCACAACTGCACCTTGAAATTCTAGGTGCATCCTAGAATCATGTTGAAGAATACCTTAGACACAATGACTTTGAATTGACTAAACAGACCTCAGTAAGATAACTGCAACCCAGATGCAAGAACTGCCTAGTTGAGGATTGCGGAATTACCTAGAGGTCACAGATTCCATGAAATCTGCTCCACACATGTGCTTTAGTCTAAGACTTTCTATTTATGTAAAGACATGCTTTTTCTACTTTATGTACCACATTTTATTTTGGTGTGATTCAAATATTTCTCTTTTCTTTAAAGAATAGCACTGGACTGAGCATTCACTTATTACGCCTGTTGTGTGATTACATCACCCCACTCTGAGATGCTTTGAACTGCTCACTCATTGGTGCCCTGTGAGTCAAGTATGTTCATGTTTGCAGCGCAGCAGTAGGATGGACACTAGAGGTAAATCAACCCAGCCACATGGTTAAGGTCGAGTAACAGCTGGTGCCCTCATCACCCTCCTCCGAGCAAGTTGTGACACAGCCCAGTAGATTTCCATCAATCAACACGTTTCATGAAAGCAGTGACAGGGTCATTCCCCTTCTATGGATAGGGTTTTCAGAAAGTCATGAACAAGTATTTAGACTGGTGTAATGACTGTGTGCGTTTCAACTTGATGCAATTTTAGACTGTGCTTTACCACCCTGAATCCCACTCCGAAGTCCCAAAGAGCTGTACTTCCTAGAATGTTTTTTGAGGGCCTGTGTAACTCTCCTGACAACCAATCCAAAAAGCCTTCTCTATAAAAGTTTGATAGTTCGATGTCTTTATAAATGGACTGCAGGTCTCCAAGTTCACAAATTTGTTTAGGTGGGAAGAAAACCACATAGGGTCTAGAATATTGGTTAGCCTGTGTTAAGTGAAGGGTTGCTTTTCAAAGTCCTGCACCTTCACCTTCACCGATGCATCAGGTTGAAATGATGGACATCAGAAATGCAGTATTCTGTGTTAATTGTACCAGTGCATATGAATTAAGAGTGTCATAGAATGTGTTGAGACTGCTGTTCGTAATTTCACAAGTTTCAAGCGGAAAATACATTGATAAACTGTTCCCTGTATTTGAAAGTAACACATTGAAGCATCATTCTAGACAGACCTTTTCAAAATAAGAAACCGGTGATGTACTGCTACATATTGTTGAACAATTGCATCTCTGTAAGCAAAACATAATATAAAGTTAAAAGTAAACACATGGGGAATGAAATGTCATAGGGAATATATACAAGGAAGAGAGCTATACAGGCAATGCTAGGATTGGCGTGAGGGTGCACCATTGAAGGAGTTAAATGAGCATCATTGTTATGTACTTTTTTACCACACTTGTGTGACTACTAGATTAGTTGAGTATAAATAGATGGGATTTGATTATTGGAATCTAAACCAATAGACAAGAAAGGCCAGGTTAGGTTTTAGCTTTTACTCAGATATGATTTCAATAACTGCCAGTCCTCCTCTCTGAATTTTTTTCACTGCTGTACCGTTTAAGAGCACCACTTTCGTTGCATTACGAAAGCCAAACTAACATTAATGCTAAGCACGCTAAACACTGTGTATAGTTTGCACCAGATCTTTAATTTCACGCGTATTAATTATAGTTTGACCCTCTAGACATTCCCTTTGTTTTCCACATGTCTTTTCTAATGTAGACACAGATGCTTAGCTCTGCCTTGATACTATACCCCTTGGCAGGCTAATAGAACACAAATTAAGTGTCGCAAGAACTGTGGTCAAACATTCATTAAGACTGTATTCTTTATCATTATATGTTTTGCCTAATATTATTTCCCCTTGATCTGTTTAGTGAAGCAAACATCAAAGTTGAAACCATGAAATTGTGCCATCTACTGTTGTAAGCCAAATTCAAGCTATCATCACTCATCGAAACAGTACCTATCTGTTTTTTTAAAAACACATTTTCAATGACTGTCTATACACTACAGTTAAAATAGAAAACCTATGCATACAATAAGAAAGGAGAAATCAATCCAGCCCACCACCTCGTTGCAATATTAATGTCAATAGATCTTCTAACACAAACAAGAATATCAAATTATTCGAAACTTTAATTGTCTCCGTCACCATTATGTAGGGTCTCTTAGAACTGTCTGTTTCTGAAGTGCTTGTGTCATTCACAGATTAAGTTGAATGCAGTGAATACCATACTAGATAGTTTTAATGTGTACAGTCAGATATTATTGTCTTTTAGCTGCTAAGATGCCTTCATCCCAGCAAGCTGGGAGACAAAGTTGACGGAACAGATTCTCAACTGATTTTTGAAGGGGTTCTTTTAGCAATATTCCTCATGTCCTTGTCCCTTCTTTTAGGTAGGAATGTGAAGTGTGTTGATGAGATTGTCTTAAAAGAAAATCTTCTTTGAGGAAAATCTTTTTCAAGAATTTCTGAGATGGTCTAAGATCTAGGCTCTTGTGTTCCAAAGGGCCCCTAGGTATCTTTTGATAGATTCCCAGCTGAGTGTTAATGGAAATCTGGAGTTGTACCATACTATAAATAGTCTGCCTCTGGACACATCCTGTTCCATCCAGGATTTTCCTATAATGCACATGCAATAAAGACCAAAAGGATTTTACTGCTCTAGGCCATTTTAAAACCTTGAATGTGCTAACATTTTAGGAATGTTACATAACCATTCCGTTATGAAAACTTTAGACACCACATTTACTCTGGTTTGCAACTGCATGCTGGTTTGAACTTGTACAGTGTGCGCATAACTAGGTCGTTCTGATGGCAAACCGTGTCCATTTTCCTAGATTTCTAGATTTTACTTAAAATAAGTTAACCTTATTATCTGGAAAAAAGCCTTGCCTGCGTATTCCTAGGCAGAGATCTGGTAAAGAAAGCAGGGTATTGATTGTAGTAAGTTGTTGAGGAAGGACTTGCTTTAAGGCTGCTCTCAGTACTTGTGTGTGTTCATTGGGGTCATGAACTAAGACACCTGTACTGATGAAATCATTCTGCCAAGTGAGAGTGATGAATACTGATGTCCATATTTTGTGACTACTTCATTAAAGCCAGTGACACCATGGGGTTGATTGACAAATATGAGACCAGGTAGTTGTATTACAGGAGTCAGCCTCTTGCATAATCTCCTAGACCTAGCCCTTTGTGCTTCTAGCTCGAAACATTCAACTCTACAAAGAGGGACAGTACTTTCTGTTTTTGCTAAGGGTACACAAGTATTCCAATTAAGAGTAGTACAGGAGAACTACTTTCATACTGCAGAATGCTTCTGTTCACAAGCCTCCTAATTAGCCTCTCCCTCCTTCGGCAGCTGCTTTTAAAATTGGTGGATACAAATTAAGTTGGTATCCTTAGCTTGATTATTAGGAGCAGCATAGCTACAGCAAAATTAATTTATTGTGGATAATTGGTGACATCACTTGAAGCATTGGTGTACGCTGTCAGGAGTGTACATGTATTTTGAGCAAAAAAAGACAATGATATACTAGAGTTTAGCATAGCACTTCATATTTTAGAAATAAAAGCACATTTTGAAAAGGTGTCACCTTACAATTAATGGTCCTACTTATATATATTTTGTGTGTGAATTAAACAGAATATTTCATAATTAGTTTATTTGATGTATACTATACATGTATTTTTGTTTATTGTTTTGAGGTTCAAATTGTACAATTTAATATGCATTGTGGCTAAAGACAGTGCAGAAATGTTAGCTACAGGTAAATAACAGTAGCCAAGTTATTCTAATTGCACCTTATTTAGTCAAAGCATTATATCTATATTTTAAACTAAATACTTAAGAGAATGTGCGCCTTCTGAAAGAATTATAGCTCATGTTCTCCATGGTGTATTGATACTTGTTGGGCTGGGAATGTCGCCTGCATGATGAACGGGCCAATAAACTTACCTTGAGTGCCTAACTTACTGTGAAACGTTTATCCCGACTTCTTTAATTTGGCTTGGCTTCAGGCTAATCTAGCATGTGCTCAACAGCCTAGGCCTTATTTAGGATATACAATGTGTTCTGTGAGCTGGAGTGGCACACAAAGTGTCTTCTTAGTGGAAATTGGATTACTGCCCATGCACTGGGTGAATCCCTTAAAGTGGTTTTGGAATCGTACTATGTTCTTTGAATCTATAATATGACCAGACCTTTTGCTCTGTGTTGAGGAGAGGCAAGGGGTTGCTTGTGCTCCTCTCTGGTGGTGGCCTTGTTTGGTAGTTCAGAATGGGCTGTTCCCATGAGGAGCAGGGCCAGAACTGATTTACATAAGGCAGGCTTATGTCTAGATTGGCAGAGTGTGCCAAAAACAATGGGTTGATTGTGCTACTTCAATCAGTGATTGTGCTACTTTTTGCAAGCATGACTCCCTTCACCTTTTGTGATGAGGTAAAGCGAGCCTTCCAGCTTCTCTTGTATGAAGTACTACTGTTATGTGAAACTCAGAACTTTGTCTTAGCAACCCCTGCGCATGTTAAATCAGTGTATTGTGTAGCGCTTGTATGGTAGTAGTACTATGTGTGAGTCATGAATGCTGGGGCCAATGGAATCCATTTTGGGTCCTTCTGGTCTTAGCATTGCTTTTCCCCTACTATCTACCATTAGTAGATGGTAGAAATAAGAGGTGGGACAGCAGTTTCTATTGTTAAATGTCAGCAAGTTTCTAGGCTGAGCCTGCTCTTTTGTCTGTTAGTACTGTTACTGTTTCAGTAAGGTTAATGAGAGCAGGGTGCAGAGATCCCATGTTTTATTGTACCCTTGGTTTAGATACACCTGCTTGGAGGCAGCCTCATTTATACTTTCTGAGAGACCTATCATTTTGCACAAAGGCTGTGTTTGGCGGGCAGCCTGAGAATTGCATTTGAAAGAAAATCAGCCCAAACTGGTTATAACCACACTCCTGGTCTGGAAGATGTAAATGAAAGTGGGATTCAAACATACCCACTTGGTTCTGGTTCTAAGTCCTCCTTGTCCAAGGAAGCGGGTCCTCCTCAGATTACTCTACAGAGCTTATGTACATCCAGGACTGGTGTCTGCTTTTCTTTCAGAGGTTAGGGGACATTACCCGAAGTTTGCACTTTCTAATGGTGGAGCTAGAGGGTTTGTCTGAAGTGTCAAGAATCCTCCCTGCTGATGGAGGGAATGAGTGCCAGGCTCTGTAGGACGAGGTTGTCTAGTATGTTGCCGGTGTGAAAAGCACCCAGAGAAAGCGGACATGCGCAGAGTGAAGTTAGGAAGTGGTCCATGTTGTGGGGTGCTATCAGTCGATCTGTGTAGTTTGTGTGAGCTGCATGAGCTTCCCTTGTCACCCATAAGTTTGCCGCGGCCTTAAGTTACTGGTGCTAATACTGCCAACTTTGTGATGCAAGGTAGTGTCTCCGCAGAAGTGGGAAGCAAGTACCAGAAAAACCCAACCACAAGGGATTCAACATGCAAGCTGCAGTGGTACACAGACCTCCTTCTACAGCTGTATGCCTCACGGAAAACCAAACCTTCCCGGTGAATATCGTCCAAGTAAAGCTGCCGGTATAGCCCCTGCAGTAGTGGAATGGTTGCCATTAGGAAAGGATCCCAGACCTCATCAGGAGGAAAATTGCAGTGCTTGTCCTGCAGTAGGGATGACAGGCGAAATGTGTCCAGACGAGTCTGCCACGCATGCTAAGATGTTTTTTTTTCAGTAGAGGTCAAGAGACATTGAATCGAGTTTGGACTTGCCTAAACTTATATCCTGTTTGGATTATAGATAATTGATCGAATTCTAAAACATGGCAGGAGGAAGTAAGATTTCCAAGGGAAGTAGTGCCGCACTGTTACACAATTTAGTTGGCAAGCCTGTTTTTTCCATTGAATTCTGTTATGCTGTGTGATTACAGCACTTTCTTTTAGCATGCAAACGATGATGATTACATTGCTGTCGTTTGTTTTAGGACATTAGTTTTTAAACGGATTCTGCTACTTGACCATATTCGGTGATCTGATGCCCCAGTTCATGTAATTTGGAGTGATTAGATATGTTGAATGCCTCTAAAAGCCATTAATGGTAGTAGTAGTAAACGTTTATTGGTTTTGATCAATTAAAACCATTTACAAAAATACATTCTGATAAAAGCATTTTGGTGAATTGACTTTTTGGTCGTTACTCTGTTAAAAAAATAAAAAGACATTTTTATATGTCAAGACATGCATGAGTAATTTGAAAGTGCAGAATGTCCTTAGTTCATTTTTCCTGGAGCCTCTAAGGTCTATACGCAGATTGCAGTACCAGTAGTCCTTTGCTTTGATGCCACTAGGAGCAGGAATTTAACAAGCTTCCCATTTAGTTGTGGGTCCCTTCGGTTGAAGCATTAGTGGAACCAGAGGGGATTCTGATCATGGCCAGATTTGTTGGATGTGCTCCACTGAGATGTACATTTGATAAATTATTATAGCTCATACTTCATGTTGACTTCATGTGCAACAGCCTGGTGCTTCAGGTGCTAAAACGTAAGTCACTTGTGCTCAGAAATATTCAATTGGCTGGCTGTACAATATGAAAATGTAGTTAGTGCTGGGGTATCTAAAGTCAAACACCAGAGTGAGCTGCATGTTGGGAAAAGTTGTGTTATACCTATTGCCTGGATACCTAAACTCAATTCTCTAAACTACCAGTCTGCTGGGAAAATTCATGTCATACTTGTAGGCAAGCAGGTCAGTGAGGCAGAGATGTAGACTAGGGGTTAAACTGGTAAATGTTTTCACAAGTGATTGTGGTTATAAAACAGATTTCCCTGTTGCCATCATGGTTTGATCCAGAATCCAGAGAAGCTCACTTTCCTTTTATTTATTTTTCAGTTACTGTGCAAAGTTTTCAGTGCTTAACAATTGGGTTAAAACAAATGTTTGTCTTTAGTAGTGCAAATCTACTCTACACTGGTCTTTAGTGTTGTGTTACACCTGGTATCAAGAAAAATAGCTCCTTACCAGGTTTAGAAACATTGTATTATATTTTGAGTAATTGTGAAATGGGACAGAATAAGTTGTATTGAACCTTGTAGTGGCAATTAAGCTCATTATTAAGGATAAATGAACCTGACATGCTTCTTGTATATTTGACAAACATGGCGAAAAACGTAAAGCATCTTTACTCTTGAGGCACAGCCGGGAGCGTTTGTTAACGAACTTTGTGTTTTTTTAAAAATTGTGTGTGTGAATTGATCTTTTAATCCCACCACCCTCCCTTGCCTGCACTCTGGTTGGGGCACTTTCCTTACCTCACGATACCCGCGCAGCTGAGATAAACGCTGCTGCGGGGTTACAATCTGACATCGCCGCCATTAGCGAGTGAGCCGGTCTTGTGGCCACGCCCACTCTCTTGAGGCCACGCCCCCACCGCCTACAAAAGATGTGTATTCCACGTACGCGCAGCGGAGGGGCGCAGCGGGCGCGCCGGCAGCGCGCCGAAGGCAAGCCCGTCTGGGCCCGTCCGGGCCCAGCCGGACCCAGGCCCAGTTACTCTGCCCATTTCTTCTAATGACCGAGTGGTCTATACGAGGGACAGGCTCCTAGCACTCCACTCGGCAAAAAATCCGGAGTGCAGTTACATCCACGCAGGAGGTAAACCCTATATCAAGTGTGAACTATGTAACCCTGACACTATCACCGCAGGTAATTCCGGCTTACAGCTGGGCCTCCTCAACTGTCGGTCCCTCCCTAAGCATGCCTATGAAATTAACCTGCTGATTCAGGATCATGGCCTGGACATTTTGTTTTTTACAGAAACATGGCTTACTGCTTGGTCAGATGCTGATATTGTTACCGCCCTCCCCCCAGGATATTTAATCTAAACCTTACACAGACCCCTTGGCAGAGGGGGCGGCCTTGCGATTATCTACAGAGAATACTTCGCTTGCAGATCTGGTAATGCTAACATTGAAGACTGTGAAAGCTGCCACTTTGCTCTCCAAATATCCCCGGCACACTCCATCTCGGGGTTGCTGATCTATCGCCCGCCGGGTACCCCTGGGAAATTTTTAAGTGCTCTTGTTGACACTGTTTCTCAGACAGCAACCTCCTCTCCCAACTTCCTTATCGTGGGTGACCTCAATCTCCACCTTTCAGACCCTAAATATCTAATTGCGTCTGAACTTCTTCTTGACCTTATGTCTTTTGACATTCGGTTAGTTAATGCAGGACCCACCCACGACAGGGGGCATCTCTTGGACCCCGTCCTTACCAACATCACGGACATTACCACTAGCTCCCCCGTTCCCCTGCCTTGGACAGACCATTTTTTAATACCCATTGCCTGGTATCTCTGCATTCCATCCATTCATCAGACCAAAAACCGGGTCTCTGACCGGCGCTGGCACAAACTTGTGCCAGACGAATGGATCACCATTCTCGGGGCATCTCTCCCCTCCCCAATCTCAGACCCAGCCAACGCTGATATACAGTATAACTCCTGGCTTACCTCATCACTGGATAAACTTCTTCCCAAAACCACCACCCTTAGGCGAATCAAAAGAGTGAGCCCTGCCCCTTGGTACACTCCTGAGCTTAATCTTTTACGGAAGGAGTGTAAAAGAACGGAGCGCTCCTGGAGGAAGGATAAGTCGACAGTCAAGAAGGATGCCTTCCATACCGCCTTAAAAAATTACAAGCTCGCTCTTCGTAATACTAAAAGCACATTCTATCAGGAAAGGATAGAAAACTCCTCCTGCTCCAGCAAGGAAACTTTTATCATTTTAAAAGAATTACCTAAAGCCCCGGACCAAAGACTCCACCAGATCCCAAAGCTGATGAAGAAAAATGCCTTAAGTTGGCCAAATTCTTCGAGGAGAAGGTTCAGAAAATCCTTGCCTCCATTCCACCCATTAATCTCAGCGTGGAAAAAGGTATTAATACGAATCGTACCCCTCCCCGTTTAACTTCTCTGGGACCAGTAACTGCCGAAGAGGTCGCAATCACGCTAGACACCATCAAAAGCGGATCCCCTAGGGACCCTGTTCCGCTACGCATCCTTAAGAAAGTTGCCCCTACCATCGTCCCCCCACTCACCCATCTCATAAATGCTTCACTGCTACAGGGAAAAGTTCCCTCCAGCTGGAAGGCGGCCGTCGTCAAGGCGCTACTAAAAAACCCTCGCTAGACCCCTTGGATTTGGCCAACTACAGGCCAATCTCTCTTCTCCCCGGAACCAGTAAAATTGCTGAAAAGCTAGTGAACAAAAAACTCTCGCAGTATCTGGAAACCAACAATTTGCTTAGATACTCGCAGACTGGATTCCGTCCAGGGCAGGGCACAGACATCGCCCTTCTCGCAGCGGTGGAGGAGGCCAGAACACTCTTGGATGCAGGAGGATCAGTGGCAGCGATCCTCCTGGACCTCAGTGCGGCCTTCGACACCGTTAACCACCAGGTCTTAATCCAACGACTTAAGAACATCGGTGTGGAGGACACCGCGCTGACCTGGTTCACCTCCTTCCTTTGCCAGCGTTCTTTTCAGGTCTGGGAGAATGACGCCCGTTCCCCCAAAACCCCCCTCCAATGCGGCGTGCCCCAGGGTTCATCCCTAAGCCCGACATTATTTAATGTCTACATGTCCCCATTGGTGGAGGTTGTCAACCCGTTTGGAGTGAGTGTCATCAGCTATGCTGAAGACACTCAATTAGTGGTGTCTTTATCCCACCCGAACCAAAAACCATCTGATCTATACAACTGTCTGGCAGAAATACAAGGATGGATGAACAGCTCGTCTTTGAAACTTAATGGCTCAAAGACAGATATTCTCCTCCTTGGCCAGACAGGGCTTTCCCTCTCTCAGAACATCTGGCCCCCTTGCTTGGGTGAACCCCCCGCTCCTAAGTCTGAGATCAAGAGCTTAGGAATTTGGCTTGAAAAAGATCTGTCTTTCAAGACGCAAGCCAAAAAATCGCGGGTACCTGTTTTGGGCTCCTCAAATCGATGAGGAAGATTCTGCCCCTACTTCCTCCGGCCTCCCAGAAACTGTTAATCCAAGGCCTTATTCTATCAAAGCTAGATTACAGCAACACCATCTACCTAGGCGCTCCCGAGGCAACCCTTAACAAATTACAAAGGATCCAGAACGCCACGGCCCGGATACTCACTAACACCCCGGCCAGATCCTCGGCCAAACCATCTTGGAAATTCCTTCACTGGCTCCCAGTGAGAGAACGAGTGAAGTTCAAGGCTCTTTGTCTGTCTCACAGACTTCAAGATAAAGGCCCCCCCATCTTAAGAAAATTTATTAGGCCCTACAAAGCCCCAAGATCCCTCCGTTCTGATCAGGGGTATCTTATTACCATCCCCAGAGTCAAGAAGGTGCGTATGGGTGGACGGCGCTTCTCTGTTAATTCTGCCCGCCTTTGGAACTCTCTTCCCCGTGACCTTAGGACGGAACCAGACTATCTTCGATTCAGGAAGCGGCTGAAAACGCACGTTTTCCCCTGATCAGTTCTCCCCCCCCCCACCCTGATTGACCCTCAGCTGTTTGGATCTTAGCGCTGGGATACTTACGGGTGACTACGCGCTTTATAAAAAATGTATTATTAATATTATTAAGTGACTTAGTACTGCTAAGGAGTAAGGCTGCTGTCTGCCATAACGTTCCTAGTAATCTTTGAAATAAACTTTGATGGATGACATTTCTTTTTCATAAACCTTAGCCATTTTTCAAATGGATTAAGATTTTTGTTTTGTATGTGACTGCTAATCAAATGTATGATCTAACTTGCTGCATGCTCTAACATCCATTTTAGGTCCAGGGACCTCCAGGGGAAGTGTGGAGACATGGAAGCTGAAATTCTTCCCCTGCTTACATTGATTCAGGGGGGAAACGTAGTTCCCACTGACATAACACATTTTTTCTTTCTTTTTCATCCTGGTACCCTTTATTAATTTTAGAATTGTGCAGCCACAGACAGTCTTCGAATCGTTTAACTCTGGCCCGTCTTGGAACCATGTGACCCCAGTACATCCACTCCAATTTCCTTAATATCAATGCTGAAAGTTTTACTTTCCTGCTATAATTGATTTGTGGCCAGAAATGGTATGTCTCTTTTAAAAAATAAACAATAGTCTGCTTTTTACATTGGATATAAAAATTGAGTTCATTGTATCTTCACTTCCAATCTACTTACCATAGTACTTACCATAATGCTGCTGCATTGTAAAAGTTGTGATGCAGTTGCAATTGATAGAAGTATTCAATGTTTGTGCTGGGCAATAAATAAGATGATTTTGTTTTTAGGAAGATGAAAAATTTCTGACAGAGCTGTTTGCACAGCTTACAGATGAAGCTACAGATGATGAGAAGCGACAAGAATTGGTAAGATTGGCACCTTAGTTTTACCTTTTTCAAGTGTATGTTTTTATTAAACTAAAGATTCTTCAGCTTTGGTTATTGCATAGATTCACATGCTTTGAATTATTCTCTATCGCCACTCCTGGGAATCCTTTCAAAAAATATACTGCATGGCATTTTTGGATCATTTATTCAGCCATGTTTGTAGTCTATGCAGCTCATTGTTTGTCTTCCAGGCAGGTATTCAGGCAGGGAGGTTTAGAATTCCATTCCTCTTACTTTTTTCTTTTTAACGACTACTTTGTATAAAGGGATCCTTAATGCAAGTTTATCTTTTTTCAACATTTGCAACTATTCTGACTGCACAAATGAAGACCTTATTGCTGCAGCTTGTCATATATTAATACTCTTAAAAAGAATTTACGGGTTTTACCCTCTGCTCCTGATTAGTTACTGGACTCGCCCTCAGGGCTGGCCTTTTTAGTAGCTGGGTCTTTAGCAATCTTTCTTTTGTATTTTAATTTCAGCTGTGTCCCCTTCCTTCATTTGCATTTAAGTTAGCTGAACAGCCTATTGGTGATAAAAAGATTCATTCTTTATCCCTTACAAGAACTGCAGCCCCAAGAAAATATTTGATTGCTTAAATTACAAATGTGTGCTCGGGACTCAAATGTTGGTTAATTCAGTAAAATGCCTAAGTTTAGAGTAAGAAAGGGGGTGGTGATGGACGGAGCATCTGAACCAATCAAACACTCACACCCAGTCAAAAGATCTGGGTTTGATCCATCACCGTTCTTTAGCCCACTCTGCCACCCCAGTTCAGACATGGCTATATGCAAATCAGTCTGACCCTGTGCCTCATGGGAACAGTCCAGCCCGAACTGCCGAGTTTAGAGTAAGGCATCTAGTTTGTGCTCTCAAGGCTCCTTCTTCTGGTCAGACATTTCTCAGAGTGCTTTTACTAATTATTATTCCAACAAGACTCAAAAGTGTAAACATTTGGATATTCTGACACTTGGCGAGAAACTGGTGATATCTAGTAACGACTTGCTAGTCAGCATGCAGAGATTCATCGGTGACTCCTCCCTTATCTAGCCTTTCATTGAAGACCTCCCATCATAGGTCATGTTTTTATTGTTGTCCTTATTAATAATAATCTTTTTGACTAACAGATCACTATGAACAAGAAATTACGTAGCAACCAGCATAAAACTGTTTCTTATCAACATGCCATCTGAGCTTCTCATGCAAGTCTTGGAGGAGATAGATCTTCCATGTACATTCCACCACTTATGTACAGGACCACCTCTGATACAATTCCTGGCTGATATCATGGCATTGCCTCAGTTATGTGCTCTTTTTTGTTAGATTTTTCTAGGGAACAGATGCACCACCTGCATGTGTGACAGCCTCACCTTGATCCACTGCTGCCACTGTTCGATTTTTTTCTGCATAATCATCGTGCCCCTGCATGGAGTACCAGCTTCCAATAAATGGACTTGACTTTAGGGGTTCTCTTCCCCTAGTTGTACGCTCCTTTGACTTCCTCAAGAAACTGAAGGGGAGTTTCCAAAATTACCCTTCTGATTAGATAGATGGTTACTGTGGTCATATTCACAATATTCAGGTTACATAGATCGATAATGAATGTGAGGATTACATGGCGACACGTGGATACCATTTAACGTGCAAACTGATGTATTTTCCATGGTGAAAATTGAATTCCCTTTTGGCAAGTTCTGTGCAAAAAAGTGTTATCTGTGGCATTGTGCAAACTGGTTCAAACAGTACCAGATCTAGAACCCCTATAATAAGATCTGTTGCATGAAAGCACCTCCAACGGCTTCGCTGTCATTTGCAGAACAGAGAAGAAAAAAAACAATGTTACCAAATCTCCGTCAGCCAGCTTTCTGGCCAGACCATAACAGTCATACGTGTCTGTTATTTATGCTGTTTGTTGAGGTTTTTAAATAACTTGATCCATTTGTGATCTTGTACAAAGTCTGAACATACTGGGACTTTTGTGTGGAATGTCTACTAATTCAACAGTCAAAGCCTCCACCTCCACCTCCACACCTATCTTTGGCAAAATTGACAGAAGGTATAACCTCTTTCCATTGCAGGACACGAGTACCAAGGCTTAAGGGCTGAAGCCAAGGCCACTCTTCAGATAGAAGAGGTGACTTCTTCCGATACGGTCATGGGCACTGCCTATTTTGAGTTAGATAAACTTCCTAAACAACTATGATTAACAGCAGGTTGTCTAAATTCCTTTCTTGCAGCCCACCTACTGTTAACCAGTGTTAGCAAAAACATGGTCAGGCTACCAAGATGCAAATGCAGTGTTTCCAAATTATACCCCAGGAACCAAGTAAGTGGACATGGCTCCTCTTGTTTCGCTCAGTGTTTCAAGACATGGCGTTCTAGTGTGAAAACTTGATTCCGGATATTGTACAAATTGCTCACTCTTATTACCTAAAGACAAGCTTCTCCCAAAAAGCAAACACTTGTGTAATCCAAGACCTCTGAAAAGAACTCCCATCTGTGCTACTAAAAGAGGTGACTTAAAAGTTTAAATGGTGTGACGCACTTCATATTGCCAAACCTGGCTGCTCATGGTACCGTCTCAAATGCTTAATGCCAGTGCATTTGCTTCCCAGTATAGAAGGGTAAAATTGAGTTTGTCTCCTGATCAGGACCCAGCCGTCCATCCCATTTGCCTCACATTGTAGGGAGCAATTGAACAATTGTACGCATCGACTGTAGTAAGTGCTATATAATGCAGTTTTAATTTCAATTGGACTCTCGGTGGCAACAAATGAACAGTCTTTAGGATGAGTAATTCTGTATTATGGTGGCCATGGCTTTGAGCTTAGATCTTAGTATCTTCACTATTGGTTCCCCATTTCAGGAAGAAGTTTCTCAGTTTATTTTGGCACTGGTGGCTTTTTGGTTATGTGCATCAGCGAAATGTGGGCCATGTAGCTCTGAAAGTTTTCTTGCACATTGTGGAACAGCGAGAGCTGATGCTGAGACGATGACCTCTCTGTTTTCTGTCAGAAAGCTAGGAAGCACACATTTTCATGTTTTTTTCCATTAAATCTCAAAGGTTATGGCTCTCTAATTTAACACTATTTCCATACTGATGGCGCATTTTAGTGCCTCACCAGTGACCGATCTGAGACTCTTCTTCAGAGACAAAAGTATGCGTCACCGATGGACACCAGATTATTAGTAACTTCAAG
Organism: Lissotriton helveticus; assembly: GCF_964261635.1. Lineage (NCBI taxonomy): Eukaryota > Metazoa > Chordata > Amphibia > Caudata > Salamandridae > Lissotriton > Lissotriton helveticus. The sequence continues at coordinate 332,798,764 of NC_136070.1, forward strand.
TAGTCAGTAGGTGGTTTCCACCAGAAATGTTGACTGTATCCAGTTTTGGAGTATTTTTCATAGATTCACATGCTTGAATCATTCCCCATCGTCTGTGTGGGAGTCCCACTGTACTATATTCAAGTAGTAATAAATGTCATAGGCTATAATGGCTCTAGGCCATAAGTTTAATAGCCTATCTATTCCCTTTTTAAAAAAAATGAGCCAAGCTTCAACTATAACCAGTCAGCTCCTAGCCTCCTCTAGAACACTCCCAAGAGAGGCTGAGTCCCTCAGATTTTTACTGCATGCCATGTGTGAAGGGAGTCTCCATGAACTCTACTCAGTATTCTCACTTGGAAAGCGGAATATTTCTTATATATCTGACAGTAAAGGCCTTTTCTGTCCCCGCAAGACCTGGAGAAGAAGAGTCCACGTGGATGATCCACATAAGGAATGACTTTACTGCCTCCACCCCAACCAAGAGGTAAGAGTGCAAGATTTACCGCACTTTCTCCTAAAAACTTTGAGGGACAAGGAAGGTAGGTTACTCCTATGGCTTCAGAAGACCAAAACTCAGAAATCTTCTGAGGACCGTGATTCCTCTGCCAGGTCTCACAAGAGGACAAGATCCCTTGACAGAGCTTCAGAGAAGTCCAGAAAATCTATCAAGACTTCCTGTCAACCTCCCAGCTCCAAGAAAAAGCGAAAAAAAACATTTACACCTCCGAGACTGCTTCACCTGGTCCATGATACCCAATGCCAAAGACGGAGACTGTACTCTTACCTCCTCTGCCAACCCTACTTTGAAGCATTTCTGCTTTAAAATCTCTGTCGACACTAAGGTCGACCACCACTACCAGATCGTCAACAGTGGTGAAGATGACGATAGCCATCGACGCTCCCATCTTGTCGATGAAGATCCAAGCATCCATGAAGTACACGTCTACACCCCCGTTGACGTCACTGCCATTGACTGTTTCCGACGATGGGCCTGTTGACTATTTCTTTGTCATCGATTTCACCATGAATGAAGATCGCAGACTCTTTGGCATATCTCACAGTCCTTCAGGGCTGAATGTGAATTGTCAGGAGGAAGACTAATACTAGGCGTATGAGGGTAAGGACAATAGTTCCAACAGTAGTATCTTCCACCTCCTAGGTACTAGAAGCCACAATAATACTATTCTGACCCTCCACCTAAAAGGGACACTTCGCATCTTCCTGCTTCCTTGTTGCAAGATCTCCAGGCTATGTTCTGACTATCAGAGGTGCTTTCCACTGCCCCCTGAAGGGCAGCCTGCTGGATCTCCACCACCTGCTACCCCTCTGGTTCCACCACACCTTCCTCTGCACCTAGGGTGACACCCGCGTCCCATGTAGCAGTACCACCTAAAGATGAACGTTCATCCCGGGACGGGGAGAGGGAAGAGGGTGAAATTCCAGATGTTCCACCACCTCTAGAAAAATGGGTTGACTACGCAATTCCAACTCTGTCCCCACCTTGCCACACTGGTTCACCGCCCAAGGATATTGGAGATTTCAATAAGGTCACGGAGATTTCAATAACGTCATGGAGAGGGCCACAACCAGATTTCTCCTTCCAATGTCAGTGAAGCAGTCTGCCGGCTTCTTCTACGATTTCAAAGATCCGTACGCTCTATACCAATAGTGGACTACATTTGGCAAGAGGGAGTAAAGATTATGAAAAACCTGGCCACTGTACCAGCTGCCCTACCACACATCAACAAAATGTACAGCGCGCTTGATGACTCCACGTCATGCCTGACAGGGCACCCCAATCCTGACTTTGCAGTTGGCGCAACAGAGATCAAAAAATCAGTCTCTCTTGGGAGTGTGCTAGAGGATGCTAGCCGCTGATTGGTTATAGATGCAGTTTGGTCCTTTTAAAAAATAAAAAGGACATAGGCTATTAAACTCATGGCCTAGAGCTAGTTGTTTATTACTGCTTGATTATAGTACTGTGGGACTCTTCGATGACTGGGAATGATTCAAGCTTGTGAATCTATGAAAGATACCTTTACTGGATAGCTACAGTTACAGGTAAGTAACTGATATTCTTTACTTGCATTGACTGGCTACCAGGGTCCGGGCAGTTATACTACACTTTCTTTAAGCATTTTTGATTAAATGACTCCTCAAAGACTAGATTAGGAACACAGGCTCTTGGGAACCTTTAGTTCAGTAATTCTAGTTTCTTATTTTACCTATATACTTTGATGCTATTTGTTTTTAACTGGAAGCATATTTGCCATAAAAAAATCCACTATTGGAGAAAAATACACTTGCCTATAAATAAGGGTTTCCAGTGTTATTTTTTATTCATTAACATGAGGCCTTCTTTCACCTAGAAGCCTGGAAGAACGGACCTTTAGCACGTGTGCTCCAAAAATCGGAGAGCTGGCCTCCGGGAAGCAGAATTCTAAGCCTCTCTGGCAAATCCCAACAATGAGATACAGTCCTGAAACATTGTGTTAAATAACTTTTAATACTGCTTTGTAAAACATTTAACCTGGGATTCCAAGCCTGGCTTGGAATAATTCAAAGGACATTATCTATGAAAGATACCATTGCTGGAGTACTGCAGTTTAAAATTAAGAAACACTTTAGTATCTTCATTGTAGTTATGATGGATTAAGCAGTGTAATACCCTTCCAGCTTCAGCTCCATTGAGCAGTCAATTCTATTTTATAACGTCAAATGTATTTTCTCTGTTTCAGGTAAATTTTTTAAAAGAATTCTGCGCCTTTTCACAAACGTTACAACCTCAAAACAGAGATGCATTCTTCAAGACGTTGTCTAATATGGGTGTTTTGCCAGCTTTGGAAGTGATTTTGGTAATTATTGCACATTGTTAGTAAATGTCCCATTTTGTTTAAAGGCGAGTTATTTTGTTTGCAACAAAACAAGAAACAGTGAAGAACAAACCTGTTGCAGCTTCTGGTTTAGCTACATAAGTGACAAGTTTTCTCTGAATGCATGTGTATGCTGTGAAACTAAATATGGTTTGAAACCTCTGCCTTTTCCACTGCAGCCTTAACTAGTGCTACTTTCAAACTTGTAAACAGTTGTACTCAAACTTCAAACACCACTATGGAAGTTGAACATGTTGTTGCAAAAATGACCTGCTGGGGGTCAGCATACCAGTCTCCTTTGCGTTACTGCTAAAAGTTAAGAGCTGCTGCTAAGTTTGTCAGAGGCATCTGCCCACCTAATCGTTTTGTCACTCTGTCCCTTATGCATGGACATCAAATAACCAGAATGCCTGGTGTAGCGAAACAAACAGCATTAATTTTGACCTAGCCCCCACCACGCAAAATAACATAGGGTTCAGCGCTTGCTCTATCCTAACCTCAACAATCTTCTTTGCCTGTTAAGTGGAACGAGGGAAACAGCAAAGAGTGGACTTGGAGCACCGAAATATGAATCATAAAATTCTTTTTATTGCATTTTTTTCCGTTACCCACTCTTTAAAACATATCTTGAAAATGAGAAATGTTGTAAGGGAACATCTAAAAATAAGGTTTTTAAAAGTGTTACCCAGGGGGAAAGCTGCACCTGTCTCTTTAAAATGCGCAACTCCAGAGATGCTATTATTCCAGAACTCTTTTTCCTACTGATGGATGGACAGATTTTGGTAACACCAGCATGAGTTTGCAAACCATGCTTTTGCATACTTTCCTTCTGTCCCTTATGAGCAGGACCCTATTTCATTGTCTTTTTCTGACTTTGAACGTTATTCAATAGTGCAGTGTTTGACTTGTGTTTTAGTTTTGAGAAAGCTTTGATTGCTTGCCCATTTGGGTGCCTACATTTCTGCTTATTGTGATTGTGAACAGTTGTGTTTAGACAGCAGCGTTATTTCTACCTGCTTCTGGACCACTGGCAATTTTTGAGGTTCCTTCTGGGATTGTAAGTTAAATTGCAATATTGCCTACTGAAACACTTGCCTTGATCGGGTGTCTTGATTTCATGACCAAAGGAATTGGAATAGGATTTACGGAATAAAAATTGGCCCATAGCGTTCTCCTCCCACCCATTTGTCTCCTGTTCTTTGGCCTGGTTGCTGCTGTGCCTTCCATTTTCTTCCTACCTACCCACCTGTTACTCCACATTGGCACTAGGGCACTAAGGAAGTCTTCGTCGTCTTGTGTTTGTGGTCTCTCCTCTGTGCTGACGCCTTTCAGCACATAGGGTTTTTTTCTGTCCCAAGGAGCTTTTTGGCAGGGTAAACTTTACATCACATCCCACATATGGTTTACACGTGAATTTCTAATGAGGGAACTCTAATCTGAGTGGGCAGTTGAGCTGTTTGTTTATGTGCCCATAGTTTGTAAGCCTATATTAAAACTTATTTCCAAGGTACATAAATAGTGACCTCTAGTGTTTGAGTTTCTAGGATCATCCATCTAAAACCCAGTCTCACTTCCGCCTATTAAATGAGATTTTCTGTGTCCATTACGAGTAATGTTCCTCCAGAGACGAGCATGTTTTATAATACTACGTGTATTTGATATCTTTTTTATTTTAAAACTGACCTCCATTTTGAGTTCTAGACTCCACAGGAGATGAACTTGCATTTGAGCGTTACAAACTAATGAGTTCACTGAGAGTTACCTTTGAGGAATGAGAAGTGGTGATGAGATATCATAAGCTAATACATCAAAAAGAAGGCTGTTTCAAAGACCTCTAGGACCTTTTTTTGATGTCCCATTGTTCTACATTTTAGTGGGATTATTCATTGTGTGGTATGCCTCAGATAGAACCGTCATGGTCTTTCCGGTTATATGACGAATAGGTCAGATGTACGATCTTGTTTTCTGTAGATTCTGTCCCTGATCTCTCTTACTGGTGGTATTGGCTAGACGGTGCAATAGTTTGGAAGGTGTCTAGGAACAGAAATGGGATCAATGGCTCCAGATTTCAGTTTATTTTTATTTTTTATTTAATGCATGAATGTTTGAATCCTTGACAACTTTCGGCTCCCACTCACTCTCTCAAACTCTGTTTTTATCGGATTGCATAATTTTGCTTGACCCTGTTTTGTCCTCAAAGTATCAGTTTTTGTGGCTTCTTCAAATCTTTTCATAGATTGATCATTGGCGATCTGTTAGGGATCACATGTGCGCAGCCCTTGTTAAGAGAAATGAGGTGTTGGATACTCGAATAGTGTTGGATACTCGAATAGTTTTAGGTTTCATTGATCGAAGTAATTGTTTTACATAAACACTAATATAATTTAGAATTACGTTATTTCCATATGGAATTTCACAGGGTTTCTTTGAATACTGTATTCAGTTCGCCATTCTCTTTCTTTCTTAACAGCTGCTTTCTGTCAGAATGTGGTGCCAGGCACCACCTTTTGTCAAGTATAATGCCCTTTATGAGCTGGGATGACTGAATGCTATTAATCTAATAGATATTGTATTGTTTGACTGGTACAAGACATCTCTATTGTAGTGATGTCATAAATAGAACAGTGGCCATGTACCCATGGCCACGAAGAATGCATGAGAGTTCTAGTTTAGTCAGTTAATGCTGGTTAGAGGTTAGGAAGCAAGCAGACTTCTCTGTATCTGTCCAAATAAATATTTTATTAATAATAGCCAGGCTACGCATCAATAATAGCCAGGCTTCGTATCATTACATCTATCTTCTCCATACTTTTCCTGTTGTCCACTATGTTTTGAGAAGCAACTTGATAATATCCTTACCCTTTATTTTGTCATTTGAATTGGCCTGCTTTTACATTCTCAACATTACATTTCCTCCATACCAATCCTGTTATGACTGTAGGTGAGGTCTTTCATTGCATCTTGGTCTCATCTTAGCCAATTTATTACCTTAGAAATGATGTACTTACACCATGACTTGTTTTGCTACGCTTAAATAGAATACATTTTGAATTTGCTATACAGTTTTAGGACATGCTTCTTTCTATAATGTCTTAGATTGTTAACTCTTTGTAAATTGGGCCAACTTTTCATCCCTCTTGGATTCTCCTGCTAGTCATAAAAGGTTTTAAAAGAATCCTAACGGAAATTCTTCAAGATCCTGGTGGCAGGCCAACCATCTTAGATGCTCAACTTGCAAAGTATAGGAATAAGCCATTTAAGAAGATTTCAGTCAACTGTAAATGTATCTACATTTTTTCTTTCATAGATCTTGGTTTCCAGTAGATTATGCATTCCTTAGTCACAGAAGGAGCTTGCAGTAATCTTCCAACACAAAACTATAAAGACATCTGTTCATCTTTCATTGTTGCACAGTAAGGCTGGTTGACATCGACGTTAGGTGGTCGGCTATGGGTGTGTAAAGTTATATTTTCAGAAAGCAAGCTAAACTTGTTCTAGAAGTATGAGACCCTTGTGAGGCAGAGGTGAAGCTGCCATAATGACTTTGATGTGAATCCACCCTTAACCTAATGTTTAAACACCTGATCAGACATTTAGTTCTTAATTATTTGGGCTGATGCTGATTTCTCTTGAAAGTGTTTTAAGAGTACATCTCCAAAACCTACCTTCCTTTGGATTGAGACATTGATTTGAAATGGTTTTTAGGGTTATGAACCTGGGAGAATAAAAAGGAGAAGGAAAAGTTACTTACTTGTAACAGTAGTTTGCCAACATGGTCATTGTCACCAGATTCATAAGACATTCATCCTTTCCTTATTTGCAGTTGGCTGACAGTTTTTTAATGTCTCAAAAAAAAAACCGGAGGTATAACGACGTAGCAGGTGCTGAGTCTTCATAGAAAGCAGTAGACATTACTTTAAAGCAGCAACTACTCCTTATTCTGTGGTGTTGCTGTTTTTACACAATTTTTTAGAAGCAATTGGTTTGTAAATAAGAATTTGGGTGCTTCCGAGATCCAGTCAGTTAGCTAGGAATTACTGTAAAGTGTTATGAATATGGGGATGTTACCCTCTGTATCTAACCCCTGATGCCTCATTTAATTGCAAATCTTAGTTCCTGGCTTGGAAGACCACACTAACAGAATAGTATGGTTTCCTCCACATTAATATGAAGTAGTTTGTTGAAAAGCGAACCATAGAGAAGACTCTAAATATTGCGCTGCAAGCGCAGAAAAAACTTGAGTGGTAGCACAAGGGATTTAACCATGGGTATGTAATTACTGCAAAGAAAGAGACAACACTTATTCTTCTATTTATCTAGATATACATAATGCAAATGAAAACATGATGCACTAGAAGAGCTGTGAAAGGATATGCATCATGATACAAAAGTGTACACCTTAAAGCACCAACAAAAAATAACAGGATACGGATCAGTGTTCACACATGTATCAATGCAGTAAATCGGGGGGAGGGGCTCATTAAATGCTAATTCAGCAGGTTGTGCTGCTGCAGAGTTGCTGTCAGTCAGAAAAGTACAGTGAGTGAAAAGTTCATCATGTAATCTTTCCTGAATTATAGTATTCTTGCAATTAAATTGCTCACCCTCATTCCCTAGCAATTCTGTCTGTAAACATCATTGTGGTTTTTTTCCCCCTTCTAGGGCATGGATGACGCGCAGGTGCGGAGTGCTGCTACAGATATTTTTTCATACTTGGTTGAATACAATCCATCTATGGTTCGAGAGTTTGTTATGCAAGAAGCTCAGCAGAATGATGATGTAAGTAAAAGTGTAGCAAATACAAAGCATTGGTGAAGCCAAAAGGTCTGGCATTGTCTGCCAGCAAACGTTTGCCTTTGTCAAGACGTGTTTTGTCATGGTCTTTGTAAAACTTTATTCTTGTTGGAGCCATTCTCCCATGCTATATAGTGTAGTGTATTGAAGAAAAATAAGAATTGTTCAACAAACCAATGTGCGAATCAGGCTAGAGGAAATGTAGAATAGTCTCTTTGTATAACAGGATGTAGTCATTGTGAGGTATTCCATAGACACGTTCCAGCTTCTGTTAGTACTTCAGCCTATCTTCCAAACTGACTGTTTTCAGGCCTCAAAAGTTAGATGTGAAACGATAGCTGATGTATAGTCTGTGTAAAATATTTGGAGCTTGAATTTTGGACGTGATTGGTATGATTCCTTTTCTTAAGGACCTGGGACCTTTATTTATTACTGGACAATATCATATTCAGGTAGGCATTCATGAGTGGTCTTTCGGGGCACAGTACTGGTGCGCCCCAGTTTACGTGATATAGTCCCTATTTTGGTGCACTTGGCTCATAGGTTAGTGATGTCTAGTAGTCAGGCCTTACTCCAGAAGCAGCAGGGTGGCTACTAATAACTGTAATGCTTTTTGAAGCTGATAACATCAATGACCTGTCGGAGTTTCATTTAGAAAAATAATGCAATTTTTATCAGGTAAAAAAATAATTCAGTTAAAACTTAGATATCCACAAACACAGGTATGGTTGAGGAGGGGTGCTTGCAACTTCTCAGCCTGAGGAACAAACCTAGCACCAGGTGCTCAATTTCTGGTAACTTTGGTCCAGTGAACACATTTGTCCAAGGGACTTAATTTGAGTCCACTCTGGTTCTTCACAAGCAGTTGTGAGCCAAACCTATTGTACCAAGAAGTATTAAAAATATAACCCTCAAAATAGTTGAGTGCTAGAATAAAAGTTAGCACCACACATTGTAATCCAAAAACCTACCCTACCCACAGCTGCAAACCCACCCAGCAAAGTCTGGTTCCTTGTGATGGTTATCTGGTCATTGATGTCAAGTTAGAGGGACAGTGCTCAAAGTACACTATTGCCCAACAACCAATTTAGGCCCTTTCTAATTGTTCTGGTTCTGCATTGACTGATGTGACTAGTATGACTGTACTTATAAAGTTGATCATATGTGCCTTTTTCATTAGGAGGCTGTATCTAGGAACTGGGGCCAAGCGCAGAAGTTAGCGGCCCAACCTCGGACCTAGTCTTTTAGGAAATATGTCAACTGTGAATTGAAATGGCCAGATCTTTAAACCAATAACCGCTATTAAGGTAAAGCCAATGTTTTGAGAATCAGCAAGACCTTGTCTAGCCATCACAACCGAGCCTCCATGCAGGTTTTGTGATGTCTGAATACCTCCTGACCTTTCTTGCCCCTAAGCGAGACTATGGTTACTGTATGGTCACTCGACTGGTTGGAGACACTCAGTCACATCTGCAGTCTCAACAGGCAATGTTGGCAGCTCCAACTGTTCTGTGGATCTTTGTTTCTTTTAGAGTTCTCAGCTCTTGATGGCTGTTAAGTAGTCTCTCCTTCAAGATGTAGTCATGCATGCATTCAACTCTGATAGGCTTTTCAGATGTCTGCAAGGGTATCAGGCAATTCCTGGCACAGAAAGTCCAGCACCTCAGCACTCTGATTGTTCCTTTTAATCGAAGACCATATTAGTAAGGTGAGACTGTAGGGTTTTGAGGCCTGGGCCCATTAGGAGTGAAAATATCGGTTTCTGGTCGGGTGTCTTGTATTCTACACCGGTGTGTGTGTGTGTATCGGTTGTGTCCTGATGACTTGTGAATCCACCATTGGCTTAAACCCCTCCCATTGTCAAAAATACTCCCTTAGAAAATCAGACGTACAAGCTCCTTTTAAAAAATAATGGCATTCAGGAGTTCCTCGGTTTTGCCTTCCATACCAAATATTAAGTCTACTTCTTTTCAACTTTATGATGAAGCTACAGAATAGCACAAAATTATCTGATGAAACGGCTGTCGGGGAAAGTGTGTGTTAAACTCAGTATTTAAGGCCTTTTTCTGAGACGGTTGTGAGTTTACTGAATATGTACTCTCATTTTAGCTTTAGACCACTGTCTAAAATATCTGTGTGGAAGTCATAAGAGAAAACTATCTGCATTAAACCCTAGTAGATCAACATTTTAACTTGTGTCTAAAAGCAGTTATCACTTTGTTGCAACCTGTTTCTCTGTTATCACTCAAAAAGTCATACTTCAATGCAAAGTTCAGCTTGATGCAGGAGAAGCATTGGTGGTGCCTTTTCACAAATACAGCAGTTACCCTTCATATATTTTTAGGTCTCGTCTGTCAATGCGCATGCACATTGAGCTTGCGAGACTATGGGGGCTTAAACAGACTTTAACCAACTTGCAAGTCGATGGCGATTCCTTGCAGCTCCCGTGAAATTCAAGCTTAATGCGCAAGCGCATTGACATTAAAAGCGCGTGCACATGCCACCAGCCGCCTGCCTTGCATTACACATCAAAGGCAGCCCAGCCTCCCTCCCGCAGCCCCTGCTGCTTCACACCCTCATCGCAGCCTGAAATCGCCGCCTGTTCACTCAGCCGCACTCCTCCCACACCCCCGCTCCCTGTGGCATTTCTCCTCCCCCCTCCCCACAGCAATGCCCTCCGTCTTGGCTCGCTAAACTACTCGCTGCCTCCTCCCGCTCTCCTTAATCCGCTCTCCCTCCTCCCACACCCCCGCTCCGCCCCCTCCCCTGCCCGCCGTGTCGCATTTCTCCTCCCCTTCTCTGTCTTCCCTCCGTCTTTTTACATAGTTATTCAATCATGCATCAAAGCTGATTTTTACAAAAAAATAACTGAACACGCATGTGCTCTTGGAGTGTCTGTTCTCTTTCAAATCCCATCTTTTAAGTAAAATTATGCTCCCTGTGACATTTCTCCTCCCCCCTCCCCACATCAATGCCCTCCGTCTTGGCTCGCTAAACTACTCGCTGCCTCCTCCTGCTCTCCTTAATCCGCTCTCCCTCCTCCCACACCCCCGCTCCGCCCCCTCCCCTGCCCCATTTCTCCTCCCCTCTCCCCTCTCTGTCTTCCCTCCGTCTTTTTACATAGTTATTCAATCATGCATCAAAGCTGATTTTTACAAAAAAATAACTGAACACGCATGTGCTCTTGGAGTGTCTGTTCTCTTTCAAATCCCATCTTTTAAGTACAATTATGCTCCCTGTGATGTTTTAATTTAATGAAGGTGAATATTTTTATGTCATTAATTTGCTGAACTCATTCAGAATTGGCGTGACCACGATGTCCTCGATCCGATACAATTACTTACGTGTCTCCTTCCATTGTGACCGGGGTGGCTCTAATAAAATCACCCGTCTGTCTGACCACAGTAACTAGATCAGTGCTGGCCTGCCTTCCCTCCGTCTTGTTTTTTGTTTTTTTTACCCGATCCGCCCCCTCCCCTAGGTATGGAAAACCAGTGTCAGTCACCCGGTCATAAGTAGGGAAGTGAGGGGCGCAGCAGGGAGAGCAGCTCGTCCATCCCTCTCGGTCTCAAGGGGTCTGTTAAAAACTTTGTAATGAGCCCTTAATGGTACGAATTTTAGCAATAATTAAAAGCTGCGGGGTACAAGACCAATAGCTCCAACTTTTCTAATGCGAGATCTATTGCATTTCCAATGCTTGTTCATTTATTTATTATCATGAAAATCAAAATCTCTCACAAAAATATTGTGAATTGCTCGAGTCCGGCTTACAATGGCAGTGTTGGGCTCGGCTGGATGGGCATGCGGTTTGTGAGGCACTGAATGGTAGTTAAAGACAGAGTGATCTTAAAGCAAACTGTACTCCTTTTTAGGTTACTACTGTAATGACCTTAATTGTGGGTAATGCTCATTTAACTCCTCCAAATTGTGCCTCTTTTCGTTTAAGTAGATCAAATAATGTATTGGTCGTTGATTAGAGTACTTGCAATGCCAGATTTTGTTCCTGTTGTCCGTCTTGATTTGTAGAAACGGTTACTTGTGAACTATTTGGGAACATGATTCTGACCTTGCAATAGGTGCCATGACAATGTTGGTATTCTGCTTTGCTGATGTAACACTTGTGCAAACAACTAAGGACGCCTGCACAGCTAAGGCTTTTAATTGCATACAGAAATAAATTACAAATGTTACTTTGTATTTTTAACCTGTTGATAGCCTTTTTACATTTTAGGCTATTTACTTGGCGAGTATGTGCACTGCAATCCTTCTTAAGAGTCTTAATGTGTCCTTGGCTTTGAAACTCTCATGTCATGTAAGAGCAGTTTATGGCTTGCCAAGATCTTTGTAGCTTGTACTTCAAATCCCCCTCACTTGTGTTGTTGGTGGAAAACTTTTTGCTGGCGAGCCGAGTTTTACATTTGTTTCCTTTGTTTGTCTCTGCTCGGTTTGTAAATAGATTTCATCAAGTTTTCCTTTACATGTAGTCTTCCTTTTTATGTAGTAGTTTAGCACATTGTTTTTGAAAGTTTTCTGTGCAGGAAACTCTTTTTTTCAGGGTTAAAATGTTTTCACGGTTATCTACAAACATATATGCAATCTCGATCTTAATTTATAGTATTCACTAGGAACAAGTTTTCTTAATCCCTCCACTCCCTTCTCTTAACCCTCCCACTATTGTTAGGAATATATTAACTCTTCTGAACTTAAAGTTGGTTTGATGCAGAATATTATTGAGAAAGCTTGAGGGAAGGGTCATGGTCTATAAAAAAAACATATTTTAATTGATAGACTTTTTGCAAAAAAATGTACTGTGAATGTGGCCAGATTGAAACTTGGATGTATGCAAAATATGTATCTGTTTTTAGAATATAGGGTTGTTTTTGTTTGTTCTGGGTATTGTGCGCAGCATAAATTTGAGCATCATCATCCAGTAGTTTGAGGAATAGAAATCCTAGTCTTCACTTAGGATAAATATTCTGCTATTCAATCAGTAATGTCAGGAATGCCTTGAATACATTTTTTGCTCACAGATCTGGATTGCAGTTTTTTGTGACATCAGAGATAACGAAATATAAAGTTAATCTCTGAAGAAACGGAGTAATTGGGGCACCAGCATTGTATGCATATGATTAGAAATGATTAGAAGTTTTTCTTAGTGCTTAGAAAGCTGTAACATTTCTAAAACTGTTCTTTAGAGCTGGACCAAAACATTTTCCCTGATGCCTTGTTTTGAAATCTTGAATGAGAACTGTAATTAAAATGCAACCACTGTGACTAAATATCTAGCCTTCATATGTGTCATCCATCCAACCCTTAACATTCTCCTAATGCAGAAGATTAATAGCCTTCGTCCAGGGTGTTATGTTATTGGCATGTGTGTAGCATATAGTTTATCATTAGTATGAGGTCTTAGCTCCATCAGAGGTCTGGGGATGCACAAGCATGCGATTCTCTGGTTTATTGCATGCCGGAGTCTGAATTGTCAGTCTGGGTATTCTCTTGTGGCCTCTCTCTGGTTTGGTTTGCTGGCAGTCATGTTCATTTAGCTGTAAGAATGTAATGCTCAGTGATTTGGCATAATCTAGGACTGTTTTGCTAAATGTGTGGTATAATGATCTGTGTTCGTGTTTTGTGTGGTGTATCTTGCTAGCAAGCTCTTGATGTAAGTGAAAAGACAGATGTGTTTGGAAGGAGGAAAATTGAACCATGTGAGGAACAGTGATGTATGTGTTGGGTGAGAAGGGACATGTGATCAGAAGACAAGGTAGAGGTATTTGAGCATGCTCTTAACAGTGTAGAGGACCTTCAGTCTTACCCTCTGTTCATCTAGGAATCGTTTGTGACACTTGCTAGTGAGCAAGCTATCTTGTAACTTTGTGTTTTTTAGATACTAGAATTGTTACAGTTTTGCAGTTGTGCATTATTCCGCGGTCTAGTGGTTGGGTCCAGAATCGTAGTCTTTTCTTTCTTGGTTTTTTTCGTAGCCCAGGTGGGCGTCGACCTACCACCTTTCAATGTACTTCCTGTGACGTATGCACGCTTCCTGCGGAAGCTCCCACCTTGGGGCGCCATCTTCAGATTATTTATTCCGCAGTTGGGTCTGGATCGTTCCTGAAAGGGCTCCAGAGTTTTGGAGCAAAGAAGACGCCAAAAAGTCGATTTTTGCACAAAAAGGATTGAGAAGACGACGAGAAACTACACCATCGAGCGGGACGACTAAGAAGAAGAAGAACTTCGAGAACTTCGACGGAGAATGCGCACACAGGGGGCCCCCTGAGCGCAAGAAATGGACAACACACCTTTTAAATTCTGCCGTAACTGCCACCACAAATACGCGCAGAAGGACCAGCACCCAGTTTGTAACCTCTGCCTACCGGTCGACCACGAGAGCAAGGACTGCAACGCCTGCTCAGCCTTCACGCCGAAGACTCTCCGGGTTAGAGAGCGACAGAGAAGGGACAACTATAACATGCAGGGTAAGGGCCAGCCACCGTCCCTTCGAGACCTGGGACTCTCGACCGACGAAGAAGACAACGTCACCGGAGAAGACGACGACTACACGGTCGTAGAGACCGATAAGAAGTCTTCTAAAAAGGTAGGAGGCTCGATGGCCCCTAAAGCCCCGACAGACCCTCGAAAGTCTGAGCCAGGCTCTCGAAAACCAGAGTCTAAGTCTTCGAAGGGAGCACCCGAGCCGAAAATTTCGACGGCTGCAGCTGCATCCAAGGACAAACAGCCCAGCGGATCCTTCGAAATGGATTCCCTGGCGCGAAGACCGGCGAAAAGCCAAGGTCGTCGAAGCACGTCCCCGAAAAAGAACATTCGGCTTCAAGAGAGAAGGACCCCAAGGTTCAACCGTTCAACGCCGGGCAGGCTGCCGAAATGGAAAGAAAGAAAAGACGGCTCGAGGCTGAGATGGATAACATCCTGCAAAGGAAAAAGGAGTTAGACGAAAAAATTAAGAAATTCTCAATTCCGTCGAAACCAAAGACGCTGGTCGTCGAAATAGATGAGGAGGAGGGCTTTGACGGCGAAGGACCGTCAAAGTCCAGAGATTCTGGAAAATCTGGAGGAAGAAGCCTTCTACTTCGAGGAGGAGGAGGGCGACGACGATCAGAGGACAACCCTCGGCTCCACATCCTCGGGGACACAGGTCCTGGAGTGGCAGGACCTCGTCACCGAGAGCCCAGAAGAGGCTGTGGACATGTACCCATCGAGGCCTTCGCCGCCAGATGACATTGGAGTGTACCATATGGTCATCAAGAATGCGGCAACTGCTTTTGGGGTCAAGCTCGATGAGGAAAAACCAAAAGCAGACTTCCTCTTAGAAACACTGCTCCCCGCGCAAACTAGGAGCCAGTACCTACTCATTCTTGAGAGTGTCATGGCCCAGGGGAAAGAGGCGTTCAAGGAGCCGGCAACATGCAGTTCCGTCACGCCCAGGACGGAGAAGAAGTACAAGGACCCTCCCTACATCCAAGTGTCGGTCACGGCGGACTCCATTATTGCGGCGACCGCCAGTAAAAGGGTGAATGTGCCAACTACATCAGGGCCACCGCCTGACAAGGAAAGCAGGAGGATGGACCTAACTGGAGGGAAGATTGAAAGAAATGCCGCAATGCACTGGCGCATGGCGAATTCAAATGCGCTCCTGAACAGGCACCAATATCAAATTCTGGACGAGATCGGGCAGCTGCTCAAGCACCTCCCCGACGAGTACCAGCAAAGAGCCTCACACCTTGTGGAAGAGGGGAAAAATGTGGCAAATTCGTGCCTCAAAACAGCCTTGGATGGAACTGACACGTCCAGCAGACTGATGATGTTGGGCATCACTGAGAGAAGACAAGCCTGGCTCAGGATCTCAGGCTTCAAACCGGAGGTACAACACAACATCCTAAGCACCCCATTCAATGGGGAGACACTGTTTGGGCCACCGGTGGATGAAAAACTCACCCAGCTCAAAAAAGAGAACGAAACTGCAAGGTCCATGGGGGCCTTACAATTCAGGAGAGCTAAGAGGGGTACCCCGTCACGGAGACCGAATGGAAGAGGGGCAAACCAGCCAGGAACGTCTCACCAGACATTCCAACAGTCAAACCATGGCGACAGCCTAACACAGCAGGGACACCAAAAACAAACTTGGCACTACCAGCAAAGGGGCCAGTCCTTTCACGGAGAGGGAACGGACGTGGACAAAATAAGAGGGGGCCAACAGCCCACCTCTAAGTGACTCCGTCACTTAATATGTGCCCACCCACAAAAACCCTCCCGGGGTGGAGCACAACAAGACCAAAACAGGGTTACACGGTGGTCAGAACATCGGCGCACATGTAACGCCAGTAGAAAGCAGGCTAAGTCATTTCTTCCGGGAGTGGAAGAAGATAACCACAGACAAATGGATACTCAACATTATACAGTTCGGATACTGCATAGAACTGGAAAAGGCGCTGCCAAACAGGAAACCAAAAAGGAAGACTAAGTCAGGAATAGAGCTAGAGCTACTTCAAAAGGAAGCGAAGGAACTCCTCGAAAAGGAGGCCATCGAACCAGTACCATACCGAGAAAGGAACAAGGGAGTGTACTCAACCTACTTCCTGGTACCAAAGGTGGACGAAACACTGAGGCCCATCCTGGACCTAAGGTTCCTAAACAAGTTCATAAAAACACAAAAGTTCAAGATGACGTCTCTACAAGAGGTCATTCCTCAGATAAGAGACGGAGACTTCATGGCAACAATAGACCTCAAAGATGCCTACCTACACATCCCAATGAACAGGCGGCACAAACATCTACTAAGATTTACCATCAACAAAGATCACTACCAGTTCACAGCCCTAGCATTCGGACTAAAATCCGCGCCAAGGGTCTTCACAAATTGCCTGGCAGCAGTGGCTGGGCACCTAAGGAGGGAAGGGATCCATGTATACCCTTACCTAGACGACTGGCTAATAACGGCAAGTTCGCACAGGACATGCAAGGAGCACGCACAACGCGTGACTGATACGCTGGTGGACCTGGGATTCTCCATTGACTGGGGGAAATCCTCTATGGAACCAGAACAAGTAAAAATCTTCCTAGGAGCACAGATCAACACCATACAGAGCAAGGTGTTCCCCAGCGAGAAGAGGACACTGGCCCTGCTGAAGGAGACGCGCCTCTACCAGAAGGGGCGAGCTCTGACAGTGAGGACAGCGAGCAAGGTCATGGGCATGATGGCCTCCTGCATACATCTGGTCCCAAATGTACGGCTATACATGAGACCATTCCAGGAATGGCTGCAAGAACAATGGTCACAAGCTACAGGAAGTTGGAAAGATCTAGTGATTGTAACACACGCAGTGCAGGAGGAGATGTCGTGGTGGAACAAGGAAAACATAACAGAGGGGAAACCTTTAACACCACCAACCCCAACGGTGACCATCACCACAGACGCATCCCAGAAGGGATGGGGAGCACACATGAGCAAGCACAGGGTGAGGGGTATGTGGACTCCAGCGGATGCGGTCAAACACATCAACTACTTGGAACTAAAGACAGTGTTCCTCGCCCTGAAAGCCTTCCAGACAAAACTGTACAACCAGAGAGTGTTGATCCAAACAGACAACACAACAACGATGTTCTACATCAACAAGCAGGGAGGAACACAGTCAGCCCCAATATCGAACCTAGCACAGCAGATATGGAGATGGGCCATCCCACTAGAAATAGACCTGCTAGCCATACACCTACCAGGGAAGGACAATGTGGAAGCAGACTGGCTCAGCAGACAGACATCGGCATCCCACAAGTGGGAGCTCAATACACAGGAAACGCAAAAGCTATTCAGAAGGTGGGGAACACCGACAATAGACCTGTTTGCAACACGCCACAATGCAAAATGCCGAAACTTCGCAGCCAGGGGAAGGATCCCTGGGGAATGCCCTATGGATAAGCTGGTCAAAGACATTTGCCTACGCTTTTCCCCCAATACCCCGATACACAGAGTACTCAACAAGTGCAGAACCAGCAACATGACCGTGATCCTGGTGGCACCACAGCGGGCCAGGCAGACCTGGTAATCACAGATAATGGAAATGGCACAAGGCGCTCCCCACAAGTTCGGGAAAAGGAAAGACTTACTGTCCATGCAAAATGGAGAAGTACTACACCCAGAACCAGAGAACCTCAGCCTAGCAGCGTGGCTCCTGAAGACATAGTTGCGCACCTGAAATTACCTGAGAGCACCCTACGGGTACTACGAGAGGCAAGGAGACCTAGCACACAAAGGTGCTATGTGGCAAAATGAAAGAGGCTTACTCTATGATGCAGCAGGAAGAAGCTACACTAAAAGATGACAAGAGAATCAACGGTGCTAAGGTATCTCACACACCTGCTGAGGGCAAAACTAAGTTCATCCTCGCTGAGAGAACACCTAGCAGCGATTGTAGCCCACACAAGAGGATAAACAGGGAAGAGTTTTTTTTACATCACAGGTAGTAAAGAGATTCCTGGAAGGGGCAAAGAGGATCGCACCACCAAAGAGGATGCCACCACCTGCTTGGAACCTTAACTTAGTCCTAACGGAGCTCATGAAAGCTCCTTTTGAGCCCATTCCTAAACTCTCCCTACAAATGCTTACAATGAGAACAGCCTTCTTGGTGGCAATCACCTCGCTGCGCAGGGTGAGCGAAATACAGGCGCTGCCGCTGCAAGAACCCTACATCCAAATACACAATGATAGGGTGGTGATGAGAACTGACCCACACTTAATGCCAAAGGTGGTGTCTAGGTTCCACATCAACCAGACGGTGCAAATACCAAGCTTCTTTCAGAAACCGACCACAAGCGCAGAGAGGGCACTGCACACTCTGGACGCTAGAAGGACAGTAATGCACTACATAGAAAGAACAAAGGAGCACAGAAAAACAAAACAATTCTTTGTGTCCTTCGCAACCAGTTTCCTGGGTAAACCAGTAACAAAGGGAACCATCGCACGATGGATTGCACAAACGATACAATTCTGCCACAAGCAAGCAGACCAAGAACTAGCTGAAGGGCCGCAGGCCCACTCTACTAGGAAGAAAGGAGCAACGATAGCCTTCCTGGCTAACACACCCATTCAAGACATATGCCTGGCGGCAACATGGGCTTCAGTGCACACGTTCACTAAGCACTACTGTGCGATATACAAATGAACAAGGAAGCACAAGTAGGACAGAAGGTGCTTTAACATATATCCAACAACCAACACTCATCTTCCACCCAGCTGCCACAAACATAACAAACCGCTACAAAGTCTATGCACAGCATAGTGAATCCAGAAAGATTCACGCTGCAAAACGAATAGTTTCTTAACTGTCGGTGTAGTTTTTCAGCTTGAAGATCTTTCTGGATTCATTAGCGAACCCACCCGCCTCCGCCAGAAAGATGAGGCTGGAGTAGGAGGTGGTAATACAAGGACAATACAGAAACAGACACCTTGAAGGACCTAGCGTATAAATCACCTACTTGAACATTGCCAAAGGATTCGCAAACAGAACACAAAAGGAGAAGAAAGAAAAAAAAGAATCCGAAGATGGCGCCCCAAGGTAAGAGCTTCCGCAGGACGCATGCCGAAGTCACAGGAAGTACACCGAAAGGTGGGACGTCGACGCCCACCTGGGCTACAGAAAAAAACCAAAGAAAAGACTACGATTCCGGACCCATCCACTAGACCGCCGAATAATGCACAGCACAGTGAATCCAGAAAGATCTTCAAGCTGCAAAACTACACTGACAGGTAAGAAACTATTCGTTTTGGCTGTTAGTGTATGTGACTACAGAACAGTTTAGCTGCAAAGGAGAAAATAGGGTGCATGTGACAGTTATTTGAGGTAATATAACAAGGTTTGGCATCTAAGCAACATCAAGCAATAGAAAAAGCTGGGTCGTTGTCACAGATACTTAATGATCACGTTTCTGTTGATTTTTTTCGTTTTTGTTTTTTTAAACTTTTCTAGGGACTAGAATCACTGCCTGGTCACTCAATTGCTTCGTGGTGGCCAATTGTTTTTATTAGGTATCAGTAGCTATGGAGCTGATGCTCCGTGTGTGTGCACGCGCCTTAACTATAAAAGCAGTGTGGTTGTACCTCTTCCTACAGATGCTTGGTTACTAGATACAAACTCACCTGTAATTTTAGAGGCAATTCCATTAAGCAATAAGATATTTAAACAAGGTAGGCCAGAAGTTAAACAGGTAGGAGTAGTCACCTCTAATCAATCAGCTTGCATCTATTTTACCTCATTACCTAACATTTCTGGAGTGGAGAATCTCCTTCTACATATCACTTTTTCTTTCAAATACTGTATCATTACTGCTTGCATGCCGACCACCTTACTGTTGGCCAATTTTCCTTTGGAATTCTTTGATTTAATAAAGTCCATAGTGACAACTATCCACAGACATTTAGGAGAGTTTAAGTACTAGATAGACAATCCATATGGAAGTAAAGCCAGATAATTTCTCGAAATTCTAGACACTGTCTTTCTTAATGGTCTTAAGGCCCACAGATATTCAAGGTCATACTTTAGATCTCATTTATATCGTTGAACTTGGCTTCTCAATCAAATCTTGCTTATGGTCAGTTCATAGTATGATCAATTTTGCAATCTTTTAATCAAGCTAAATCAACACCGAATAAAGAACTTAAATTGAGACTGATTGGAACTCATCAACAAGTCCTCTCCTCAAGTGGCGCATTGCATAGTGGGAAATATTTAGCACACTCCGTTTGGGGGACCCAAGCAGCTAAGCTTGTGACACCTGTGAAACCTGGTAATCTCCCGTCAGTAAGTGCTATAAACCTGCCCGATGGTTCACAATGGAGCGTAAACTATAAAACCTAATTACTTCAAACTAAACGTCTTTGGGAAAGCACATGCAGTAACACATCAAATCTTTATATAAAGAAGCTATATAAAATATCTTTCTGCTAGGCTTCTAACTGCAAAACCCTCACCTTTTCAATAGTCCCCAGGAATCGGAATGGGCCCAGAAACTTTTAGTGCCATGCAGCTTTGCACTGATTCAGTTCTGCTTCAGAAATGAAGTATGGAGCCTATATGGATGCCGCTCCTGTGCGCTGTCGTCAGTTCCTTTCTATCCGCGCCGCCAGACACTGATGTGGAGCTCTATTCTTGGTCTCAAATTTACCTAAAAAAAGTTTGTCAAATTTCAACAGTGTGCAAGGGAATGTCACCCCCAAACATGGCAGTTTTCATGCCCAGTAAGGACTGTTGCAAACAAATGTTTGCGACAGATCCCCATCAGGTGTTCCTGTGGTTGAGCCATGACTGTAAAGCCTCCTAATATTGCATGTCAACGTTAAATATCCTTGTAAAGTGCACATCTCACTGGGAGGTCTCATGAACCTCAATGCCATCTGGGATCACAAGTGAAGCTCTACATCACCAAACATAAGGTGACCCTGTGAAGGGACTGGTCAAAGTTGTGATCCAGGTGGATGGTGCAGTACGATCTTCGGATCTTTGCCAACTCTATTTTGTGTGCCTTTGGGTTCCAAGGAGTCCAGTACCCCTCTCTCTGGAGTTCTCCTGACGAGTTCACCCTCTGCGCCAGTGGGACCTTCAGAGCCCATCATGAAGCCTCCAATACGGATTCACACTCTGCGACGATCCACGCCATTGCCAAATCCTTGACCGTTCAAAGAGATACCTAATCGGCGCTAGTCTGACCTCAACTGAAGATACGTCTGTCTGCTATTGCTGCACCACTTCCCCCCTTGATGTGTTGCCTTCATAAGGGATAACACACCTTGCACTCCCTTTTCAGCATATCCAAATTATCCACCAAGCACTCGTCCTCAAATAAAGTCAATTTCTTTCAAAATGTTCTTTGCGTTATTTTATTCCATCATTGCGTCATTTGATTCCAACATCCAATGTGTTTCACAAAGCCAGCCAACACGTGTTTCGTCTTGTCAGTCCTTGACAAACAGACTTCTTCAGGGCTGTAAATGATACAGTAACCAATGTACATATCACAATTCTATACTAAGAAGTATTTACAAACAACTCAAATTCTCCGAATAGTGTGCTAGAAAAAGTAAAACAGGGAAGTACCAATCACCAAGAACAAAGTCAGAAACACCCAATTCGTAAGAGCAGTAGATATGCGTGATACCAAAGTAAGAGTCCCATACATACAAGAAAAGACAATTATAACTGGAATGACGTACCCCATAGGCTTTGGGTTCAAATATGTAGCAAAAGTAAACTAATTACGAGTAACCTATAATACCAAAAAAGACCCAGTCACAAACAATCCTTTACAGACAAAGTAATCATCAGAGTTAAGCTAAAATTCTAGCAACTCACCAATATACAAAACATAGGTCATGTAGCACGTGTAAATCAACTTCCTGTTTTAATCTCATCAGATCCAGTAGGAAAGAAAATAGTCAACCAATTCTGTGAATAAAATGCATATCACTTAGCACTTATAAGTTACTTATACCTTAAATACCGCAAACTATACACTGTCAAGGCATGAAGCATAATATTGCATAAAAAATATACCTAATTCGAGTTATACCTAAAAATTGCGAAAGTTCACAAATCCAGTTATCAAATCCAAAGCGTCGTCATATCCATATACTGAAATGAAAATAATCTCCATTCAGTATATGACAATTATTACCCTTGAAAAACAACCTACAATGTAAACTGCACTCCATACTACGGAGAGACTCACCGCATATCAGCGTAAACAGAGTCCAGAACCTTCATAAATCCAAATATCAAATCTGAGCTGTCATCGTATCTATAAACTGAAAATAAGAGCAAACTCCATTCAGTATACGACTAATAACCAAACGGAGCAACATACTACATAAACTAAACTTCATCCTATGAAGAGACTCACCGCAAATCAGCGTGGACAGAGTCGGAAACCTTCGCGTGCTACACCTGCGCCATCTTGGAGTGGCAATTTATCAGTAAAACAACGGGCGCCATCTTGGAGTAGTTAAAGTACAAATCCCTACTAAGGAACCTCAAATATCAATACTAAAGATTGCGGTATAATAGGTAGTATCAAATCAAAATTGACTGAAGCAGAGTATGCTATATTATTGAATCGGCACTGCAAGGACAAAACCTAGTTATTTTCGCGTACTCCAGTAAATATCAGTAATTGTATTGTACATGCATGAGTAATGACAACAACATCGTTTAATATGTACAGCCTCCTTATATCACAAACCCACAGAAGCGAGTGCTTATAAACTAAACCGACTACAATATCTAAATAGTAGTACCAATTTGCGCGCCATCTTAGAGTGGTTATCACGTAACCACAATTTAGTACAAAATGAATATACCCTCGTCTGAAGGTATGTGTGAGTAACCAGGTCCAAATTGAAATATTATTTATGCAACGTCAATCCTAACAATATCGAACAGTCAAACCAGCACAACCAGGAATGGGAAGGATAGGCAAAGGGTCAAAGGGAACGGTACAGAACACAGCAAATACAAATAGCATTAATCAACCTCACAGATACTTCATTTTTCTAAACAAAAGAGACAATCAATTATTATACAGTCAATTATTATGCAGTGAACATCAGAGCAAAAATTTGAATAATATTACACATCCACAAATTATTCCTGCCCTAAGTAGTATTCAAATTCGTGGTCAATATTAAGACCACGTTCAACTGCTTTAAGTTTCATTAACCACAACACTTCTCTGCGTCGTAGTTGTAATTGTCTATTCCCACCTCTAACATCACGTTTAATGTGATCAATCCCATGGTAACTAAACACATGTTTCTCTTTTTCATGAAAATTTTGAACAATGTGGGAAGCAATAGGATAACGGGTGTCCCCTGTTTTTAAAGCTCTAAAGTGCTCTACCGTTCTTTCTTTTAGTTTTCTGATAGTGCTCCCAACATAAATCTGTTTACACGAACAAACTATAACATAAACAACAAAGGTAGTGTCACAATTAATAAACATATTAATCGAATGTTCCCCAGTATTGTTATAGTCAAAAGTCTTTACTTTGCTTTTTGCCCATCTACAAGAACTACATTTTCCACATTTATGGAAACCTATAGATCGCTCAGTGAGCCAATCTGGATCAGTTTTCTTCACAGGGTAACTTGGACTGATAAAATTAGAAAGGGTGCGACCCCTTCTAAAAGTCAATCCGGGTTTGTTTCCAATATACGGCACTAGGTCCTTATCCATACTCAGTAGGTGCCAGTGTCTATTTAGAATACTGTATAGTTTAGCACTATCAGTACTATAATTAGTAATCAGACGTATCTTAACATCCTTGTTCTCACCTGGTTTTTTATCAAGAGTTTTTGACCTCTTTAGTTTCTAAGCCCTAACCACAGCATTTTCAACCACTTTGCTCTGATAGCCACGTTTAAGAAACCTCTGTGATAGGTTTGTAAGATTAAATTCAAAGTCATTATCGGTTATCAGAAAGAAGTCAATGGCACGAATACCTAATTCATGATCGATGTTTGTATAAAGTGATACCACATCTAATGTTACCAGTATCATCCTGTCGTCCCATACTAAATCATTCATTAGATTAAGTACATGTTTTGAATCCTCAATAAACGATGGTAAGTTCTTAACATACAACTGCAAAAAAGTATCAACGTATTGGGAAAGGCGTTCAGTTGGCCCCCCAATGCCTGAATGTTTGAGTGAATTAGGTATTCGTGCCATTGACTTCTGTCTAAGCAATAGAAGTGCGGAATATTATGATCATAATCAGATGATTCTAATGATGACAAAAATGGTTCTTCAAAATAATGTGTTCCTTTTTGATGGTAAATGGTTTAGACAGCGCCTTGGAACCGCGATGGGTTCTAGATTCGCTCCTTCCTTTGCGAACCTCTTCATGGGGTTCTTCGAGGCGGAGAGAATCTGGGGCCCATCAGGTAAGAAATGGATACAGTATATTTACTATTGGGGGCGATATATAGACGACTGCCTTCTTATTTGGACTGGTTCAGTTGATGAACTTAAGGTTTTTTTTGATTACTTGAATGATAATGCACTGAAACTTGAATTTACAACTCATTATGACAAAAACAGCATCAGTTTCTTGGATATTGAACTGTTTATTGAAGATGGTAAAATTTGCAGTCGCATGTTTCGCAAACCTACCAGCTGTAATGCTGTTCTACATGCCCGAAGTTGTCACCCTGTGAGTCAAATAAATTAGATCCCTTATGGTGAGATGGTAAGGGCAAGACGGAATTGTTCAACCGATAATGACTTTGAATTTAATCTTACAAACCTATCACAGAGGTTTCTTAAACGTGGCTATCAGAGCAAAGTGGTTGAAAATGCTGTGGTTAGGGCTAAGAAACTAAAGAGGTCAAAAACTCTTGATAAAAAACCAGGTGAGAACAAGGATGTTAAGATACGTCTGATTACTAATTATAGTACTGATAGTGCTAAACTATACAGTATTCTAAATAGACACTGGCACCTACTGAGTATGGATAAGGACCTAGTGCCGTATATTGGAAACAAACCCGGATTGACTTTTAGAAGGGGTCGCACCCTTTCTAATTTTATCAGTCCAAGTTACCCTGTGAAGAAAACTGATCCAGATTGGCTCACTGAGCGATCTATAGGTTTCCATAAATGTGGAAAATGTAGTTCTTGTAGATGGGCAAAAAGCAAAGTAAAGACTTTTAACTATAACAATACTGGGGAACATTCGATTAATATGTTTATTAATTGTGACACTACCTTTGTTGTTTATGTTATAGTTTGTTCGTGTAAACAGATTTATGTTGGGAGCACTATCAGAAAACTAAAAGAAAGAATGGTAGAGCACTTTAGAGCTTTAAAAACAGGGGACACCCGTTATCCTATTGCTTCCCACATTGTTAGAAATTTTCATGAAAAAGAGAAACATGTGTTTAGTTACCATGGGATTAATCACATTAAACGTGATGTTAGAGGTGGGAATAGACAGTTACAACTACGACGCAGAGAAGTGTTGTGGTTAATGAAACTTAAAGCAGTTGAACGTGGTCTTAATATTGACCACGAATTTGAATACTACTTAGGGCAGGAATAATTTGTGGATGTGTAATATTATTCAAATTTTTGCTCTGATGTTCACTGCATAATAATTGACTGTATAATAATTGATTGTCTCTTTTGTTTAGAAAAATGAAGTATCTGTGAGGTTGAATAATGCTATTTGTATTTGCTGTGTTCTGTACCGTTCCCTTTGACCCTTTGCCTATCCTTCCCATTCCTGGTTGTGCTGGTTTGACTGTTCGATATTGTTAGGATTGACGTTGCATAAATAATATTTCAATTTGGACCTGGTTACTCACACATACCTTCAGACGACGGTATATTCATTTTGTACTAAATTGTGGTTACGTGATAACCACTCTAAGATGGCGCGCAAATTGGTACTACTATTTAGATATTGTAGTCGGTTTAGTTTATAAGCACTCGCTTCTGCGGGTTTGTGATATAAGGAGGCTGTACATATTAAACGATGTCGTTGTCATTACTCATGCATGTACGGCATGTACAATACAATTACTGATATTTACTGGAGTACGCGAAAATAACTAGGTTTTGTCCTTGCAGTGCCGATTCAATAATATAGCATACTCTGCTTCAGTCAATTTTGATTTGATAACTATTATACCTCAATCTTTAGTATTGATATTTGAGGTTCCTTAGTAGGGATTTGTACTTTATCTACTCCAAGATGGCGCCCGTTGTTTTACTGATAAATTGCCACTCCAAGATGGCGCAGGTGTAGCACGCGAAGGTTTCCGACTCTGTCCACGCTGATTTGCGGTGAGTCTCTTCATAGGATGAAGTTTAGTTTATGTAGTATGTTGCTCCGTTTGGTTATTAGTCGTATACTGAATGGAGTTTGCTCTTATTTTCAGTTTATAGATACGATGACAGCTCAGATTTGATATTTGGATTTATGAAGGTTCTGGACTCTGTTTACGCTGATATGCGGTGAGTCTCTCCGTAGTATGGAGTGCAGTTTACATTGTAGGTTGTTTTTCAAGGGTAATAATTGTCATATACTGAATGGAGATTATTTTCATTTCAGTATATGGATATGACGACGCTTTGGATTTGATAACTGGATTTGTGAACTTTCGCAATTTTCAGGTATAACTCGAATTTGGTATATTTTTTATGCAATATTATGCTTCATGCCTTGACAGTGTATAGTTTGCGGTATTTAAGGTATAAGTAACTTATAAGTGCTAAGTGATATGCATTTTATTCACAGAATTGGTTGACTATTTTCTTTCCTACTGGATCTGATGAGATTAAAACAGGAAGTTGATTTACACGTGCTACATGACCTATGTTTTGTATATTGGTGAGTTGCTAGAATTTTAGCTTAACTCTGATGATTACTTTGTCTGTAAAGGATTGTTTGTGACTGGGTCTTTTTTGGTATTATAGGTTACTCGTAATTAGTTTACTTTTGCTACATATTTGAACCCAAAGCCTATGGGGTACGTCATTCCAGTTATAATTGTCTTTTCTTGTATGTATGGGACTCTTACTTTGGTATCACGCATATCTACTGCTCTTACGAATTGGGTGTTTCTGACTTTGTTCTTGGTGATTGGTACTTCCCTGTTTTACTTTTTCTAGCACACTATTCGGAGAATTTGAGTTGTTTGTAAATACTTCTTAGTATAGAATTGTGATATGTACATTGGTTACTGTATCATTTACAGCCCTGAAGAAGTCTGTTTGTCAAGGACTGACAAGACGAAACACGTGTTGGCTGGCTTTGTGAAACACATTGGATGTTGGAATCAAATGACGCAATGATGGAATAAAATAACGCAAAGAACATTTTGAAAGAAATTGACTTTATTTGAGGACGAGTGCTTGGTGGATAATTTGGACTTGTTATTAAAGTCACTTGTTGGCTTTACTTAAGAGTAGTGGTAACCTACTCTTTCCACTTAGAGCACCAATTGGACTTTATTCTGAATACACACATACTTATACACGCAGTGCGCTCCTGTGTAACTGTTACTTTTTTATTGTTGTCCCTTTTCAGCATAGATTTGAGTAACGATTATGAAATGGGGGTGATAATGAAGACAATTCATACAACGAATTGCAGGACACCGGTAGCCTCGATACTTCTCCTGGATCAGGTCATCTTAAACTGGACCTGCCACCGAAGAATCCGGCTCCTATGCCACGGTAATGCATAAGGAGGCTGAAGTCCTTGACTTCCAGCTACCCACCTTGGAGGTTAAAAATAATGGGCTAACAAAGTCCTCTAGGCTGGGCAGACATCTTCTGAGCCCCTTCTGCCATTTAATGAGACACTGATAGATACCTTGTTCGGTGCCTGGGGCAAGCCTTGCTCTAGTACCCCTAGTTACAGGCAAATAAAGAGATGTCATCACCATGCCTCTGGCGACCCCGCATTCCTGTCTCTCTACCCTTTTCTCAAAAGTTTAGGAGTGCAGGTGTCAATAAGCAGGACTCAACCCAACACTTTTATGACCACTCCCTCTGATAGGGAATCCAAGAGAGTGGAGAAGTTTTTTTATTCCACCAGTCCTGGCTCACTGTTATCTCCTGGTTTCTCCATTCCCAAGCCCTTTGGGACTCAGTGGCTCAAGTCCTCGCAGATATCCCTGAAGATCTGCAGCCTGTCGTTGCCCAGGCCATACATGATGGTGGGGGCACAGCCAAGGTAACCCAATATTAACGGCTTGGACACCACCAATTCCCTTCAGGCTGGCCATTGGGCCCACTTTCATTCGCCACCATGCTTTGCTGCGGACCACCAGTTACTTCTGTGATGTCCAATATTCCCTCATCGACATACTGTTTCATGGGTCTCAGCTATTCTGGGTGGAAGCAGTCTCCACCCTCAAGTGATTCTAGTTGAGCAGGGCCATGGCCTGCTCTCTAGGCTTATCTGCCCCCACCTCACCAATTGCACCAGACCTAGCACTCCTTTCACATCTTTGGCAGAGGTACTCCATACTGCCAGCCAATCCAACCACAGCATGGCTCCTTACAATTTTATGTACGCAGTGTCTACTGCCCTTGCGGCCAAGGTCAACAGGCCTCCCAATACCCCATAGCCCCACCTGCCAAACTCCTCCAGTGTGGCCTTAGTAGAGCACAGTCACCCGATGGGAGGTAGGATCCAATGATTCTTGTAGGTTTGGCGGACCTTAACATCAGACAGGTGGGTCCCACAAATAGTGAGGAAGGGCTATGGCCTATGTTTTCTTTCTGCACCGCCGCTCCTGTCATTGTCTGCACAATGACTGGCTGAGGGCAATCTTTACATTTTATGGCCGGCAGTGCAAGCCCTTTAGGCCATCGGGGATACCTTCACTAGAAATAGGACCTAGTTGTTATTCTCGCTACTTTGTGATGCCCAATAAGAGTGGAGGAATTTGTTCTACCTAAGGCCTGCTCCCCATTGTCAACATCTTTCTCTGGAAGGACAAATTCAATATGTTGCACCTTCCATCGTCTCCCTAATGACTGGGTGAGGACCATATTTCCATTTTGTGACCGGAAGTGCAAGCCCTGTTGGTCAAAGGGGCTACAGAGAGGGTGTCTGCATCAGATGTAAGATGTGGTTGTTCTCTTCTACTTTCTGATGTCCAAGAAGTACGGAGGCTTTTGTCCTATTTCACACTTACGCCCCCTCAAAGCCTTCCTCTGGAAGGACAAATTCAAGATGCTCATACTGGCCTGAGGCTTTTCTGACCTTGTCTCTGAAGACTGAGCGTTGAACATGCAGGATGCCTACTTCCATATACTTATCCTGCATACCCAGCCTGCAGTTTGTGGTGGGACAGGAGTATTACTCGTTTGCTATGCCACCCTTTGTTCTCACCGTTTTGACAAAAGTGATGCATGTGGTTGTAGCACACCTTGTAGGTCAGGAGGGCAAGTTTTACCCCTATGTCGATGCCCGGCTGTTTAAAGCGTGCTCGCTCCAGACAGTCATCAGCCACCCACAGACTTTGACAAACCTCTTGTTATCTTTAAGGGGTTGCTATCAACATGCCAAAGTCACACCTGACATCTTTTATGTCGCTTCCTTTCATTGGAGCCATTCTGAATACAGTATTGTGCCTTTCTCCCAGGAAAGAGAGTTCAGGACATTCAGGGTATGATCCCGATCCTTCAGCCTCTGTCCTAGATTTCAATTATGCTGACTCTGAGGCTTCTGGGACTGATGGCCTCCTGCATCCTGCTGGTCAGTCATACCAGGTGACTTGCGGGTTTTGCAAGTGGGACCTGAAGTCCCCATGGACCCGACATCTAGGGGCCCCCCTCTGAGCAAGTCTAGATTTTGGTGGAGATTGCTAAAGTTACTGGATCGTGATTGGGTCAGCTGCAGACCCCTCTCCCTTCCCCACCCAGAGCTGACAGTAGTGACCGATACATTGCTTCTAGGATGGTTTGGCCATCTGAGAGAGGTGGAGATCAGAGACATTTGGTCTAAAGCTGAGTCCCGGCTCTGTGGAGCTGAGGGTCATTTGCTTGATGTTGAAAGCCTTCCTTCTATCTATCAAGGGGTGAGGCTAGTACAGGTGCTCATGGAGTACACCGCCTTCATGTTGCACTGCAACAAACAGGGCGGGTGGCCACCAAAGAATTTCCCTGGTGGTTAACCATCTGACAATCATTAAATGCCAGGAGGATAAACACAGCTGTCTGCATCTAGCAGATTACAAGGGATAATTACACCAGGAGGTGGTTTAAGGTCTCTTCTGAGACTGAGGAGAACCTTGCCTCAAGATGTGTGCCACTGCCAAGAACTTGCAATGGGAGCAATTCTGGCCGTTGGAGTTTCCAAGGCATCTCTCACTCAGATACGTACCTCCTTGAATGAAACTTTCTGAAGAAGGCAAACTTTCTGAACAAGGCAAGGTTGGACAAAAAAGAAGCATTTCACTGGATCATGCTCTGCATTAAGTTATGTTGCCCGTTAACTAAAAAGCAGCCTCGAGAGAGACTGCGCGCTCACTCGACTCACTAGCCAAAACTGCTACTAATGCATTAATACATGGAATCCCTTTTCTAAACATCTGCCAGGCGGCTACATTGATGTCCCTCCATGGGTTCATGAAGCACTAGTGTCTGGTCAGTCAAGTTCATAGAGAAGCATTTTGCATGCTTGGTCCTGCAGACAGTCCATTCACAGACCCACTTTTAAAAAAATTGACTACTTTAGGGCTCTGCGTCTGGGGCATGGACACTCTCGAAAACAACTGACCAAGTACAGGAATGGTGCCTATATAGGCTCTGCGCATCATTTCCAGGGCGAAACTGCTTCTAGGTGGAGCTGCACGGCGCCACCTTCTGGTGCTCAGATGTGCTGCTGAAAAGTTTCTGGATGTAGTCTGAGGAATATTCAAGTGATGAGAGGAATTTGTGGCTAGATAGCCTCTACCATAAGTGTCTCACACTAGGTAAGTAGCTTGTTCTTATAGTCTCATTGTTGCCTTAACCCAGAGACAAAAATAATAGTGCGTAGGGCAAGTGAGCATGTTCCAGGTGTCTAAATTAGCATGTTTCATGTTTAAGTTAATGGTATATGTTAACATTACATTAGTCAGAATTATAGGCCATTAATATTTCAGGTTTAAAGAAAATTTTCACTGTTAGGTCAGTCATTAAGGTTTTAAGATATCTACCTTTTGTCAGTGTGCCTTGTGTTTTTCTACACCCATTCTGTCCAGACAAACTTCTCAGTCAAGGAAGTTTTCTAGAGTCAGCATCTGACCAATGTTAACTTGAGTGTCCTCATGTTCTGTGTAACTAATCTGTTCTGTTCATTTATTTTTGTTTTGTACAGGACATTTTACTAATTAATCTCATCATTGAACATATGATTTGTGACACTGATCCAGAGCTCGGAGGGGCTGTCCAGCTAATGGGACTGCTTCGTACGTTAGTAGACCCAGAAAATATGCTAGCCACTGCCAATGTAAGCATGAATGTTCTACTTTCATGAATAGATGATTGCTTGACATATTAATTTGAAATACTGGGTGTTTGTTTTTTCCTCGTTATTGGAATGAGTAAAGTATTGTTTTGTTTTTCAGAAAACTGAAAAAACAGAATTCCTTGGTTTCTTTTATAAGCACTGTATGCACGTTCTCACTGCCCCCTTATTAGCAAATACTACAGAGGAAAAGCCCAGCAAAGGTAAGTCCACAAAGAACACCCAAAAATGTTTTTACAGAAAACAGTGAACACTCTGGTCAAATTATTTACTGTTTAATCTGATAAAAGTATGCACCACTTTCTGTGTAACATATTGCTGATGTAACAAATTGCACATAGTGGTTACAGTGCAACTTGTATGTGATTGGCACTTTAGCAAGCAATGTGGAAACATAATGTGTGCATTTGAGAAACCTTTTGTCAAGGTTGTGATATTGCATGCAGAAATACTTGGTGCTTTACTGTGTGTTTGGGTGCATCTTAATGAATTATGAATTGACCGTTTCCTGAAATTGTGGATGTTGAAGTACAGTGATCTCTAGCTTTAGGTGTAGGATGTTGCTTCATGCTGGTCACAACTGAGATGTTGATCGTCACAATTTCATATGATCCTTAGAAAACCTACTTTGCTCTTTTTACTTATGCCTATGTGTGCCAAGAGCTATTCCATTTAAAGAGAACATGTTTGCTGTGAATAATACACATATTTTGCAACAATTCAATCTTTCTACAGTCTTTCTAAAGTTTCTATTCATGTTGAAAGTACTCTGTAGCAATTTGTGTATGCTGACTGGGATGCATCGGTTACGTACTGTGTGCCTGACTGTTAGTGTGAAACATAATTTGAGACAAACTGATTTGATTTAGGTGATCCTTAGAAGCCTGGCTGTTTTCAAATGGTGTTTGAACTTGGAAGACTGAAAAGAATTCACCGCTGCAAGATTTATACTTGGGTACTTTTAATAATTGACTGGAACTCGTATTTGAATTCACCTTTAGTGCTCCTTTTCCAGGATTGTGCGCTTGACAAAATATATAATGATGCATAAACAATGGAGAACATTGATCTTGAAGAACTATGAGACAATCTCATTTGCTGTAGTCCTAGAATTATGGTTGTCGTCTGTTTAGGTAAAAACATTGTTTTGACCGAAGTCCAAACCCTTGTTGCCATTTAACAAAACCCTGACTTGCCACACTTACAGGTACTTACACTAAACCTTGTTCCTGCCCACCTGTGAATAGACCGGTAGCACAATGCCACACACCTGCTCCGGGTGACCTTAGTTTTTTTGCCGCAACACCCTACTCCTGAGAGCCTGGTAGTTCAGGCTTGTAGCATGATTAATCCTAGCTTATTCTCTAGGGACTATGATCCTGATGTTTCACCCTTGATCCTGTGACTCAGTGAGGGTTACTCTGAGGATTTATGGACTATTGGCCTGCTGTATCCTCCCCACTTCACCATGCCAGATGGCACATGCATGCTCTGCATTGAGATCCGAGGACAGTGGGCCCAGCACCAGGGGAACCGGTCAGAGTACTTTCACTATTCAGAGGAGACTGCAAAAGATTTGCATTGGTGGCTCCTCGACCTGCATTGGACCAGTGGCAGACCCCTCTCCCTACCCCACCCAGAGAAGACTTTGGTGACTGATGCATCTCTGTTGGTGTTCGGAAGTCATCTGGGAGAGATGACGGCAAATGACACTGGTCTCCGGTGGAGACCCATTTCCACATTAATCTATTTGAGTTCTGGGACATTCCCCTGTTGTTGAAAGCCTTCCTTTGATCCATCAAGGAGAGGCTAGTCAGGTCCTCAAGGGCAACACCACTGCCTTGTAGTATTACAACAGACTTGGCGGAATGGAGTCCTGGTCCCTTCACCTTTAAGCCCTTCGCCTCTGGAACTGGCAGAATTGTTGGTTCATTTCACTCATTGTGGACCACCTGGGGGATCATTGAATGTCAGGGTGGGTAAACTCACCTGCATCACCTAGCAGAACACAAATCACAGTTACACCACTAGCCCCCCCCCCCCCCCTTGAGACACATACTTAGTATTTATTTATTTATTTATTTATTTTAGCGATTTGTATAGCGCCTGGTGACCCAAGGGCATCCCCGCGCTGTAAGGAGATTGTTTATCCTGTAAGGAGAGGGAGGGAGGAGGAACAGTTATTTCGGGAATAGGTGCGTTTTGTGGAGCACTGGACTCTGTATGCCTTATGCTGCTACCTCTCTTACCCCGAGTTCTTGAGATCAGGAACAATTGTGCCCAAGACATCCTAGTGGCTCTAGATTGGGGGAGGAGGGTGTGGTGTCCAGAAATTCTGGGCATAAACATTCGCCGTCCGATCATGCTGCAGCTTTTGGAAGATTTTCTATTGCTGCAGCAGGGCAGGGTCTTACACTCTGGCCTGTGCAATCTACACCACCATGCGTGGAGATTGAATGGCGACAGATGACTGCATTCAGTCTCCTTCCTAAAGTAGTGCATGTCATCCTTGTAGCCAGACGTCCTTCGGCAAAGTCTGTTTACCTCCGGCACTGAGACAAGTTTGCTACTTGGTGTGCTACTTGTAACACAGACCTGTTGCAGGCCAAGCTGTCGGATGCATGGGGTTTTTTACATTTTCTTTGGGTGTTTGACCCAACAAGGATTTGTAATGGGCACTGTTAATTGTTCACTCTTTTTACTTTTCTGCGTTTACTGTCTTATCCGTCCTTGTTTGAAACACCTTTTTTAATGCAATTTCTTTTAGGCCTACTTATGTTTCCCTCCTAACACCTTCATGATGCCACAGTGGGATCTTAATTTGGTCCTTATGTTTATGTGCACCCCTTTTGAGCTGATGCATAGGTGACCTCTATGCCTCTAAACTTTGAAGCCTGTCTTTCTTGTCGCAGTAACTTTACGCTCTTTTAGTCCTGTCACCCTAGACTTCCTTCTTTCATGAAAAACGGGTGCTGAAGATAGATCAGCTTTTTTACCAAAGATTGCGATTCCCTTTCATGTTACAGTTCATCACACTTCTGACTTTCTTTTCTCTGCTTCACTCCTCAAAGGAGGAGGTGAGACTTTATTTGGGCCTTAAAGAGCGCAGAGTGTTTTCTTTGATTGCACCAAAGGCCATCAAGTAGACTGTCATCTCTTTGTGGGGATCTCTGGGATGAAGAAAGGCAAGGCAGAGCAGAACAGA
The DNA here is from genome assembly GCF_964261635.1 of Lissotriton helveticus. Taxonomy (NCBI): domain Eukaryota; kingdom Metazoa; phylum Chordata; class Amphibia; order Caudata; family Salamandridae; genus Lissotriton; species Lissotriton helveticus. The sequence continues at coordinate 332,833,651 of NC_136070.1, forward strand.
ACAGTACTTTGTACAGTTGGATAATCCTCTGCATTAAACTCTGCAATGTGCTGGCCTAGAAGAACCCCCCAGGAGGACTGAGGGCCAATTCCACCAGGGCCAAAGCTGCTACTATTGTGCTGACACACAGAGTGCCTGTCCTGGATATTTGTCAGGCCGCAACGTGGGCTTCAGTGCACATGTTCACAAACCACTACTTCCTTGACGGTCAGATCGGAGTGGAAGGGCATTTGGCTGTTCAGTCCTGCAGGACGATATGGTCTTAGCTGTCCAACAGACCTGCTACCTGGGTAGGGACTGCGTGTGTGTGTGTGTGTATATATATATATATATATATATATATATATATATATATATGTGTGTGTGTGTGTGTGTGTATATATATATATATATATTCTAAAGGTGAGAAATCTGTGGTTAGTTATCTCCTTCTGGTGGATACTCTAACTGCAGATTCCTTATCACCCGGCAACCTCCCTGTTAGGTGGAATGAACTTTTCCTTCCAAAAAAACTCCAAAATGAGCTCTGCCCACTCACACAGATAATTGTTTTTTGGGCTCCAGCGATGTGGGCAGTGCGAACAAAAAACTGATGGTGTGTTTAAGGTCTACAGAACCGAGTCGATGCACCCCCCACAATTCAACCCACATAATTCCACTCCAAACCACATACATCCACTCCACTCCAAGCCAAAACACATGGGTAAAAGACATTGTCACTTATAACGCCGATAGCTCTAACTCTCGCAGATAGGAGACCGATTGTGCATTGCAAATGCTTGTTTTAAATGAGGTTTTGTTCTTTGATGATAACAATTCTAAATGTTTCATGGGCGCTCCATTTGTAAGATGATTGATTTGAAATTTTGAATGCTCCTTATAATTGGAGATCTAGGTAACTGCTATACAATACAGTATGTTAAGGAGTTGTGATCAAGTTTCCTAACCTTTTTTAAAGAAATATTTCATTTTTTAATTACTTTAGATTCTAGCAAGAATATATTAAAAATGTTTCCCACCTCAGCCTTTGGATTTTTCTGTTCATATTTACTTTAAACCATGCCCTCTTTAATACGTTTCGAAGTTTCTTCATTGATTTTTACTACTGTACTTTTTACTACATTGTTCATGTCTGCGTGATTGTATGAGTTGATGAAATAACTTGCCCTTGGATGATTTAGAATTGATTTCAACTAGAGTGAAGTTCCGAGGTGTAGTTAGATCGTTAGGGGTGGAGATAGACTTCTTGTCGCTGGTTTAGAAAGAAATGCTGTTTTCAGATTTTGGAGGTGGGTTCAGCAACAGTGATTTATGAGAACTCAAGTTAGCCCTCTTACTTGAGCAAAGGTACTTAAGGACAAAATTCTTAAAAAATATATATATACTTTTTGGAGTGGACAAGATGATTTACACTTAAATTCAGTTTGCACCATTACATGGCTGAAAGACAGGCCACTGCCACGTTGGGTTGCATCTGCTTTCCGGTTTTTATGTCTTAAAATTAAATTAATAAAGAAGATGAAGTTTTATTAGAGTTCAGCCTTCAAAATAGCATCGCAGGTTGACATGGCAGCACTTGCCGCCTTGGCAAATAGGTAAATTGTGAAGAAATTAACCTTCCAGTTTCATTTGTGGTGAATATCTATAATTGAAAATTCGGTTTGACTGCTGGGTAGTGACTTTTTGGTGAGTTAGGTACAAGCCAACTCTGGATGAACATTAAAAAAATATATTGCTGATAAAGATGGAGTTTACTTGGGATAATTGCTGAGCTACGGTTTGTGATAATGTTTAAGTAAAAGAACTTCAAAGCATCTATGCCTTTTGTATGTAACTGACTGACTACCTGTGCTATTATGCAGCTTAGAGGCTTTTTACTCTTTTTTTGTTCGGCTTCAAAATACCTGCTTTGAAGTTGCTTTTCTGGCCTCATGACTTTAAACCAAATTCTTGATAGTAAAGCACTAGCCTATTGGTGACTATGGGGAGCGCGTTTGAAGCGGTATGTTTTTTTTTTTTCATTTGACATAAGCACACCATTAAATCTCTAGTATCTTTCCTTTCATGACCGAGACAGATGCATTTGCTGTTTCCACAAGTTATCAGTAATTAAAAACGAAGGGTTGCAAGCATACTGCTTATCCACTCGAGAGAAATGAAGGGTGGAGGTGTAAGAAGTAGGCAACTGTAAAACTTGGCAGAGCTTGGCCGGCGTGTTTTCCATTATCATTTGAAAGTTGAGTGAGTGGGTTCCATGAAGAGGTTGAATTTTAAAAGATCCGTGTATGTTTTAGTGTAGCTCAACCCCTTCCTGCTGTTTGTCAAACAATTGTGACTCTGCTTCGTACAATGCATACAATAACCACTAGTTTGATTATTTATCATTAAAACCAAGCAACAATTGAACACTGTATTGGAAGGAGAAAACACACAAACTTTTAATAGGCCTTAACTTATGTGGTCACCAAAAAACCTGTACCCACCAATGACATGCTTATCTAAGGACGAATCCAGTGCAGTAGGCCAGCTATGATTTAATTCTACTGTGCTCTTGGGTAACGTTTTTAATTTTTTTCAGATGATTTCCAGACGGCCCAGCTGTTGGCATTAATATTAGAACTCCTAACGTTTTGTGTTGAACATCACACCTACCACATAAAGAACTACATCATCAACAAAGACATTCTTCGAAGAGTACTCGTTCTCATGTCCTCTCAGCATGTTTTTGTGGCATTATGTAAGTTTTATGTGCATTATGCTGCGTGACTGTATTGTCAGTTTTAGAAATGGCAAGGAAATAGATTGTTTTTACTACTGAACACATATATATATATATATATATATATATATATATATATACACATACAGGCATTTTTTGATGTAGTTAATAACAAAACTTCTAGTATTTTCTGGATAACGTCTTAAATTACTAATATAAAAAAGTTGCAAAGTTGAGAATGTATATCCTTATTTGTCAGGTACAGAAAACGAAAAGTGCTCACACACCTAGATTTACCAGCAATACTTATTGTTGCTGTTTATTCCTACTCTTTTGGATGCACTACGCATGATACCCCTTTGGGTCATAATCCATGCCATATTAGTACCTCTTGATTAAATGTATTCATTAAACTCTTAACTTGTTCTCGTTTTTAAAGTGTTTTGTCTTGTTTTGTATTTGCATCTATAGAAAAAGGTGTTTTAATAGACTGATATCCCTTTGTACAGCCTCAGTTTATTACTTAACCTTAAAGGATCTGTGACCGAGGAAGTTCATGGCTTGTTTGTGCCTGATGCTTGATGTTATCACATCTGGAACTGCACTTAAATAATGTGATGTTCCAATGTCTTAGCCCACTTACACTCACTCGAAGGTATTATAATTGTCATTTAGAACTAGCCTAAGAAAAATTGTAAGATTACTTCTATCCATTTACTATTAAATGAGTAAGCTTTCACTGCTGCAGAAATGGGCAATTGTTATTTTGCAAAAGTGAGGCCATTCAGCTAGACCCTTTCTTCAATCAATATGGGGGATTAAAGCGTGCTACTCACCCATGAGGATCTCCAGGCGCTGCATTTGTGAAGTTATATGGTTAGTAGGTGTAACCATCTATAGCGAAGATTACACCTAGCTTTTAAAAGTAATAGGTAACCTCCACAAATCTGGTGCCTCCCACTTAGTACTAAACTGGTCAGTGTTTTCTTATCTCTAGAAGAGACCTGTCAACAATCCATTTTTGAACCTTGTTGCATTTACGATTTAAAGTCCATCCCAGATATAAAAGTAAGCTTCCCTAGTTTCCATATCTTTTTTGCTCTCACATCCGACAAAACCTGTGTGAAATGATCATTATTTATTTTCTGTACTTGGTAGTTCTGTGCTGTTTTATGTAGCCTGGTGGTTTCCCAAGCTTGTCTGTTACTTTATTTCATAAGCTCTACTTACACCACAGGTCCCAGGCTTTTATAGAATGCAGGTCCCATGTCTTTGAAGTTGGCTCTCAAAGTGTTGTTTACAGTGACTGGGACCTAGCTGCTCCATGTCGCCTAGATTTGTGTTGCCTTTTCAGGTAGATTCCTCATGAGTCTGTTACAAATATGTTATTAGCGTGTCTTTAGGATTTGCAATCCTCTGAAGTTTCTAGGTATGCATTCGAAATAGAACATGGATAACCCTTTTAGGCAACATTATTGAAGACAGTGGCTTACAGCATACATTCAAACCCCAGGGTCACAACACTGGCACAAACAAGACTGAACGCTGAAACAGGACTTACAATACTATAGAATTTAAGACTATTCTAAATGCTAACCTACCTTAATGCTAATTTATCAAAATCAAGTTGCTTTAAATTTGTTTTCATTGGTTTTACAAAAGGCCGAGATGCGATAAAATCAAGTTGCTTTAAAACAGTGTGCAAAAAAATGTGTTACCTGCAAATTATCCTAGCCATGCTTTGATTTGAAAGGCTTACATTTGGAGTTGATGACTTTCAACTGCTAATCAAGTTAGGTCAGGTTATCAATTTGAATGGGATTGTGTGGGTTCAGCCTGTGGAACTCGAATGATCTGGTCAGAGGTCTGACCTTAGTGCAGACCAGGTTACTTTATTTTTCAAGGAGAATACAGAGTGCAACCATAATTTTGCAAAATAAAGTAATCAAACAAAATGAACGTCAAGATGCAAAACCAGCTAGAGTCAAGTAATTCCTTTGATTAAACGAGAATGTTCCGTGCATCTAAAGACTGATAGGTTCTTCAAGTTTTATGAAATGTTGCAAATTTGTTCAGTAGAAAAGTATGTAGATTTTATGTGAAAATTATTTGTATGTCATTAAATGGCAGTTGAAAAGTTGTTAATGTTAATCTTTCAATCCTGGTGATCAGTCTGTTATATCTTAAGTTTAGTAACTGTTTGTTTTCTTCTAGGTGCTCTTCGCTTCATGAGAAAGATAGTTGGGCTAAAGGATGAATTCTACAATCGTTATATAATGAAAAGTTTTTTGTTTGAACCAGTGGTCAAAGCATTTCTAAATAATGGTTCACGCTACAATCTGATGAACTCTGCCATAATTGAGCTGTTTGAATACGTTAGAGTGGTGAGTCCCAGTTCATTTTGTCCTTGAAATCCACTATCTCACCTTTCAGTGTGACAAAGGCAGATTGCTTGCTTCTAATGCCGGTTTAGAAGGGTTAGACAGGAACCTTTATGTATTTGGAAGGGCACCTTACTAAACTGCATGATTCCACATTAATAAACTTACTTTAATCATCTAATTTAATCATCTAATTTTAGTTGCCCAGAATTCATAGCCACCTGCTCGAATGCCACACAATTTCTTTGTGCTTATTTTTAAAATTCCCAAATCCCTCAACTTTCTGCATGTATCAGAAGTAGTATGAAGCCAAACGGACCATACAAACTATTTGCCTGCAAATACGACTGATAAGCAATTGCTAATCCCAATAGTTAATTTGCCCTCTGCTCCCCCTATTTAACAGCTCCAAACATATGCAAAAGCTAGTTTACATTCACTACTTTCCACATCTGCTTAATTTCCCATTAAGGTCCTAGGATTTTTAGCATTTATTTAGACCTGCCTGTAATGAAAAATATATTGCTGAAACGTAATTCCTCATTGAATATTTTTCTGCCATTATTTGCAGCTATTAGCAGTAAATATATACTGACTAGTTAGTAAGAATCCTAAATAATCAAACCAGCACAAATAATTTAGACACTGCTGCCCTCCTGTATAAATGTAATTTGCCACACGTTACAATAATACCAAAAACCTGTTGTTTGTCAGAAAATCTCTATTGAATTCATAAGCAGTGAATTGTCCTGCACATGCACTTCACCTGGTGCAGAATTGTCGATTTTTGTCATTTGTTTAAAAAAAAACTCAGCAGCCTTTTTAACTGAGAGAAAATAAAAATAAGCTGTTTGTAATTGATATTGACTAATTAAATCTGTTCTTCACCCAGACCAGTAAAAATTGTCGGGTATCTCTACTCTTTAATATATTTGTATAATGCTCCATGATCTGCTGTCCTTCGCTATCCTTCACTATTACTATTATCACTGTGTGCACACATGTTCCAATGATATCGATAACACCCTTAGGGGCAGGCTCTGTTGTTGGATATAGAACCCTTTTTGTAAGAAGCCTTCAAAAATAATCAATAACTTAATTTTGGGAAAAGTTGGAGGGCCAGCATGTGTACCAGGGCATGACGGGATGCTTGTGGAGTGGGGTTCCTTAAAGTGAGCAGGGTCATCTTTTCCCCCTTTTTAGGCTGCAGCCTGCCTAACTACATTGTAACCTCTTTCTTTAAACACGTTTAGAGTATTTTGTGCAACTATTCATAATCTAGCAACATTGAAATTGGCTTCTATTTTAATGTAAATAATATTTTGCCTTCACTATTCAGATCGAAAATGTTTTTTAATGTCCTTTGTAATAGAAAAGTATGTTACATATTTTTCAAAAAAGTTCTCCGGGATTCCACGAATGCTTGGGACAATTTAGTGCTTATGATTGCAATTTATTTGTTTATAATGTTTTATAAAGCAACTGAGACTCCCCTGAAGGAGAACTAGAAGGTAAGTAAGATTTTCTGTCTCTTAAAAAAATAAAAATTCAATTATGACTTTCTGGTCATAAAGCTCTGATGTTGATTGAAACATGTTCATCTTAAAGATTAATTTGGAAAATAGTAGTGCTTTGAGTCAGTTGGTTAACCTCTAATATTTAGATATATTATACACATGGGCTTCAAAGTATGTTTCTGAAAGGAAATCCACTCTTCTGGTAGAGGACATACTGTGTGAACACTATGCTGTAATTTGTGCATAGTGCAAAAACTTTGATTTTCTCAAACACACAGTGTAACCTAGTAAGCAGTCCAAACTAGATCCAGAAGGTATTGATAAGCGCCTAATTTTCGAGAAATTTAAGGTCAGTATGCCAGTACATAACAGGAACTTATTTGCATAGTCTGAATACTGGTAAATCTGGTTTTAGTCCGGTCTTTCTGTACATGGGTCGATCACCACTTTCTTCTGTAATCAGAAGGCTTCCATGTTTCATCCAACAAAACACACACAATGGTAGGTAAAGAATAAATGACACATTATCGAATTTTTTTGTGCCTATTTCAAAATAGCAAGATTAAATGGCTGCCATTAAGACAGCGAAGTATGTAAATAATAGAAGTATAATCAGAATCTTAGCAAATATGCGACTCTTCCTGTTGATTTGATGACTGATACAGTGAGTTTCTGTATACATATCTTTACTTTACTTTATAAATCTTTATTTCGGAGAAATTTTTCACCATAAAAGACATTTAGTACAACCATAATATTGTTAAAAAAATAAAAGTATACTTTGTAAAATTGTCCGTAATCATTAAAAAGCAGTATTTCACAGTACAATGCATAAACTTGGTACGTTAAAATCAATTACCAGCATCGAGATGTTTTCTTCTCAGAGACCATATGGCACCCAAATATTTGGCCACTGCAAAAACAATGTGGTCCGTCAAATTTGTTTTTAGGACTCTAAATGCAACCAAACACTCTCCAAAACCCAAGTTTCTGAATAGAGGAACTATCCATTTCCTACGCATCCCTTGGTAAATGGGGCAGAAAAAGAGTATGTGGAGTTCGGACTCATCAGACATTCTGCAAGCTGGGCACATGCTGGGTGATTGTTCACTCCACTTACTTGTAAATACTCGAAGTGGGAGTGACCCATGCCTCCATTGCAAATATAATTTCCTAAGCAGGGGAGGGTACAGTTTGTCTAAAACTGGTTCAAATCTATACGTGTCCTTAATACATAAGAAAAGCTCTGTTAGTGGGCCAAGTTTTTGGTGCTGTAAAAGTTTCGTCAGTTTGCTATCATGATATATCTTTGCTAGTCTCTTTTTGGGCAAAAGTGGGCAATTGGTTAGAGGATCATACCACATCTTTGAAAGTCCCAGACCCTCCAACTCTGATTTAATAAATTTCAGCCAATTGATTTTCCCAGCATTGGGCATAGCAAGCACCTCCTGTAGTCCCTGTCTATAGCTGGCCAATTCAGGAGTTACCCACAGCCTACGCCAGAAAGTCAAGGGACGGAAAGCCAATTCTTCATCTAATGGACGCATCCCTAGGTCTAACCTTAGGGGGACTAGAGGGGAACTGGAGGGGAGTCCTACAACCCTCCGAATAAATTTGTTCTCCTCCTTTACCAGGTCCGATGTTACTGCATGCCCCCAAAGCTCACACCCATACATGGCTGCCCCCCTAGCCTGTATTTTGTAGATCTGTATAGGAGGACCAACGGGCCGAATAGTTGATTTATTATTGCCCAGAAGATTCAAGGTGGCCCCTGCGTATTGGGTCAATTTAAGGAGTGCTTTCTCCTGATGCGTGCTCCATGTCAGTCTGTCATTTAGCATGACTCCGAGGTACTCGAAAGTTTTCACCCTTTCGAGCCCACTCTGCCCGATGTTAGGTCTAAAGCTAAATTTTGAGGGGGGGTTAAACACCATAAATTTAGTCTTTAAGGTATTGATTTCTAGACCGTATGCCCTACAAAAGTCGGTGAAGCCATCAAGAACGCGCTGAATGCCCGTTGCGGACTTGGAAAGCAACAGGGTGTCGTCGGCAAACATAATTGCCGGCACCCTTGCGCCCGCCAACTTGGGCGCGTCAGAGTTGGCAACCCCATTTAGGTGGGAGATAACCCCGTTGACGTAGAGGCAGAACAGGGTTGGTGCGAGCACACAGCCCTGTCTCACCCCCCTGCCAACGGGGAACCTATTTGACAGGGCTCCCTCCTTGCCACACCTAACCTGTGCGAAATTAGCAGTGTGGAGACGAACAATCATCTCCAGCAAACCCTCAGGTACCCCCAGTTTGGCCAACACATCCCAAAGCTTTTTACGGGGAACCAGGTCGAAGGCCGCCCTCAGGTCCACGAATACAGTATAGAGGCTGCCACCCTCCAACTGCACCGTTTTCCAAAAAATGAGGACGAACCGAAAGACCTGATCTATGGTTGAGACCTTCTCCCTAAAGCCTGCTTGGAAGGGACTCAGGATGTTATATTCCCTCATCCATTCCGACAGGCGGTCCAACAGCAACCTGGCGAACAATTTTTGGGAGACGTCTATCAGACTTATTGGCCTGTAGTTGGCTGGGAGCAGAGGTAATCCCTTCTTAAAAATTGGGACTATCTCTGCCCCCAGCCAAGTTGGGGGGATCGTCATGCCATTCAGAATTGCATTGAACAGCGCCCTGAGGTACGGGGCCCAGATTGTGACTTCGTGTTTATAAAGGTCCCCTGGCAACCTATCTAGACCAGGCGCCTTTCCGGGAGCCAGAGCCTTGATTCCCGATCTAACCTCTGCCAGGGTAAATTCGTTCATAGGAGCTGCGCTTCCATTGGGTTGGTGCCTTGTGTCTTCTTGTGGGTTCTCCAGTTGGTCCTGGTTGTGTGGTTTATACAAGATTTTGAAGTGTTCCTCCCAAACGGGGGCTGCTATGTTTGCTACTACTGCCACTAATGGTTCAGCTGAGCCATGTTTAACGATTTGCCAGAATTTTTTGGGATCGCGCAATGTGAGGGCAGCTGTCATTTCGGACCAGTTTTCCTCATCCCATTCTTTTTTAGCACTAAGGAGGATGGACTTATAAGCAAGCCGCTTTACCCTAATCTTGTTCTGGGGTTCACGTGTTTTGAGGGACTCTAGTAAATCGGCCTTTGCTCTCCTACATGAGGCGTTAAACCATGAGGCTCTTTTCTTCTTAAACTTCTTTGCCCTGGCTACCGGGTTCAGCACATCTGCCAAATTGGAACATAGCTCAGAGTGGATGGCCCCTAACTCATTGAGCTTTGCAAAAAAGAGTTCGGTTTCGTTAGCTAGGCAGTGGCTAAGGGCCTCGACCTTTTCCAGTACGGGGACGACTGTCGCATACAGCCTTTGGATATTGGATGGGTTCTCCAGCAGCTTTATCCATTTAATTCTACGTCTATTACTAGTTAGAACCAAGTCAGCTGGGTCTACCAAATTTACCTCTGGCCGACTCGTTTGAGACCCCTGGATCGCAAATCTCAGTGACAGTAGATTATGGTCACTATCAGCTCTGTCTACTATACAAAAGTCCCTTACTTTAGCCCAATCCCTCGCAGAGACCAGGATATAGTCAATACGTGACTCATATCCGGGTCTATTGAAGGTGTATTTTGGAGGGATGTCCCCTTGGATCCGCCCATTACAAGCCCTCAACGAGTGACGAAGCGTGAGAGATGTTATTTGGGAGGCAAGTGGCGTCCAGGCCTTTATAGGGGGACCCGCCAAGGTGGGAATATCCCAAGGTTCATCCTCTTCACTTGTTAAATCTGTCAAATGGACCGGAAGGGGTTCGTACTGAGTATTGAAATCTCCACCAACTATCAGTGTGGAGCAAGGAGTGGTAGAATCAAGAAACAACACTAGGTCATTAATTGTACTCGAGATAGCTGATATCCCTACTGATCTCGAGTATACATTGATCAGTGTTACAGTGACACCACCGGGCCACTCCAAAGATACACACTGGAAATCGGCTGAGTTCGTTTCCAGTTTTGTAGCCCTGCAGCCAAGGTGGGATCCCACCCAAATCAATAGGCCCCCTGATGGTCGTCCCTTTCCACCCCATTTTGCCTGTATCTCAAATGACACATATCCCGTACGGGAGTGGTTATCCCTGGCCCATGTTTCTTGTAGTAGGCATATGTCATGCCCTTCGATAAGTTCTACCCACTCGGGGGAGTCTAATTTATTGGCCAGCCCGGCGACATTCCAGGAGAGTATAGATACCACTCCAGGAGCCGCCTGGGTATCAGTGGCAATGAGTGCCAGAGAGCACTTGCGTGGCCCAGACTGTCCTTGCTGGGTGGAGGACACACCGTCCATTACCACTAAGTTTGTTTTTAACCTGGTCTCAGGAAGGGAATTGACCTAGTTACTTGGGTCTATTCTGGGCTTGTCTATATCATTCTTACTGTCATTAGTTGACTTATAAGTTATGTTACCCTCAGGGAGTTCAACGGGTGCCCGTTCTATATATCTAGTGTCGCCTGAGTTTAAATTATGGCTCCCCAAGTGAAATTGTAGTATGGGAGAAGCAGATCGATCCAGTTTAGGTTGGGGACTAGGAGAAGCTGATCGGCCCAAAGGATAAACAGAGCGACAGAACGAGTCAACTACTGGTAGAATGTCAGTTGACCTACATGTGAGTCAATCCACTTCCTCGAGGCACCCGAATCTGTTATAAGTCGGGGCCTCGGTCCACCCACCGTATGTGTCTGACCAGTGGTTGGGTGGCCTGACCCACCCGCCTTTTCTCTCCGGGATCCAGCTCCAGTTCCCTCCTGTGTTCAGTTGTGGTCGCGGAGGGTAAAAATAAGTAAGTGGTCTAGATGCTATCGGTGAATTTACGCTGGTTTGATACCAGGAATGTACAGATTGCGCAGTGTTAGGATTTTCAAATGAAACCACTACACAATCACCTGTAATGGACTTATACGAAGTGCCTATCCAGGGGACCCGGCGCACCATGAGGATTTTACTCCTCAGGTGGTTTGGTATTGGCCTGTTGGTATTAAGCCAATGGATTACTTTGTTCTTTAATGAACCAAAGTCTTCCTGTTGATGGTATTGCAGTTCCGGGACCCCTGTTAGTACAACAACATAGGGTCTAACGTCAGGTGGAAGATCAACATAGCCCCTAGGGCGATCTTTATTGGCGTTAACTCTCTGAGTGGTAGGTTGTTGGTTAGTGAATTGTTTGAAATTAAAATCTCTAACCTTCGGTTTAGTCACAGCTTCCAGGGGTGGTGCAAGATGACCTGCCGTGGCTGGCAAAGGTGGTACAGACTGTGCCGCCAGCTGGTTTGTGGCCACCGCTGCCTTTTTGTGGATGTCTATAGTATCCCTGTGCCGAGGTTTTGGAATAGGTTTATCCTTAGTGACATCAGATGAAATGGCAACAGCTACTATTTTGTCAGCAGGTTGTAATGTGGAGTTAATAGTATCGGATGGACAGGTAGGTTTGTTAACATGGGCGCTAAGGGTTGCTAAATTCAGGATGCTTTTTTCAGTTTCGAGGAGCTGAGATTCGATTTGGGCAAGCCTTACTTCGAGGGGAGTTAGAAGTTTTTTTAGAGTTTCCCACACAATTGACAGAAATTCTACGTCCCTCCCTTTTATAGTACAGAGTGGAGCCTCCCCGTTCTCGCTTTCTATTACAAGATTATCTTTACTCGCCGATTGTGCGGTACTCGATTCTAGTCTTAAATCGGGAGGGTTTGTACTATTTACTAAAGAGGATTCTAATGGTGCATTAAATGGTGCCTGAGTGGGAAGTTGGGCCTCTGCTACCTTTGCTTTTTTTTTAAGATATGCCGAAGTGTTATTGCGCTTTCTTTTGTTGATTTGCCATTTTTGTGGGGGCTGAGAATTCCCCCCACCCAATTCCATAGGTTTGGGAATTGAGGATGTTTCAAAGAGGGCCATATCACCCGCAATAGCCGTCCCAAGTGCCCCGTCTAATGGCAGACTTAAAATATCGGTGGATGGAGATAAGTGCCCCCCCTTGGGTGTAAGTGGCGTTGCTACTAGTGGCTGATGAATGTCTGCCTGTGTCGTGATCAGGATAGGGACCGGACCATTAGCACGGTCAGGTGATTTCACGAAAGCAAAATGGCCTAGGGAGGATTTTTTGTGGACGGCCAACTCCTGAGATAACCTTCTTGCTGCTTCTAGTTCAATAGATACTCTGTGCTGCATTTTATTAATCTCCCTATCAATGGCTGTGTTAGTCTTAGTTATAAAGTCATCTAGTGTCCCATCTTTCAGTTTACCCTTGGCTGCCCTGCTTCTGTACTCACGAGTTGACATGGTCTTTAAACAACAACAGCAGCAGGTGGTTGGGCAGCTGGAGCACTAGGGAACACAGTTAGGGTCCAAGAGTATGGGCCAGACCAGTCCTTTCCGTCCTCGAACGGCCTCAAACGGCCCGCTCTTTGCCCGGTCTTCGCCCCGAGCTCCGTCCCGCGCGCGTCCCGCGTCGCGGTGGTGATTGCGCCTATTATGTAGGAGGAGGCTGGGGGCGTGGCCGCCGGGGGAAGAGGCACCAGCTGTATACAGTGGAGGATGCTGGTCCTCGCAGTCCCCCGGTAGGCTCCACGCACGCTGTTTCCAAACGTGCCCGGTCTCTCCTGGGAGCAAGTGTCCTCTCCACTGATTGTGGAGCCGCTCACACCAGGGTCAGGCAGCCAAAGGGAGCAAGTGAGCGGCACCCGCGTTGCGGGTGTCGCGAAAAGTAAAGGAAGAACTAGCGGCCTCAAGGTGCAGGCTGGAGCACGATACAGTCCCCGCGGCAGAAGGTGAGCAAACAAAAAGCACCCACTGTGCCGGTAATTCCAGAACTAAATATCGCTGGAGGCTGGGGGCGTGGCCGCCGGGGGAAGAGGCACCAGCTGTGTACAGTGGAGGATGCTGGTCCTCGCAGTCCCCCGGTAGGCTCCACGCACGCTGTTTCCAAACGTGCCCGGTCTCTCCTGGGAGCGAGTGTCCTCTCCACCGATTGTGGAGCCGCTCACACCAGGGTCAGGCAGCCAAAGGGAGCAAGTGAGCGGCACCCGCGGAGCGGGTGTCGCGAAAAGTAAAGGAAGAACTAGCGGCCTCAAGGTGCAGGCTGGAGCACGATGCAGTCCCCGCGGCAGAAGGTGAGCAAACAAAAAGCACCCCAATACATATCAGTAACAGTGAAAGTTTGATGTTTTGCTTAGGGTTTTAATTTTGAGGAAATAACATTACATTTGAGTGTTACCTAGAAATTAGCATGTTTCCTGCTTGATCAATCTAGTAGTCTACCAGCCTATAGTGGGCTGCCGCCTTTTTTGATTGTGTTGCTTTTGTATAGAAGCGTTGTTACTGAGCTGTCATGTATAGTAAGAAGCATTATTAGAGTATTGACAGTTGTCTGCAGGATTTTTGCAATGTGCTGCAGGTGAGTTCAGTGAAAAAGGAAGCTGGAACATTATTTGAAACATGACTGTTTGCCACACTTCGGATCTCTAATGAAGTCTGTCTGACATTTTAACATTAATTAAATAAAAGGTTAACCTATTATTCAGAAACAAGTAAGGGTAGAAATTTCGCTATCCTTTTCAATTGTTTCTGGAGTGGAGCCAGAGTAAATCCTGCCCACATACCGTTGATATTTATTTCCAACGCGCACTGAGTGAGCTCGCTGGAGTTCTCATGTCACCTAGTTAGGAGGATAACCATAATTTAGCTTAGGGGTTTTGATTGGATGAAGGTTAATTTAGCTATACCTTGATGTTTAATCATTCCATTCCTTCTGTGTAAATGGACAGTTTGAATGTGCTATAGACTGCTATTAGGACTGTGCAACAAACACGATTCATGCAACTTCAAGAATCATATTTTCCATGCTATGAACAAACGTACATATATATTAGTGAGAACCTTAATTTCAAATGGAATAAACATACGATGCACATTTCAGAATTGGACTATCATTCATTGGTTATTTCCTGGATCAGGATGGCAAAATATGTTTGTTATGCAAGTTGTCTCAATGGTTGACTGTGGATTTGCCAGTAAAGTTTGGTGACATTGTTGGTCTATGGCTGTGGGTCTGTTTTTTTTGCAGAGTTTTATATAGCGCGAACTAGAACCGAACCGAATCAGTTATCAGAGCGCTTTACATAGCACCAGTTACATTACATGAGGACACACTTTCATTTTAGGCACGGGGAGATTAAGTGATTTGCCCAGACTCACAGGGGGTTTTTGGCGTCGTTACCGAGACTCGAACCAAGTTCACCAGGTCCGAGGTCGAGCGCCTTAGCCGTTAGGCCAACCCCTCTCCCTGTTTAACAGGTTTCAAGTGTATAGTGCTCTTTAAAATGTATTGCCTTCAAAATTTGATGTTACCTTTAAAGGAAAATGAATATCATGAAGCAAACAATTTCTTAAAACTGCACACAACCAATTTATTTTGTGTACCTTCTAATTGTTCCATCATTAAATTTCACATTCCTGGCCCACATCTTCAGATCATTAGTATTTGGGTCTTTGCTTTCTTATAAATATAAATCTACAAAACAAGCCAATGTTTTAAAAATGTTGTTTTATGTCTCTCCTTGTGTGTGTTCAAACCTCAAATGCTGCACATTAAAGAACTTTGTTATATTGTAATGGCTTGACTGATAACTGCCTAGATTTTAGCTCAACCCAAAATTGAAATATTTTGTCTCATGGCTCCACATCTTGGTTTTAGGAAGACATAAAGTCTTTGACGGCTCATGTTATCGAGAATTACTGGAAAGCACTGGAGGATGTGGAATATGTGCAGACCTTTAAAGGACTGAAACTACGTTATGAGCAACAAAGGGAAAGGCAAGATAATCCTAAACTTGACAGGTATTCCTTTCCAACTTCTCCTTCACAATTATGTAGAGTTATCAAAAAATTCAAGGCATTTGTATTGGTAATTACAGCAGTAAGCAGGACATGTTGCTTTAAAGTAAATTTATACTGTACCCTTTCACTTGCAGTCCTGCAAATTGTTTCAAAGACTGCAGGGGGAGGGGGATATTACATGGTTTCATTTATTTGTGTGTATCCCAGTGATTGTTTGCAGCACTACTCGTGAAAGCTGCTATTCATTGAATTTGCATTTAATATCTGTGGCAGAAAGGTGCCTCTGTGTTTCCTTCAGATTTATCAGCACGTGAACAGTGTTTAGTTAGTGAATAAAAATGATAGTGTTAATGTATGTGCTTGTAAGTCTGTGTGATCCACCTTAAGCCTCTGCTGCTTTGTCCACTTACTTCCTTTTCAGCTTGTTGTCTCCAACTTGTATATTTTTCACTTTGTGCAAGCTACTAAAATATAACCTTCAGAACCATGCCCTTGGATTCTTAGACAATTTCACATTTATTCATCTACATTGTTTTATAGTGCCATTGAGCCAGCATCAAATGTGCGCAGCATGCATCCAGTCTTACTTGCAGGTGACCTGCATGTGTTCTCTAGGAAACAACCACCTTACCAGATCATTCATGCATTTGCCTATATTGCACCAAGCTTCCTTCAAAGAAGTTTAATCTCTGCTGCAAAATAGTGACATCTTATGAGAGGCTATTGACTTCGTTGTAAGCACAGATAAAAATGCACAATGCATGGAACTTTACCTATGTTGATGCATCTGGTATGAGGCACAGGAATTCATCCTCCGAGGGCTTAGTTGATCAGATTGTCTCATTCTATTCTGTTGTTGGCTGTCTCAGAATCTGTTCCTTTGTCATTTCAATGTTTTGTTTTTTTTAAATTTAAGGCTAATTACCATATACCAATATGTACCGTTTTGAAGCGTGAATCTTTCTGGATTCACTATGCTGTGCATTATTCCGCAATCTAGTGGTTGGGTCCGAAATCGTAGTCTTTTTTTTTTTTTTTTGTAGCCCAGGTGGGCGTCGACGTCCCACCTTCTGGTGTACGTCCTGTGACGTCGGCACGCTTCCTGCGGAAGCTCCCACTACCAGTTCACAGCCCTAGCCTTCGGACTAAAATCTGCACCAAGGGTCTTCACCAAATGTCTCGCTGCCGTGGCAGCGCACCTGCGGAGGGAAGGGATCAATGTATACCCTTACCTCGACGACTGGCTGATAAAAGCAAGTTCACACAGGACATGCAAGGAACATGCACAGCGGGTCACAGAGTCGCTGACAGACCTGGGGTTCTCCATACACTGGGGGAAATCTTCAATGGAACCAGAGCACGTGAAGATCTTCCTGGGCGCACAGATCAAAACCATACAGAGCAAGGTGTTTCCCAGCCACAAGAGAACACTTGCCCTGCTGAAGGAGACACGCCACTACCAGAAGGGGCGAGCTGACAGTGAGGACAGCGAGCAAGATCATGGGTATGATAGCTATGCAAGGTGCAGGTTACACTGCCAGGCTGGACACACCTCTAGGGTGACTAGCATGAAGTGAACAGGAAATTAAGATTTCCCTCCTCTTGTGTGTGATGGAATTAGGAATTCTGGTACAGGGTGATGCCCTCTCCCCAAAGGAAGTGGTCATCTAGGAGGTGTAGTGAACCTAGAGCCAATTGGCTACTATTCCTCACTCCCTTTAGCTCACCTAATTGAGCATTTAGGGAACTCCCTGACACCAGGACTTAAGATTTCGATGGACACAAAAGGAATGGACAAAGACTGTTGACCCGAGAACCGATTAACACGACCCTCCCAGCTGCACCCGACTTGTCCTGACAAGTGATCCATTATTCCGCTCTGCTTATTCCTTCCCTGAAAGCCTGGCAATTCAGGCTTCCTATTTACATTCAGCAGGTACTTTCCCAGTGGCCCCTTTGGGCATGTAGTCAAAGACCCTGGAGCCCGGGTAAGAAGACCTTTTCTGCGAGTAGTATGGCTTAAAAGTCTGTCCCCATTCAGAGGCATGTTTGACAGCGTACCCCTCACATTTCATCAGATGTTCATTCTAAGTTTATGACCTTGCCATTTGATGATTCTTGCCTCTGTGGGGAAAAGGCAGCTTTGGCACTAGTTGTTAAGACCAGCTAGCTAAAGCCTGCTCCCTGGGTTTGCAATTAACACCACCTGCAATAGCCTATCACCAGTTCAAATGTTTTTATGGCTTTTCAAGACCTTTCAACCCCAAACCCAGTAGCAACAGCAACAAAATCAATTTGTAAGGCAATGCAAAAGCTGAATTGGAGGTAAGAGCTGAAGATCTGCCCATTATCCCTCCTCCCCTTCTTGCCCCACAAGGCAAGCAGACCTGGTTTACTCCCACAATCTCACTCTGAGACTGTTTGGGGGTGGGTGTCCTGCTTTCTCCCAGCCATGGAAGGCCATTACTCCGGACCAGTGGGTCCTCTGTATTGCAAAAAGGGATTACACTCTTTTCTTCCAGCAGGTTCCGCTGCCCCATCCCTTCCCCTCCATCCTGTTGACAACCTGGCCGTACTACAAGAGGTGGCAGCACTCAAATGGAAAGGAGTTACTGTCGGAACAGAAGAAGGGTCATGGTATTTACGCATGTTATTTCCTGGTGCCCAAGAAGGATAGCCGTTAGTGTCAGCTCCTGGACTTCAGGGAATTGAACATCTTCCTCAAAAAGGAAAATTTCAAGACGTTGACGCTAGCTCAAGTGTTAATGATTTTGCAGGTTGGAGACTGGATGGTTTCACTCTACCTGCTGGATGCATTCCTCCACATCCCTATCTTGTGGTAACAGCAGACGTTCTTGCCATTTGTGGTGGGTTCTGCGCATCACCAATTTTCTTCTGTTTGGTTTAACATCGGCACCTCAAGCTTTCATGTAGAAGCTCCAGCTCCCAATATTCCTGTACCTAGACGACCTGGGTTTTTCTCACCTGTGGCCGTACCAATGAATATTCTTGATAGGGTTGGTACAGGACACCACCCTTCTCCGCACCTTCCCTCTACTCCAGTGGATTGCTGACATCCAGGAAATGGCCCCATCCTTTTCAGCAAGGCATGTGAATTTTTGTTCTGAGGGTCCTCATATCCCTAGGTCTACTGGCTTTCTGCGTTCCCCTAGTCACGCATGCATGCTGGTGCACGTGGGCCCTGCCGTGGTGCCTGCGCAGGCCGTGGTTACAGTATGTGGGGGTGGGGGGGGAAATGGGGGGGATTCTCTTTGATTTATTTTTAGGTCGATCCTAGCGGCAACGCGCATGCGCTGCTCGCTCTGCGAGGCATGCAGTAGTAGAGCATGGTTTGTAAGCCTCGCCCACTCTTCACCCATACTTTTCATTGTCTGGTATCATTGTCCTTCGTAAACACTGGCTTCCGATTCAGTATGAGGCTTGTAGTCGCTCCTGGGTACCGCCTTGTCTCCATTTGTTACCTCCCATAATGACTGGATCTTTTTCCCCGGTGGTGTTACCCGGTCTTCCTTATAAGTTGGTGAGCACTATTTTCTTTAATGCTCTCGCCTATTCCACCCATGACATCCCAGCACACGCCTGATTTTATATCCTTATTTATTTACTTTACCGCGCGGTCCACTTTAACTATAGCGGCCGCACTTATTTATTTTAAGGAGCAGTCCTCTTTCAAGAAGCTGTGCGCCTTTGAGATGCTCCCCCTCCCCAGTATTTTCATCCCACTTAAAGCCCTGGTTATGTATGTACATGCGTAGGTGTACATTTACCATTTCGATCGCGTTGGTTGAATAAATACAGTTAAAGGTACATATTTTCAGTTAATCAACTGACTTCTTTCTTCCGGCATCCGAACACGTCCTAGCAGTACCGAGTACATGGTACACGTTTCGCATATGCCCATTTTAAGTGTACCTGGCATGAACAAGAGCAAGGATTAATGGCGAAGGAGCAGACTGTGTTTGCTGACGAACACCCACGTTTTGACAAAGTACACAGCTGCCACGCACCGTGAGAAAGAGCACTCCTCACAGGAAGCAGCTCGAATAACGAGCAATCCCTTAGATGTGGCATGATATGACGTAAAATTGTTCCATATCTGATTTTTAAACGTGCATGAAGGCAAAAGCACACTTTCCCTTTGGTATATTGTTTTTTTAAGTCTTTTGAGTTGGAGAAATACATTACTTGTACTTCATGAAGGAATGCTCTCTCCCACTAGACCATTCTGGTTTATGTGTTTAGAAATGCAACATGGTTATATAGTACATGAAAACTGATTTTATATAAAGAACAGTTTGATGCACATTAGGTTATCTGGTAATTTCAGTGCCACCGTCTTCTAAGGGACCGACTAAAGTGAGCTCTCTTTGAATTCTTTGAGAGCTTCTCAGTATAGTACAGTAAACTCAGTAAGCTTGCTTATTTTGCAAATTTCTCTATAGGATTTTGTCTTTTGATCTGCAGAACCAGTTCCATAGGCGTTCAACCTTGAAGCCGGTCTGTGAATTTCATATTTCCGCATCTGTTTTTCCCCAACTCGAAGAAACATGGATGGGGCAGTGAAGAGTCCGAGGTGACTCAGGTTTAGTGAAGCAGCTGGAAGTCCTGGAACTGGATCATGTCTCTGTAATGGCTGCTACTGTGAACCGTGGTTTAAGAAAGCATTGTGCCTAATTGGTATGCACCGTGTAATTGTGGTTCGACAAACGTGGAAAGCAGAATTAAATATATATACGAGCAGTTTCTTTGAGGAAGTCAAAAATAGTTGTTGGTTATTAAGTTTGCCTTCTGGTTGGAATGCGTTTCTTTTAGCAGATTAATAAAATCGGTGTTTTTAAGTGACATTTAGGCTGAGGACATCTTTCTTAGAAAGTCTGCCTTTTGTGTTTTTCTGGCCTTCCCCAGCTCTTGTCCTGAGGTCATAAAACCACTTTCTTTGCTCTGTGTATAGTAGAAAGCTCGACACCCTCTTAGTTTCCGCTTCCGGGTATTCTGAGCTCTCCTGGGTTTTTAATTCCTTGACCTTTGTGTTTTTATGGGTTCAGGTCAGAGGGTAGATGGAAGCAGGGTGAATAAATTTCACAGAACTCCCTACTGTCCCTGGGTGATCATCTGTCCTTATATTTCTCTATAAAACGTGAATATTTAGGTCTTTTTTGTTTTCGTTTTTAAAACATAAATAAGTCAGTCATTTACAATGCCAATAGCGTAAACGTGAGTAAATGTGCGAGACCTATTGCATTGCAAATGCTTGTTATAAATTGGCATCTGATTTCCTTTGTGTCACGTTTCTTTCATTTTCAACTGTTTTGGTACTTCCAAATGTACTTGTATTTGTTGCTTTGACAAAGCCTGACTGCTCAAAGCCCAGGCATGAGCTAAGGTTTTGCAGAAGAGCCTGACTAGACCCAAGAGGGGTTTGTGAGTTTATTACACGAGGAGGTCACACGACTACACCACACAGAGTGTAACTTTGCATACCTTTGACAAACATTACTGTCTGCTTTCTGAAGTGCCCAGAGATGGTCACTTTGCCAGGTCAGTCTTGCAGGATTTCCTCGTTTAACCATCCATGAACCCTCCTCCTATTAGGGTATTGCTTTGTAATCTAGTCTGCAGGTAGAAGTACCCATCAGAAGAAAAATGTACTTACCTTGGGTCACAATCCTTCTGGTGGATAATCTATCTGCCTGTTGATTCATAGCTAACCTGCCCATCTCGTAAGTTTGATGGACAGTTACAGGGAAAGTTAATAAGATCCCGATTTATGTTTTGGTACTGCACTATATCAATTTCAGACCTTTGAAATTTCCGGATGAAGTCAAGCATATGGAAATCTACAAATGAGGAATCTGCAGGTAGATAGTGTATTCACCAGAAAGATCATTACTGCAGGTAAATAACTTTTTCTTTCAGGGGTGTCTAAGAGCCCACGTACAGGGGTAGCTAAAGGAAAAAAAAATGTTGGCAAATACGGGGCAATGACTAAAAGGACGCTCTTTAGCAAGTCAAATATACCAGACTAATCTGCACCAAACAGAGCAACACCCACCAATAGAAATGGGGCTTTAAATTCAAGCCTCCATCCAAATTTTACAAACCTACCTATGGCATAAAGGCTAAATAGTTTGTCACAGGATATCAAGGAAGGATATATTCTGAAATTTAAAGACACTATGCCACCCATTGTTTTAAAGTGTTAAAAGATAATAGAAGAAACATGTTAACCAAGAGATGCTGTACGAAAATAAAGTTGGGCAATACTCTTCAGAGATTGGACCTGGATTAATAAAACACAAAATCTTAGAAATTCCAGAGCAGTTGAATGAGAAAAACTTGACACAATAGAAATCTGACACCAATTTATAAAAATAGCTCTAATTTTTTATGAATTCTTAGACACCAAAACAAACAAAATCCAACGGAGGGCATATGATACAAATGAAGGATTGTTCTTCAATCAAGAACTGCATATTGATGGACTCTGGTGAAGTTCCCCCTCTTAACTAAATGCGTAAATGTCTTGACAACGAAAGGTTCTGTCTTGAAAATTGTTGTGGACAATCGCAGTCCAGCATAGTTCCAACCATGCCTTAAATGTTTATCAATGATTTTAACAGCTCTGACAACTCCGGAAAACAGAATGTGCTGCCAGCTCCCAACTTCCACCACAAGAAGAATGCTGGTATGAGCTATTTTTAGCTTAAGAGCAAGGGATTGCTAACTTGCACTGGTCCAAGTCTGATGACGTAGCTAGACATTCAAATCATCCCGTTATACTAGGGATAGAATATTGTGATGTTTGTTCACGAGATGCTAGCTCATGAGTCCTGATTTACAAATGTTCAATCAACTTTTATTGTAGTCCAAGATGATAGTTACATGATATTTTACTTGATTGTCCTGGGTTGTAGTCCAAGATGATATTCTGACTTTGTGAATCTGGGAAAGATACCCTTGCTCTGGAAAACTGAAATGTGGAAGTAGCTTGTCCATCATCTGTAGATAAAAACAGAATCCTTATTTACTTCTCGCAATTTGGAGTGTGATATGCACCCATAGTGTTAGGTTTGTTGCATGGCCTGTGAAGTACATTTTTGCCTGTTTGGCACTGATTAATTGTGGTTATATTTTAATGTATGATTGACTCCTCTCAGTGTTATTGAGCTGTCATTCAGCCCAGTTTTGCATTACATGCCACCCAATGCTTGTGTGGAATCCTAGCTACATAATGCTGTTTTGTTTTTTGCAAGGATTCAGGCACTGGAACCCTTTTTAAGTTGTGGTAAAAAGGCCTTCTACTTAATAGCTCAAGGGTATCCTAAAATGCAGGCCTTTTGCACAATTTACCTAAGCCCTAATCAGAAACATTTGCTTACAATCTTGTTTGTGTGTCTGCTCTTTGTAATGACTTTCCACAAGCTTTACTCTTCTTTGTGTCTTGTTAGTGAACACAATTTTTCATTATCAAGGTAACCAAGGGAAGCCATCAATTATTGATTGTCTACTCAGATTTAAGTACACTGCTTACGTGAAGGAGCCTTTTTTTTCTTTGCTATGGATTTGATGATGGAAAATTGAATGTGTGTTGGCTTAGACCTATGGTAAACAATCACATAATATTGCTGCTGATTGTTTATTTTAAATGCTCGCTCTACTACTGTCAAGTTTTTAACTGCCTTTCTTGCTGTCAAAATTTGGGAGCATAAAATTCCATTTAGAGAGAAAAAAAGTTGCATTAAGAAACACTTCACAGAACATGCAAAGTAAAGTTACCTCAAAATGCCAACAGCTTTTGTTTTAACACTTTTGGTGGTAATTCAGATGAACTCAATGACTTGTGTTAAACGTACAATTTCTTCGTACTTTGTTGCAGCATGCGTTCTATTCTGAGGAACCATCGGTACCGGAGGGATGCTAGAACGTTGGAAGACGAGGAAGAAATGTGGTTCAACACAGATGAGGATGAGCTTGAAGATGGGGAAGCAGTGGTGCCGCCATCTGAAAAAGCAAAGACTGATGAGGATATTATAGATCCTATCAGTAAATTTATGGAAAGGAAAAAATGTAAGTATTTCAGAAAGGGTTTGTTTCTGTGTCCGAAGGTGAAAGAATCTGCCTGTAGTTGTAGTTCTGCATTAGTGATCATTGTTGAATGCTTACCCTTTGTATATGATTGCAGAGCACTTTTAAGCATGCTTCCACTGTACTTCCAGTCCCGTTTCTAGAAGATGCTTTTTATGACATTTGCATTTTCCTAATGTAATAGTATGGTGTGTTTTGTTGTACTGGAATCTGGATTTTGCAGTACATATTTATGCAAGATTTATGTGGTTCAATCACAAGGTATATGTGAATTGAGTACAGGTAAACTGAAATTGCACATAAAACTGTTCTGTAATGCAGTTGTGCAGAATCATGTTTTGTGGGACCATCTGTTTGATAAGAGATTGAATGCAGCAACAATGCTTTGGATTATTTGATGTCAAAAATTAGTGCAATTCTTTGTTATGGTGGCTTATAATGGAACAAACAAATCCTCAGCAGAATTTAATTGTGTTTTGCACCTCTGATCTTGCAAGTCAATCCACTTTAGAAACGTTTTAACCTTGGCACTTAATGGTATTTAGCATTCCAAAATCTACTGTTCCTCATTCAGTAAAAGATACATGAATTGGTTTTAAATTGACAAAATTCAAAAAGATATTTTCAAGATGGTATGCTTGCCATTGTAAAGTACCTCATCCTGTGTTGTTTTTTTTGCTGTCTGACCCCCTGGTTTGACTTAAGGCATTTCAGATTTCCACACATACTCCCCTCTGTCGCATTTTTGTGTGTTTGATATAGTTCAAATACCCTGCTTTTCCAAGATCTAGGTATCCAACTGCTTCAGAAACCATTGGTGCCAATCTCTGCGGCGGTGTTTTGGATTCAAAACTATTATCTACACTAGCAACCACCTCACATAATGCATCATGCCAGTATAAATGTTTTCAGTCTGTTTCAGGATCTCTGGCATTTTTATATTCTCAGACCTGTTATGTTATGGGTGATTTGTAACGCGCACGGCTACTCAGAAGCCAGCACATGAACACAGTGAAAACAGAAGAAAACTTAATTGAATAGGAAAGTTTTACGTTTTTTCCTGAACTGAGCGGGGTTTTGAAGACTGCAGAGCTCCAGGGGGAGAGAGTTCCACGACTTAACTGCCAAATAAGACAGTGTGCTGCCCCCCTTTCTTTTCAAACAAATTTTGGGTATGGAGGCCAGGCACGTATTTGAGAAACGCAAGTGTCTACCCAGGACATAAAACGAAAAAATTTCCTCAGATACATCGGGCCGTATTCATATAGTGCCGCATGGGCCGTAACCAAAGCTTTGAACAGTTCAGTTTTGATTTCGTTATTTCTATGAAGAACGGTATCCTTTCTGAGCGGAGGGAGACTGGCAACCTTGTATATGTTGTGGTTGCTGGACATAAAAAAATATCAGTGGCTTAGCCACATCATCTGAAGGGAGACCTGCTTACTTTAGAGTGTCCCCTTTCTGAGGAGGCCGTTATTTATGTGGTGGTTGTAATGAAAGCAGTGGCAGCACTTGCAATGCCAGTTCACACCGTGATGAAACAATGTGTTCAATGATTTTGTCACTTGACAAACAGGTGTATAATTTCAGTGATGTGTTGCTGGACACCAATAATCCTTGATGCTCACCCAACTTCCAAGAGGCTTGTAGCACAGGCTTCCTTGGTGAACGCAAAGCTTGCCAATTTCCCAGTGACTCTCCTGGACAGACACAGTAGTCCAAGAGGATAGATGTCTTGGTTCTCAGGGTGCCCACTCATTCTCCCAGCTGATTCAGATGTAAAATATGCATTGACTAAACTGATTTGTGCTTCATGATGTACTTGATGCGTTCATGAGCCATAAAGCCCCTCTTCTACGTGTAGGTGATGCGAAGCACATTTGGTTGACATGCCCTTCAAGGGGCAGCAGCTCTTCAGCAACAAACAAGACTGCAAGCTCTGTGTCTAAAGTTATACATATGGGGCACATTAAGATAAAAATTGTTATATTTGTCTTTTTGTATGTTTAGAAACATTCATATAGGGAAAAATGAGTCACTGTAGGAATAGTCTAAAGTAAGTGCAAATGGATAGGAAGGTTTAATCATAAATATTTATACAACCAAAGGTTTTCCGCTATTTTCTTCAGTCAGAAGACATTGAGAAGCTGCATTCCTATTTAATATTTTCATCCAATTAAAATGGGGAAAATGGTTGAACATTTTTTCTTGCGTCAAAAACCATTGAGATTCATATAAATCTCTGAACCATAATGCTCTTGCTTCATCAGAGGCATCTATATAGAGGATCAATTTGATTAAAGTTCGCAAGTAGAAACTCTAGTGGGAATGCTGGAAGGATTTGCAAACAATTACATTTAAATTAATAAATATAGCCTCACTGTATAATTTTTTCTAGAGCTGAGAAGTCTATTGATTGTGAGTGAAGGATACATTTAATCTACTGAAAAATGTTTTGTCAGATTTGGTTGCTAATGATGGGCTTTTTGAAGAGATTGTCTCCCAAGATCATGGTATTCGCAACTCATCATGCACCTAATGTGTTGTGGTCACATTTTTATGAACACAGAAGAATATTCCATGCTAAAACTGAAATAAATGTAGAGGGAAGAATTGGATGTTATAGACATAGAGGCAATCCAATTAAAAGGATTCACACTAACAGTTATTTCTTGGGATCTTTATTCTGGTAATGACTTGTAGTAAGATCATGCTACCAGATGCTAGAGCAATGTATAAAGCAGGTTTTGTGGGCTAAATTGGAAATTTAAGAATGCTGTTAGGTACAAAGATCTTGGAAGGAGGTTGTGCATTGGTTGCACTTGTGACCTATGATCCAATTATATTGTTGTATGAAGCAGAAGTAGCTGGAAACTTCTTTGACTCATTTGGTGACTGTTATGAAGAATGTGGGATGCTAGCTGTGATGGGCTTTCTAGATATAGTAATAACCTTGATATGAAATGGTGTCTATATTTTAATAACATTTAAAGGTGAAAAAATGTGATACAGTGGCAGAATTAATTTATAAAGAGCATACTGGGTTTACTGATATTCAGGAATGGGTGTTTTATATGGATCTTGCCTCGCGAATAGGTGTACTTTGAATTTGTTATAATAGGCTAAAAAATAAATTGGGGAGTGTGTAGTTGGAGATCCTGCTACTTGGGGAAGGCTAGAAAGTTGCATCTTAAAATCAAAGATGTCAAAGAGCCCATATTTGTAACATGTTCTTGTTCACTGGAGTGTAGTGGGTCACTAAGACTATAATTGGCGAGGCACCACCCTGCCCATAGTTCTGTTCTTATTTGGGTAGTGTAAAAGGCCATGGCTTGCCAACAAATCCTGTGTTTTGTAATCTATTTGTTTTCTTTGTTTCAGTAAAAGACAGTGAAGAAAAAGAGGTGCTTTTGAAAACGAATCTCACAGGTCGACAAAGTCCAAGTTTTAAACTTTCATTCTCTAGTGGTACAAAAACTAACCTCACCAGCCAGTCATCCGCAAGCAGCCTATCTGGGTCTCCCGGTTCCCCAGGATCTCCAGGTTCCCCAGGGTCACCAGGCTCTCCCGGCTCTGTTTCCAAAAGCACATCTCAGACAGCAGCTATCACTACGAAGGTATTTGCAGCTGCTACTTGTCTGAATGTTTGTCTTCATTTTAAACTGTTATTAAATATGCCATTTGATAGCTTTCCTATGTTAAAAAGGTTCTTGCTGGTGCTTGTTTCAAAATCCATATTGGTTTTCTCACTCACAGAGCCATCCAGGAAACCAGTAGGTAATTTCTTGTACACCTCACTCAGGAAACTTGCTCAAAGTTTTCCTTGACTAGCGTTTTTTTTTTTAACCAGCTTAAGCATCCATGGTTCTAGATTATTATAAACTAGTTCTTTGTTTTTTAATACATTATTTGATAGATCTGATCAACGTGCTGCTGTCCTTGGTTAGAGGAATTGCTTTGGCATGTGAAATGCATAATGCATCCTTCTACTTGAATCTTCTTTGCTTCACTGTGTTAATATATATTTTCTAAGGCCT
Organism: Lissotriton helveticus; assembly: GCF_964261635.1. Lineage (NCBI taxonomy): Eukaryota > Metazoa > Chordata > Amphibia > Caudata > Salamandridae > Lissotriton > Lissotriton helveticus. Next base: position 332,861,296 of record NC_136070.1, read on the forward strand.
CAGCTTTTCAGTCAGTAAAGATTTGAATAGAGGTTTTGCATATTTCCTTGAATTTTGCCTGGTCAGAAATGCTTTTTCTTCTGTGTTTGTCACAACTGAATATGTGGAACAAGCTGATTTTCAGCCTCTCTATAAAGTTAAAAGAAGGCAGAATGATAAATCCAAGATGATTTATTCCTCTGATGTGTGTCTTCTAGGTTTCAGAACTCTGGCTGCTGACCAAAATTGTGAGGATGAAGTCTGAGGTTCTGTATTTCTGCTAGGAACAACAGTATTGATGGCACCTTACCTCAGTTTAATTTTCCAATCCAGTGAGGAATTTTGATCTGTCCATCTGATCAGGCTCTGAAAGGAAGAGCAAAAACTCTTTGATAAGAATTTAGCCACACATGGGTTTGATGAGTGAGAAATCTGATGGATCACCGATCTAGCCAAAGTGGGATCAATAAAGGACTCATAAAATGTCAGTGGCCTGAGGAGGAAGGCAAAACCTGAAGGTTAGCCATTTATCCAGTATTGGGGTATCTTTCATAGATTCACATGCCTGAATCATTCCCCGTCGACGAGGCGGGAGTCCCACGGTAAATAAAAAAGCAGTGCAAAAAGCACTTTGTAGTAGTAGTAGGCCCTAGGAATAGTCCCGAGGCCTAAATTATAGTAGCCTATCTACCTCATTATGTAAAAAAGACCAAAGTCTTTGCTCCAACCAATCAGCTCACAGCACCCTCCAGAACCCTCTCTGCAGAGCCAGCTCTCCTCAGATTTTCACCGCACGTCGTGGGTGAAGGGAGTCTCCCTGAGCTCTGCTCAGTTTTTTCTTCAGTTTTACTTCTTTTTGGATTACAAGCTCATACTTCATTTTTCTGACCCAATTAAGGCGGTAATATGGCAGAATGGCAGTAAACAAGGTAATAGACTATGATTTATGTCTAACCTTTTTCCTCAATAACTCTCATGTTCTGAGAGATGAGGCCGCTTTGGGTCAGAGACTTTTACCGGCCACTTCTGAGGAGGATGAGGAGAGGTAGAAGTGAGAAGTCGCGCCAGGAGCCTACTGAGGGCGCGCATAAAAACCTGCCACTTCTGAGGAGGATGAGGTGAGGTCGAAGGGAGAAGTCGCGCTACTGAGGGCGTGCATAAAAGCCATAAGATTCACCTTGAGTCTTTATAGGCACTTCTCACAGAGGATACAACTCCCTTTTTTCATCCCTACATCAGGCAAGCCCTCTTGACCGGACATTGGGAGTATATACCAAATATCTCCATGTCTAATATTACTGCCTCACCAAAATGATCCTCATCTACGATGATCGTCAGCGACGGCCTCTTCCTCGATGGTCGTCGACGATGGCCTCTTCTACGAGGGTTGTTGTTGACCGCCTCATCTACGGTGGTCGTCGACGACACCCTCGTCTACGACGGTCGTCGACGACGGCTTCGTCTACGACGATCGGCGACGACGGCTTCGTCTACGACGGTCGTCGACGACGGGCCTCGTCTACGACGGTCGTCGACGACGGGCCTCGTCTACGACGGTCGTCGACGACGGGCCTCGTCTACGACGGTCGTCGACGACGGGCCTCGTCTACGACGGTCGTCGACGACGGGCCTCGTCTATGACGGTCGTCGACGACGGGCCTCGTCTATGACGGTCGTCGACGACGGGCCTCGTCTATTACGGTCGTCGACGACGGGCCTCGTCTACGACGGTCGTCGACGACGGGCCTCGTCTACGACGGTCGTCGACGACGGCCGCACATTGATGACTGCTGATCTTTGATGGTGTCATCTACAATGGCAATGCCTAGCTACGACGGACGTCTATGACAGCTTTATCAAGGTAGCTTCATATACATATGGCCTCATTTGTGCATGGTCTATACTACACATGGCTCCATCTATGCATGGTATAATCTATGGCTGACCATCATTCAATTGCCTCATCTATGAGTCATCTACGGAGGATATCACCTATTTTAACCTCATCTATGATGGTATTGCTATGACTGTCTTCTATGACAGCATCATTCACTAACAATGGACACGTTTACCAATGGTCACGTTTACCACCAATGGCCTAGTCTACCAATGGCTTCCTCTGTAAAGGGCTTGCTCGCATAATGGCCTTGTATGTCAATGGCCTTGTCTTACAATGGCCTCGTCTACCAATGACCTAGTCTATCAATGGCTCTGTCTATCAATGGTTTTATCTACCAATGGCCTCATCTCCTGATGATCTCATCTACCAATGGCCGCATCTACCGATGGCCTCATCTACGAAGGACAAATGGCCCCATTTGTTACCCTCATCTACGGATGCCCTCACTTATGAATGCCTCATCTTCAATGGCATTGTATATGGCTGTCGTCTGACAGCCTCGTTTGGAAGGGTTGCTCATGACGGTCATCTATGACGTCGTGCTAGTCTGCAATTACCCCGCTTACATGACCATGTCTACGACGAAGTCTACCATGAGATTGGCTGAGATGGCTTCAGCGGTAAGAGCATCATATATATTCTTAACGTAGTGGGCAACAGCTAGATTTTCACTGCCAACTACAGGCACACAGAATATATCCTTCATGGTTTCGAGGAGGTATGCATCACGAGAGTGGTACGTATAATAGACTGAGTCTATTCCAGCAGTTTTTCTGCGCATAGAATAGAAATAATGTGTACCTACTAGCAGCCCATCCAATCTGATAGGCCACCGTTCGACCAGATTCAGTAACTTCACAGACTGCTCATTAGCAATCTACAATCCTGCAATACATATCTCCACACCGCCTTACAAAGAAGGATGTCGTCTGAACCTTATAAAAAAAAAATATATATATATCCGCTGGGACATCACACGACTGGGGATGGTGTATGCTCTCACCTATTGGAGGGCGGCAGGAACATTATAAGGCGGGGTTGTGGGCTTGTTCCTGGTCGGCAGAGGCGTCTGAAGAAGGTCTGTGACCGAAATGCATTATGCCTACCTGCTTTCCTAATTAAAAGTCTCCAATGGAATCCCCGTGTGGCCTCTTCCTTCTGGATGCTGGAGGGGTCTTGCTAATGTTATCGCGTCGGCCAGAGACGTGTCAAGAGGTCCCGTTCTGTTAAGCTGGCTGGTGCGTTACTGGCTCCTGCGCCTGCAGTTTCTTTTGCTCCACCAAGTTATTGGTTCGTCACCGGCCCACCCTGCTGAGCGCTTCCTACAAGGGCTGCTTCCCACGGCGGATCGTGACTGCACGATGTGTGTTGGTGTATTATTGCCAACTCCTTGCCCTGCGGACTTGCTGTTGCGGGGTTGGAACGTATGCGGGGACCGGAGGAGACTTGAGGATCTTTACTTACCGGGCACAAACGCATCCTGCTCTGCTCAATCACCTATCCACAAGGACTTTCCCTTTGCGTTGTCCCACGCAATCCTGTGCAAGAAATGATGCATTTTGGGTGATGTAGTGCCTACAGCGCTGCATCCGCTGGGACATCACATGACTGGGGATGGTGTATGCTCTCACCTATTGGAGGGCGGCAGGAACATTATAAGGCGGGGTTGTGGGCTTGTTCCTGGTCGGCAGAGGCGTCTGAAGAAGGTCTGTGACCGAAATGCATTATGCCTACCTGCTTTCCTAATTAAAAGTCTCCAATGGAATCCCCGTGTGGCCTCTTCCTTCTGGATGCTGGAGGGGTCTTGCTAATGTTATCGCGTCGGCCAGAGACGTGTCAAGAGGTCCCGTTCTGTTAAGCTGGCTGGTGCGTTACTGGCTCCTGCGCCTGCAGTTTCTTTTGCTCCACCAAGTTATTGGTTCGTCACCGGCCCACCCTGCTGAGCGCTTCCTACAAGGGCTGCTTCCCACGGCGGATCGTGACTGCACGATGTGTGTTGGTGTATTATTGCCAACTCCTTGCCCTGCGGACTTGCTGTTGCGGGGTTGGAACGTATGCGGGGACCGGAGGAGACTTGAGGATCTTTACTTACCGGGCACAAACGCATCCTGCTCTGCTCAATCACCTATCCACAAGGACTTTCCCTTTGCGTTGTCCCACGCAATCCTGTGCAAGAAATGATGCATTTTGGGTGATGTAGTGCCTACAGCGCTGCATCCGCTGGGACATCACATGACTGGGGATGGTGTATGCTCTCACCTATTGGAGGGCGGCAGGAACATTATAAGGCGGGGTTGTGGGCTTGTTCCTGGTCGGCAGAGGCGTCTGAAGAAGGTCTGTGACCGAAATGCATTATGCCTACCTGCTTTCCTAATTAAAAGTCTCCAATGGAATCCCCGTGTGGCCTCTTCCTTCTGGATGCTGGAGGGGTCTTGCTAATGTTATCGCGTCGGCCAGAGACGTGTCAAGAGGTCCCGTTCTGTTAAGCTGGCTGGTGCGTTACTGGCTCCTGCGCCTGCAGTTTCTTTTGCTCCACCAAGTTATTGGTTCGTCACCGGCCCACCCTGCTGAGCGCTTCCTACAAGGGCTGCTTCCCACGGCGGATCGTGACTGCACGATGTGTGTTGGTGTATTATTGCCAACTCCTTGCCCTGCGGACTTGCTGTTGCGGGGTTGGAACGTATGCGGGGACCGGAGGAGACTTGAGGATCTTTACTTACCGGGCACAAACGCATCCTGCTCTGCTCAATCACCTATCCACAAGGACTTTCCCTTTGCGTTGTCCCACGCAATCCTGTGCAAGAAATGATGCATTTTGGGTGATGTAGTGCCTACAGCGCTGCATCCGCTGGGACATCACATGACTGGGGATGGTGTATGCTCTCACCTATTGGAGGGCGGCAGGAACATTATAAGGCGGGGTTGTGGGCTTGTTCCTGGTCGGCAGAGGCGTCTGAAGAAGGTCTGTGACCGAAATGCATTATGCCTACCTGCTTTCCTAATTAAAAGTCTCCAATGGAATCCCCGTGTGGCCTCTTCCTTCTGGATGCTGGAGGGGTCTTGCTAATATATATATATATATATATATATATATATATATATATATATATATATATATATATATATATATACATATATATATTACTCCAACCGGTTGTAGTGCACCGAAACTTCCAAAGCACTTTCGCCAGTGCGCAGACACAGAATAACGGTCCAAAGCCAGTCTTCAGGTGATTTTTGTTTTTATTTTCAAATCATAAGGTGCAGGGGTACACAGAAGGGAACGACGAACAGACGCGTTTCGGGCGTGGCCGCCCTTGCTCACTGTTAGCGGTAAGATGGACTAACTTGCATTTAAATATTAAAGTTAATTCGGAAAAAGCGCGCCCAAATGCAAATGGTAAACATCATAAAAGGACTTTTCGATTATAATGTAAGCAAACTAAATCAAATGTAGCGGCCATCTTTGCTTAGTCAAACATGCTAGTAAAAATACTGGTATTGCATGTAAATATCCATGAAAAAAAAGAATTTTTCTTAAAATTGATATAGAAAAAGTTAATTATAATGAAAAGTGAACACTATTAGAGCGTTCACCTAACAAATATATTGACTAAACATTTTCTGTACAAATACAAATTTCATGACCAAACAAAGATTTTAAAGACCAAATTATCTATTCAATTGAATTCTATGTCATAGATAAGCACAAATGCTCAGATGTCCTTTAAAATGTTCCTACAGTTTTTCCAAATATTCAAACCAATTAATCATGGCAATAGTTGTCCATCAGAATAAAAATGAATAAATAACAATTTAATAATGGTGAAGGAGTGACAAAGTGTCAGCGATCAGTCTCGTTTTGACAACTAATATAGTGTGCGGATAAATCCAAATAAACAAAAATATGTGAAGAAATAGAAATGCATGAAACCTAAGAAATCAATCTTACTAACTGGTTTCGTGATATTAAAAATTCATAATCTAGGATGTTAAATCACATCCTGTTTGCTTACTAGTTTCACAAAGGGGTACATAATCTAATCAAATTATTTCATATTGCTGAATCAGGAGTTGGTGTATGTTTCATGGTGGAGTTTTTTGATTAATTGGAACCTAAAACCACATATTGTAAGTGATGACATTCAGCACATTTACAGAAAATTGCTTAAATCTTCTCCCATATTTAGACCTCCAGGAGTTTTACTGTTGAGTCTAATGATGTACATTGACTCCAACTGCCTCAAAATTTTTTCATAGTCTCCACCTTTTTGGGATGTTTTTACAGCATCTATTACGAAGTAATTGAGCTGAGACAGGTTCCTATTGTGAAATTGGTCAAAATGTCGTGCTACCGGGTAGCTCTGATCACAATTAACAATAGCCCTGAGATGCTGGAGAATGCGTTGATACACAGGCAATTTGGTACTCCCAATGTATCTCAGATTGCATGTGCAAGTTAATACATACACCGCTAGTTCTGTTCTGCAGGTGTAGTGGGCTTTGATTGCAATAGGTTTGGGGTCAAAGGGGGTTAAGTAAGATCTAGTGTTGATGCCAAAATGGCATGCACGGCATGAAATGCAGCGATAGAAACCCTTACGGGGTGACAACCAGTCATCATTTTTGACTATTTCTGGAGAACTGGAAACCAGTTCATTGCGCATGCTGAATGCCCTTCTGTATGTAACTGTGGGTTTATTAGGTAAAATGTCCTTGAGTACGGGGTCAGTTAAAATCACAGGCCACTGTTTCCTTACCAAACTCGAAATCTGACGAGCTTGTCGGCTGTAGCTAGTGATTAGACTAATGTCATTGCTACTTTTTGTTAGGTTTGTTATTTGAGTGTCAATATGGGATGCTCCCAACAACGAGTTTCGATCAAGTTTGTTGGCTTTTGTAATAGCTTTATTTAAGGCATTTGTTTTGTAGCCCCTTGCTTCCAACCGTTTTTTAGCTTCTTTCTGGTGCTGATCTCGGAGTTCCACCGTACTGCATGTTCTGTGTATCCTAAGGAATTCCCCGTAGGGGATTGCCCTAATAGTGTGTTGTGGGTGGAAACTTTGCGCATGTAGGATAGTGTTTCCTGCAGTGCTTTTTCTGAAAAGGCTTGTGTTGAGAGTATTGTTCACTATCTCAACTAACACATCCAGAAAACTGATTCTGTTCCTACTTATTTCAGCAGTGAACTTTAGATTGGAACTATTCATGTTAATGCTTTCAACAAACAACTTTGCATCTTCCATACTGCCGCTCCAAATAATAAAGATATCGTCAATATACCTCATGTATTTCACAATGTTGTTATTCCAGACAGCCGAGTGCTCAACCCTGAGGACATGTTCCTCCCACCAGCCCACGTGGAGCCCCGCGTAGCTGGGGGAGAAACATGCCCCCATGGCCACACCCCTCAACTGTTTGTAGACCTTGTTGTCAAAAAGGAAAACATTGTTATAAAGGCAACGTTCTACCATAGCAATAAGCATAGCATTGTGTTTGTATAATTCAACAGGTCTTTTGTCCAAATAAAATTTGATGGCTCTAAGGCCATCTGAATGCGAAATACTAGTATAGAGACTAGCAATGTCCATTGTCATTAGCAAGTACTCAGCAGACCAATTACATTGGTTGATGTTCCTAAGGAATTCCGTTGAGTCTTTAATGTAGGCAGGGAGGCTGGTGACAAACTCCTGCAAGTAATGATCGATGTATTTTGAGGTGTTCTCAAATAGACTGTTGATGGCAGAGACTATTGGTCTCCCTGGGATCGGTGAGACTCCCTTATGAACTTTTGGGATGAAATAAATATTAGGTAACACTGGATGATCTTTGTGTAAGAACTTTGTTTCATCCCTGGATAGAAGACCCTCCCTTTTCCACCCATAAAGTTCTTTCTGATATGCCTGTTGGATGGATCTGGCGGTTTTGAAGTCGATTTGGGCATAACATTCTGCGTCATTAAGATGTTTGTAAGCCTCTTCCATATATTGTTTCTTGTCCCAAAGCACGATGTTGCCACCCTTTTCGGAGTTTTTGACAATTACTGCTTGGTTGGTTTTAAGTTTTCTCATTAACTCATTGTATGGTCTCATATTGATATTGGTTGAACCCTGCTGTCTTTTGGTTTGTATATTCAATGTTTTTAAACCATCAGTTATAAGTTCCGCATATACGTCTATGGCGTCTTTGGGCATTATTGGAATGAAAGTTGATGGCAATTTAAATGGACTTCCCACAGTTTGCCCCAAATCAATATCTGCATCATCGGCAACTTCCTGAGTACTGTTAGAGGATGTTTCATCTTTGCGTAATGAGTGCATGGTTTTCATTAAGGAGATATCTTTTGCCTGCAAACCACTTCTCTTTGTAACAGGGACCGTGGTTGTAGATTTTGTTCCAGATCCTTCCTTAATCGCATAATATTTACGCAATTTGATTTTTCTGATGAATTTAAATACATCCACTCTGGTGTTGCCATAATTAAAATTACTTTCCGGACAGTAGGAGAGTCCCAAAGTTAGAAGTTGTCTTTCTGCCTGATCAAGTTCGACATCTGTAAGGTTAATGATAGTGTTATCATTTATTATTTGTTGCTTTTCCAATTCCTTTTTCTCTGTGGTCGTCCTCTTCCTCTTTGCGCATTTCCTGCGTTGTCTTCGTCTTGCGTTCCTGAGTTGCTTGTTTGTACGTTTCTGGAGCGTAGAGTGCTTTTTCGTTGCATCCTCTCAAATTCCAACTCTTCTCTTAGGGTTAATTGACCCAAATCCCCTTCCTTTGTACCTGGGGTTCCACTATCAGAATCCTCGCTGGTTGGCACCAGGCTCTCATTGGATGTTGTAGCGATGGAATCGCCTAAGTTTACTGATGTGGATTGTACTTGTGGTGGAGCTTGTGCCTGCTTGAACACATTTTTTCCGGATGCACGTTGCCTACGTAAGTGATCATATTTCCGTGCAAACGTATATATTTGACCCAGTTTATAATCTTGCTCATCAAAATTTGTACACTTTCCTAGTCTTAATTGTCCCTTCATGTTTACTCAAACGTTTTTTGATATCTTTGCGTGTTTGTTCAATCAGCGCTTCATCTTTTCCAAATTGTTCTTTTGCGAGTTCTTCATTAATGCGTTTGATCTCGATGAGATCTTTGTCACGATCTATTTTAGCGTATTTTATTAAGAGGCATAGCAGTCTCATAGAGGCTTCCAAATTGCTCTCTGCCCACTCTTTGAGAAGCATGGGGTTTGGGTTTTCGAAACTAGGAACTAACAAGATCCTTAAGCCTCGTGGGACCCTGCCTACTTCATGATATTTTTCTAATGAGCGGATCTCCCACCATTTGGTTAACTCGCTCCTCATGTGTTTTTCCAGCTCCTTTAACAGTCTTTTAACATCATTGTCTTTTTCTGTTACAATGTTCTTGTTTTTATTAATGTCACCACTTTGTGTAACTTTCGGCAAGTTCAAAAACAGCTGATCGAACGCCTCCTCCCGTTCCCGCTCCTCCGACATTCTCCTTTGTCCCCGATTCGTTATGCACACTTGTTATCAACAGTTTAAGGGAATGACACGTTAGAGTATGTCTCTCCTTACCGCTGGCTTGCAGGACACTTTTCCAACCTGTTGAGGATATCACGGCGTCTTTTCCCGAAATATATATATAAAAATAATTTCTCTACTTTGACAGTGGCCTCTAGTAGAGCTGACAATCTTTTAACCTTGATCGGTTTCTATGATCGTCCAATGTGGTTGGACATGGCGAATTTCATTGACCTCATTCCTGAGGACCGAAAGCGGGATGCAGGAAAGATTCTGTTGGGAGGTGCACGCCAGGAATGGCTTAAAGCCGCTACCTTCAGCCCTGAGCGAAGTTTCTAGCCATGGCTTATGATGATGAGTTGTCGGTTTGATAAACATTTGAATGAAGCCCCCTTAGCTATAAAACCGGGCACTGATAATGCACGATCATTAAGCACCCTTTAATATGGGCGCGGATCTTTCAGAGAAGCGTGATGAAGGCGTTTTCATCAAGAGGAAGATACCAAAACCAATCGGATGAACAGTATCAATCTCAGTACAGCCTTGCAGCCAGGCATCTTTCCGTAGATAGTCTGTCTACTTTCTCCCGTCACGAACGAGATTTAAGTATCCAGACTGAGACACTAACAGGAGGCCATGATCACCACAAGGTTCCAATCATTTTATCCTTTTCTCGCGTGGTCCCGAAGGTTTCAGGGTTTTGTTTCCGAGCAACAAGGAACTATATCGGACCAGTGTGTTCTAAACCTAGTAACCAATGGCCACTCCCTGGAATTCATCAATCAGCCATATACTACTCCGCCCAGGGGTCCCCCTCCCCCTCGTTTTCACAACAATTATGTTATTTAAACAAAGGATATTTTATGGCTTCTCTGGATGGAGAAGGTGCGAATTTCCACATACTTGTCCACCCCAAACAGCACGAATATTTTCGCTTTCACGCGGCTGACGCCCATTATAGGTGCGTAGTGCTCCCGTTTGGGCTGAGTCGTCACCATGAGCCTTTCACGAAGTACTTGGTACTAGTGGCAGCAACATTGAGATCTTGAGGAATGCAAGTGTTCCCCTATCTAGACGATTGGCTGCTTTTAAAGGTCCTTCTGAACACGAAATCAGGATTGCCACAGTAGTTGTACCCATCTCATTTTTTCTCTGGGGCTGATTCTCAACGACAGCATATTGCAGTTAGGTCCTCTCCAAGTAAATGTATTTTCTCGGAGCAGGTTTAGACACAATCCACAACAAACCATTCTTGTCACACGACCACCAGTTGTGTTTTCAAAAATGGGCAAGCTTAACTTCATAAGGTCAGTTTCAGTTAAAATTTTTGTTTCGTTCCTGAAGATGTGCTCTTCAGCGATACATCTCATACCATTAGCATGGCTCAAAATGACACCTTTTCAGATAGAACTACAGTTTGAAGATCAATAACCAATGGGTTCGTTCGACGATACCATCAAGGTTACGCCGTGCATGATCAATCCTGTACATTGCTGGTCGCAGACGGAGAATATTGCCCAGGGTCGCACGTTCCTGCAAACCATTCCAGGGTTTGTTTTAACGATTGATGCCTCCATGGAAGGATGGGGAGGTCATCGGCAGGATTTGCAGAATTAAAGGAACATAGTCTCAAAAACAACGACAGCAGCAGATCAACAGGCTTGAGCTCCACATTGCTGTTCTGTCCCCCCCAAGCATTTCGCTTGAGGATTGAGGGTTTGTCTGTGCCAGTACAGACCGCAAACACCATCCGCATGTCTTATATCAATACACAAGGGGAAACTACATCTGCTATACTCTCGCAAGAGGTTCAGGAATTGTGCGAAGGAGTTGCACAAGATGTCTTGAGAGCCGAACACGTCAGGGCTCTCCACAATGCTCTGAGCATGTCTCAGTCGGACTGTCACGAGTGGATGCCAGAAAAGGGACAGGTGAACCCAGTTTTTTCCAAGTTTGGGTTAATCTGGCACGGGATCCATTTGCATTCAGAGAGAACAAGGACGGCCGATATTATGCCAGCAGGTTTCCTTAACGGGAATCAAGAGGGAATGCCCTGTCCATGCAAGGGTCAGGGGTTTGTGCGTGTGAGTTTTCCCCCAATACCATTGGTTCCGAAGGTGTTCTGCAAGATGAAGCTGCAAGGTTACCATCGGATTCCGATTGCACCCCTTTGGCCAATATTGGCTCTCGGAACTTCTGCTATTGTTTATAGACAGGCCCATTCGGCTGCGGCTTGGGCCTACGATATTGTCAGGGGACGGAGATCAAGTGGTTCGTCCGGATCCACAGTCATTACTATTGCACGCACAGCTTATCATTTGTTAGAGTTCAAGGGCATCAACGTTTCAAAGAACTGTTGTGAAATTTTGGCCGATTTTCGTGCCCGAGGCACAATCAAGGCTTATCGCCTCAAATGGAAGCGATTTTGCGGTTAGTGTGAGATGATAGCAATTCACTCAATTACAGTTACTGCAGAACAAGTTCTCCATTATCTGCTCTTCTAGCCAAGTCTGGGCTTAGTTTTTTCTTCAACAAACAAAATGCGTCTTGCTGCTCTTTCCAGAATTAGGAAATGTTAAAAATGTTCTTTTTTCTGCTCTTCGGCGCTTGTCGGACAGTTTATGAAAGGGCTTTTCCGAGCCTTTCTCTCCAGTGCGAACACCCTCCCAGAGTGAGCACTCTGCATTGCTAGTGCAGTTAATGCAGTGTACATTTGAGCTGATCCATAACCAGCTCTCAGATTCCTCACTTGGAAGGTTGCCCATTTACTGGTTCTTACTTCGGAGAAAAGGGTTCGTGAAATCTAAGCTTTCACTATAAGGAACACCTCACTTTTACATTTTCCTCGGAACTATGTCACCCTTTGGTCGAATCCTGGGTTCATTTCTAGGGTACCGACTCAATTTCACTCTAACGAACCGGTAAGATTAAGGACATGCATGTTTTCTTTCCAAATCCTTCCACCCCAGCGGACAGAACATTGCATTCTTTTGACATCAAAAGATGCTTAAACTTCTACTCCAGAGAACCAAGACTTTTAGAAAATCAGATCATCTGTTTGTGACTTATGGCCAGATTACATTGGGTATAGTGGTCACTAAAGCTACGTTTTCTAGCTGGATAGCCTCTGCCATCCAGTTCTGTCACGTCAAGGCTAACCGACCATTGACAAGGTCTGTTCGATCTCATTCCACAAGAGCTGTGGCAGCATCTGCAGCTTTGTTTGCAGGGGTGACGCTTGAAAACATTTGCCGTGCTACGACATGGAAGAATGTCCACACGTTTACAAAACATTACTGCCTACAATCAGCAAATCAGACTGATGCGGCAGGGGACCAAACCGTTTTTACGCCACATGTTTCCATAGGAATACATTCAGGTTCTAACGTTGGCTTATTTTTTAAAAACAGTACATACAATTCAAGTTGTTGTTTATAATATACAGACATGTGTTATCATATACTGAGTTTCTATGATACTAAGGTTCCTTTCCTGTAGGAAATTGCATGATTTCTATGTTGGTTCGGAAGATGACTTGTTAATAGGTCAATCTCTAGCCGATTGTTGGTTGTTAACGGTACATTCATGGGGGTGCACTACAATAAGTCTCCCACCATCCGCAACCGACTTTGCCAGGTTTACTGCTTGCTATTCTGATTCAGGGATGTGAATCTATGAAAGATACCCCAATACTGGATAAGAAAACAAGTTACTTACCTGTAACTACGCTTATCCAGTATTGGTATCTTTCATAGATTCACATGCACCCACCCTCCTCCCCCGAGAGTCAGTTCTCTTAAGATTGGGATACTTGTTCCCACTTGTGCTACGAAAATCTGAGGAGAGCTGGCTCTGCAGAGAGGGTTCTGGAGGGTGATGTGAGCTGATTGGTTGGAGCAAAGACTTTGGTCTTTTTTACATAATGAGGTAGATAGGCTACTATAATTTAGGCCTCAGGCCTATTCCTAGGGCCTACTACTACTACAAAGTGCTTTTTGCACTGCTTTTTTATTTACCGTGGGACTCCCGCCTCGTCGACGGGGAATGATTCAGGCATGTGAATCTATGAAAGATACCAATACTGGATAACCGTAGTTACAGGTAAGTAACTTGTTTTCATTTTCCTCAATAGGCAAGGGTAGCTGCAAGATGCCAGCCTCTTTTTGCAAAACTGCTGTAGAGGATGCAGTTTCCTCTGTAGGATGGCCAGACAGATAAAAACAGACCACTGAATCAGGAGGAGGAACAACATTGTATGCCTGATTACTTTTGTAGACAATAATAGGCATTTGAATAAAGTCAGAATTTGATTAAAAAAAGTAATCTAGGTGTGCAAAGCACTGAGTAGAGGAGGTTCATCATTGAAGCAAGTCTGAATCTTGCATTTGGCCCTGATCAAAATGGCTTGGTTTTCTGGATTTTCAATGGTTTGGTAGCTGGGTCTGAAGTCTGCAGCTGCAGATCCAGAGGTGTTGCTGGAACATAGTGCAAGGCTGTCCAGGGTGGGCCACAGTCCCTCTGCTCCAGAGTGGAGTCGATCTGTGCTGCTGAAGTGATTAACTGTGCAGTCAGTGATCCCATAGGTGTCTAGGGGCAAAAAAGGGAGCCACAATGTCTGTGAAAGCCACCACTTAGTTAGGGCCAAGGGATGGAAACCCAAAAATCTGATGCAGCAGGTCTGAGCATAGTAACTATTTGGATCAAAGCAAGGCTTTGCATATCTACCAAAATTGGGAGAAGATCCTACGGGTAAGTCAAGGCAGAAGACTGTGACTGGTGCTTCTGACTAGATGACCTTTCACAGGAATGACACAGGAGGAAGAACCTCTTTTGTGATGCTTCTTTACACTTCAGGTTGACTTCTCTTTCGAGGGAGCCCGCCTTGAAGTCTTGGCATGGGGTGGGGAAAGTGGACCAAAGCAATGACTGTTAGTTCCTGGCTTGAACCATTAAATACTTTGGTTCCTGCTCCTTGACAGCTGTGGAATTTATGTAGCTGCCTTTCTCACAGCCCCCTGAGTTCTGCCTATGCCCCCTGCACCAAAATAGACTTTGTGGGAGGTCAAAAATGGACCCCAGCTCATTAAATCTCCTAAAACCCTACAACGTTGGAGGTGGCATGGTCCTGGAAGTACTGCAAAATTTCTGTTTTTAGAAAAAAATACACAGCTAAGGACACCAAGTATCTAGTCTGGCTACTGGAGATACAAAAGGCGAGAAACCTGCAGTTGCAAGTAGCCCACATAAAAGAAATGTACTGTCTTTTAAGGGGAAGTCTGCTGTCTCCTATTGGTCGGCAAGTTGCTTCCAAAGGCCACGAGTACCACGAAGTTAAAGGACCTCCTTCTAAATCTAGCCTCTTTTCATTTTCTGTAGGAATGTGGTCAACCTTCACACACACTGTCTATAGCAGATGCACATAATCAAATGAAAATCCTCTTCAGAAGCTGCCTGACAAAGCCTGCCTGACTTTGAAAGTCTAATTTTTCTCATTCTACCAAGTGGAGAAGTGTCGCTCAATGGTTAGAGCGGCAGACCCTGATGCAGAGGTCTAGCCCGGGACCAGGGTTCAATTCCCCGCCTCGGCGGATCTTGGGTTCAAAAATTCCATGGACCTGATCATTCTCGCCTCGGTGCCTATTCCAATCATGGAGTCCCACTCTGCAACTCTGGGCAATAGCTTGCTTAATCTCCACAACAGCCCCCACAACGCTAAGGATACCTGGCCTCCACCTTGGGGGTGCCCAGGAGTGGACACCTCACAGGGAAAGCCAGGATGGGTTCCACAGCGGCATTCGTACAAGCGCCTTGAGACCCTTGCGGGTGAGTAGTGCGCTATACAAGTATCAATTTACATTACTATTTCAACATAATCAATCCTAGTATATCTCCAATAGCCATTACAGCTGGACCCTTAAGTTCATAATGAATGTGCAGTAAGTTGTGACTCTTGATCTTGGTTCCTTCGGACTACTCCTTTACAAGCTCTGATACAGGCGCGCATAAGGAGGTTTGTCTGTTTCTGGTCTGATGAAATCCAGATCCATTGCAGAGCTACTCTTCTCTAGAAAATCATAGTAGACTCTAATAACTTGAGCATGGGACACTGCAGAGAAAGCTGGAACCTCCAAGGAGATGAGACGTAGAACTGTTCAATTTTAAGGTGTGATTAAGTATAACTTGCTCATCAGTGTTCTCAAATATTGCAGGTCTTCAGGGCTATAGAATCTTCTTTTGTGCTTCATCACCCTCTTTAAGAACCAGAAATTAGAGTGCAGCAATCAAGACAATATTGTTTGGTAATCCTCTTTTCTTAAACTGATAGGCACTTCTCCAGGTAAACAAGGAAGAGCACTGCGTTTTTGTCTGCAGCCAAACCCTATCACCCAAACATGGCTGCAGGTTCACCCTACTTTCAGTTATTTGTCCTCTTGTCAAATGAGCGCCATTTATAAACCCAAGGTGGCCTCTGCATTTTTCCAAGGACATTCTGTTTTCAATCTGTGTTGTTAGTTTTGTTTATTTGCCCTTCCCAGATCCCATTTCAGGATCTTTTGACCGGAGTTTCTCCAACCTATCCACTTACGCTTTGAGACCGTAATTAGTTATACTTGTTCATGAATATTATATTATCAGTATTCCTGCTCTGCAGTATTTCCGGACTCTGTCCATTGGTGCTAACAGGCAGGGATCCTTTAAGTTCCTGGCAGGTTCACTGTCCCTGCCCTCTGTTCTTAATGTAGATACCTTATATGCCAGGAATGGTCCTTATTAGTCTGTGATTGTCTCGCCCTAGTAACTCTTCATTATAGATGAAGCCAAGATCTGACCTTTCACTTTTTACACTGGATTTAACCTGATGTGATATATTAAATTAAGCAAAGTGTTTTCTGTGAGGTCCCCTCCCACTAGAATAATTGGATTTGTCATGTGGTGCTAGAACAGCCTCATGGCAGTGCTTGCTATAAGTTGACACGAGCTTAACTCCATACTGGTATCAGTTCTCCAGGATTGTCCATTACCTCTAAACTCTAACCTGCCCTGATCCCTAGCAAGTTAAGGGATGTAGATGCGGTTTTACTTTGTTGTTTATTAGGCATAGGAAGAAACATGTAGTTTATCAATTACCATTTATCTTTTGTGCTCACCAAAGCTATATATCCTGCTACATGGAAGAAGAAAGATTACAAATGGTTTGTCAACCAGGCAAATTGAAGAGCTTATAACGTTTTGTTGTAGAATAATTTTTCTTACCATATGTTTGTATCCTATATGGCTGTAGACACACATGCTCTGCATACTCCCGTCACCTAGTGTTGGGCTCAGAAATTCGCAAGTTATTTTTCTTCTAAGAAGACATGAGATGTACTGGAATACCTCCCTTGCACAAGCACAGACTACATGTTAGTTTTTTTTTTTCCTGCCTTTAGGTGTGAATATATTCCGAGTGAGCTGTCTGTTGTGTTTTTCACACATTTGTGGGACCCAAATGATTCGTATTAGATGTAAATGATCAGAAGAGCAGTCCGCGCTTTAAGGACTTTTTGTCTCTACTTCAACTCACACCTTCAGAGTACCTCTGGTCGATTCTCCAAATGCCAGGGGAAGGGTCCTTTCTCGACCATCGCCAACAGAGAATGCAGACCCAATGTAGTGATGGAGCACACACTTTTCCCAACATCAGCTTCCCCAACCTACCCTTCAGGGCAGCCTTCTCTGCCCCCACATCAATCCCTCCCTGGTGCAGCTCGACGTTTCTATGGTTGTATTGTCACAATGTCTATCGCTGCCTCTCTCCCATTCCGTTTAAAGAATAGCCTAAGATTCCACATAAAGAATTAAGCACACAGCAAAATATACTGACAAATATCTTCAAATTCCAAACATTTTTTAGGAGAAGCATCCATTTATCATCAAAGGCAGCATTGACCAGCCCGGACAGGGTATCCTTGAGCAGCTCCGAGCATGAGAAAGAGTATTTCAAACCGATGCTGAAGTCCACTGATCCTCGAACAAAAAGGTGCACAGTCATAAGTACCATACCCATCTTGAAGAGCCATATGACCAGTGTTGCAAGAGTTCCCATTTAGAGGTACAGCACCTTTCCCACAAGAGCCTGGCATCCAGCTCTGAGCATGGATCAGCAAAGCAGTCACCTTCAGGTCTTCTAGTGCCTTCAGGCTCCATTCAACACTACGAGAAGCTTTAGAGCCGTCGAAGGCTCCACTGAAGGAAGTTGAGCCTCACCAGCCACTGAGCCCTACTTGATCCAATGATGACCCGAACACACGCACCTGAAGCAGAGGCTGAAAACAACATCAAACCTTGCACTCAAGATCCTGTTAACGTCAAAAGCCAAATCCGAGGGCTCGGAGGCACCAATACTGCAAGATGAACTCTACACCAGTCAAAAGCATCTCGATAGCCATCCCATCACTAGGAAGATCTTGGCAAAACCACTGGTGCTGAAGCCCTCTGATACACTGCTTGAGAAGAGGCGCTTGCCTTTAAGGAAGAGTCCTCCCAAGGGACCCCTTCGGACCCAATGTCAAAAGGCAGAAGGACAGGGGCACAAGCCCTTTTCCACCACTGCCACCTCCCTGCATCTCTACGCACACAGCTTACTGTGCCTCCAAAAAAGTTACCAGAGTGGTGCACAAATTCCACTTATGACCCGACAGTCTATATCACCCCATGACTCATATGATCAGCATTAGATACAGGGCCAGCTGATGACCCTGGAAATATAGTAATGTTGATCTCCCCAGTCCTCTCATTTGGACCACTATTGGGTTAGTCCTTTCTCGTCTGATGACACCACAGCCTACCATGAGGTCGTCCAAAACGCAGGTAGACACCACAAACTGGACATGGAAGAGGACTGACTAGTGGAGATTCTTTCCAAGACTGAACGCACGGACCAGTGTCTACCCTTACTTGAAAGCATGCTTAAATCTATCCTAGATAATTATAAGGAGCTGATAAAAGCTGTGGTAGACTACTAGTATAGAAAAAAAGTATGACCTCACACAGCGCCCCTTCTACATCAAGAATTTGATTAACCAGTTTCTTTGGAACACAGTAACGTTATATAATATAAAGAGGGGATTGAAAGCTATTGCTTGTGGATCCAGTTTCTTTTCCCGAATACCAGGATTGAAGCGCCATAATTAAACCTTCCTCCTTGATGGTCTTCCTTGATCAACACAGGAGGGCTCCCAGATTGAAAATCTGCTGCAGTGGGTGCTCTGCAAATGCAAAATAACAAAAGTGCCAGGTACATCTAAGCATTAAGTATTTGCCACTGAGCATTTCACAAGCATTTATGTGGCACTAGCTTCAGCTGTTTGCTCATCCAACAATTAGAGTGTTTCTTTAGATCCAATTCAGCAATTTTTAACCATGTTCAGTAGTTTCATGTTATGTTTTTCCATTGGGTTTATACGGTTCTTAGATTAGGGCAACCTAAACCAGTCACCCTACTCAAGAAAGTAAACAATGTGACTGCTAATCTTGAGCACTATTTTTTCACCTGAGATGTTTGCTGTGAAAAAACCTCATA
The DNA here is from genome assembly GCF_964261635.1 of Lissotriton helveticus. NCBI lineage: Eukaryota > Metazoa > Chordata > Amphibia > Caudata > Salamandridae > Lissotriton > Lissotriton helveticus. Next base: position 332,880,275 of record NC_136070.1, read on the forward strand.
TCTGATGTAGCTGCACTAAACACAGTTGTCAGTCATACTTATTTTGAAAGTTGTGAGGCCACCGAGACAACAGTTTTTTTTTCTTCCCTATTAACATGTAATGTGTCATACAATCCTTTCTTACCATTTTTGAACCAGTTGGCCTTTGACTTCATTCATTTTGATGTCACCAGAACTCCTCAATGTTAGTATAGGAGCCTATTACAGTGTCATCCATAATGTATGCTCCCTTCATAAATTTGATAATTTTGTTGTGTGCCTTGTGAGAAGGGTGTACGTGGACTGAACCAAGAGGAAGGACTTTGCATATTCTTATATAATCCATCTGCTGTTGTTTCTTTGGGGAGTTTGATTCTAAAATGTATTTAAGTATATTAATGATTTGTCTGCTGCTTCCCGTCACTCCATAACATGCTAAAAGTCTTGGACATATGTTTCACTTCTCCCTTATTTTGCTCTCAATGTACCTCATATTACTGATTGTTCTACTTTGTAAAGCGCCAAGCTGCCTTGCACGTCAGTGCCAAGATGCCATATGCATTCACCCCCTCGGGTGAATCTATGCAGCTACTCTCCCTACCCTGGCAACTCCCTATCATATCTACCTCAGAACTTTCTGCGTTCATGTATTCCTATTGACTTTTGGAATTTTTTTGTATTTAATACAATTGTTGTTGTGCATTATTATTATAGTGCTTGTCTCCGGAGCACAACGAACAGGACTGCAATGCGCGCAGATCATTTAGATGGAAGAAAACGCTCCGTGATCGTCGGGCTCGACGTCGCGAAATGCAGAGTCAAAACGTCAAATACACGCCGGATATCAGCGGTGAAGGATCTGAGCACGAATTCGACGCACAAGGGTCTGAGGAAGAACAAGAAGAACTAGCGTCTATTCCAGAATCGTGCTCCGAGATGGAAGACGACTTCACACAAGGTCAACGTCCTGTGAGTACCGAACGCCCCTTGCCCCAAAATCCAAATCAGCCAATACAAAAGGTTTCGGTTCCGCCTTCCGGCCACAGTCGGCACAGAGAAGATGTTTCTGATGCCCCGCCCTCCGGCTCGGCACCGAAACATGTAACTAAGCCTTCCGGGTCGAGTCGGCCAAAGTCTGGCACCGAGCCGAAACCTTCGGGCTCGAAGCCGAAACCCGCTTCAGAGCCGAAATTATTGACACCGAAATCAAAGACTCCTTCGGAACCGAAACCTTCCACGTCGAAAAGTCATTCTATCCCGGCACTGAAATCTTCTGTGCCGAAACCAAAAACTGCTCCTTCGAAGCTGCAGGATTCGATTTTCGATGCCCCAACACCCAAATCGGACCCAAAACAAAAGGAACTTTATATAAATCCAGATACAGGACGGGTCCTTACTAAATCGCAAACCTGATTAAGAGGACACTCTTTATCATATTCCTTTGAAGAGGATATGTAGGTACTAACCCCTCCCCTCCACCACGTTCCCCTGTACCATCTTCTCCAACTTTTGAGTATTTACTGATTACACCAACTAACTCTCCACCACCGCCACCTGATAATGATGATGGAGATGGGGGGACAATATTTTAACCAATAGATTCCTGGAAGGATTACAACACTGATTCACAGATAACGACTCAGATCTTTACCCTGCAAAGCCTTCCCTTCCTAACGACAATGTAGGATGTCTAGAATTACTGGTAAGAGCTGCAGAATATCATGGAGTACAGTTACACAAAGAATCTCTACAGGAAGATTTCCTATTTGAAACGCTCAGTAGCACACAAAGGGCTTGCCAGACTCTACCTATTCTTAAAGGTATGATGAGACATGCCAATTATATTTTTAAAGATCTGGTGCCTGCTCAGATTCTCAACCCCAGAATAGATAAAAAAAATATAAGCCTGCTCCCTCTGATCCAGTCTTTATTAAAGGACAGTTACCACTAGACTCCTTGGTTGTCTCTAATGCCCGTAAACGGACCAATTCACAAACTACAGGGGATGCTCTCCCCTCCAGACAGAGAGTCAAAACTATTTGACGCCTCCAGTAAAAAGAGTAGCCGTCCATGCAGCAAATCATTGGCGCATTGCCAAGACCTAGGCCCTTCTAGCCAGGTATAATAGGGCACACTGGGATGAAATGCAGCAGTTGCTCCAATACCTCCCAGATGAGCACAAAGCAAAAGCCCAAGATTTAGTCCAGGAAGGGAAACTCACCTCCAATTCCTCAATTAGATGCGCTTTAGATGCTTCAGACAACGCAGCTAGAGAGATCAACACTAGTGTGTTATTAAGGAGACATGCATGGTTGAGGATTTCTGGTTTTAAACCTGAAGTCCAAAAGTCTATTTTAAATGCTCCTTTTGACAAGGAACATCTCTTCTGGCCTGAAGTAGATAAACCATTGGAAAAAATGAACAGAAGTAGGCAAATCTATGGGAGCTCTGCAGTCTCCTCCTAATCTTGGCTCCTTTCGTCACTCATTCTACCGTGGAGGGTCGAAAACCATGTCCTCAGATAATACTGCTGGCTCGTACAAAGGCAACAATCAATCTTTGTCATCCAGAGGCTTCTTTAGAGGAGGATACAGAGGCAACAACAACAAGGGTCGGGGCAAGGGTTCCAGAACACGTAATCCCCCTCACCTAACAAGCAGTGACTTGCCTATACTTCCCCTCCAATCATAAAACACCTGTCGGGGGATGTCTTCTACAATTCTTCCCCATTTGGCAATCTATTACCACAGATAAATGGGTGTTTGGAATTATTCAACATGGTTATTGCCTGGAGATTACCAACAATCTTCCAAACATTCCACCACGTTCTCGCAAAATGTCACCTGAACATTTACGCCTACTACAGCAAGAGGTCCAATCTCTCCTATCCAAAGGAGCCATAGTGCCTGTACCTGTTACAATATCAAGGGACAGGCTTTCAGAGCATTTACACACGGTGACACTTCAACAAGTGTTCTCACTTCTACAGCAGGGCGATTTTATGTCTACTCTAGACTTAAGACACACATTTCCACTTTCCTATTCATCCTGCTCATCGCAAATACCTCAGATTCATGATAGCGGGTCATCTTTACCAATTCAAAGTACTACCGTTTGGAGTCATCACTGCTCCCAGGGTGTTTACCAAATGCTGGCAGTAGCCGCAACCCTTCTGAGAAGACAACACATCCATGTCTTCCCATACCTGGACAACTGGCTCATCAAAGCCAGCACTTATCAAATATGTCTCCAACACAAACCACCATTCACTTAATGCACCAACTAGGGTTTTACAGTGAACGCATTGAAGTCTCATCTATAGCCTTCCAGCACACAAACCTATCTGGGAGCCACAATAGCTGCTCAAAAAGCTCTATCCTCTCCTAATAAAGCCAGGATTCATGGCATTCAGTCCCTTCTCACTCAGTTTCAGCCCAACCAATCATTACCAGCAAGAGTATTCATGCAGCTGCTAGGGATGATGGTGTCTTGCATTGTAATTGTTCCCCACGCAAGACTTCACATGCCTTCCCATCAAGAATGTTTAGCAAGTCAGTGGAACCATTCGCTGTTTCAGTTAACCGATCTGGTGTTGGTAGATGGCCGCACCCATTTCTCTCTACAGTGGTGGAACCCACAAAATGTATCCAAAGGGCGACCCTTTCACAACCTTTTTCCACAGACCGTGCTAACAGTAGACACATTGCTCACTGGTTGGGGCGCTCACCTACAAAGTCTCACAATCCAAGGATTATGGAGTCTAAAGTACAGCAGTCTCCATATAAATCACCTAGAGCTACTAGCAATGTTTCTAGCACTCAAAGCCTTTCAAACTCACCTAATAGGCTAAGCTGTACTAGTCCGCACAGACAACATGACCGCTATGTACTATATACAAAAACGGGGGGGCGGGGGGGGACACTCTGTCCAACTTAACAAATTATTTATACAATAAATGTGCAGAGAAAAACAGAACAAACACTGGATATCTTATTGTAAATATATCAATGTATTTTCATATAAAGATCACTTTAAGAAGGTTACAATTAGAACGAAAATGAATTCAATGTAAAACATGAAAAATTTCTATTGTAACTTATCCTACAATTAATGATTAAAAACATCCATTCCCAAATACATAAATTAGAGACATATCTCCTGATATACAAAACAATCACTTAAAAACATTAAATATTAAGGAAGTGGATGATACAGTCGACTTTTCGGTCTTCCGTGGCGTAAATCCCTCAGACAATCTTCAGGACAATAGATATTGCATCTAGCAAAGACCCTTTTTGAGAGAGCCAATTTTCTGTGAAGAAATCCTGCACAGTTAGTTCAATTTCCGGAGAACTCAATTTTACTCCACAACTTCAATGTTGGAATTATCACTCTGAGCCGATGATTGACATCGGTACAGAACGATGATATCAATTGTAAAGTCGTTAGAGTTTGCCTCAAGATTCAATTATCTGGACAATCACTATTTCCTTGTGAACGGCTCGCGCATGGGCGTCAGTCCTACGGCAGGCTGAACTATTTAATTATTTCAATACAACTAATTCATATTCCTGAAATAAAATCCCTTGCTGGCACATTTGACACTACTTGAATCACCCAAGCCTCCAAGGGTATATTGGGTTCTCCCACGCTGTCACTCTCTCCAACTGTCACGCCTAGCACAGGCCATTTGGAAATGGGCTATACATCACAAAATGTATCTCCTAGCAGAACATCTTCCAGGAGTAAAGAATCCGATTGCAGACCTTCTCAGCAGACAGAGACTAGCAAGTTCTTCCCTACTTTCAGGAATGGGGATTTCCTCATATCGACCTGTTCGCCACAGCTCAAAATGCCCAAGCTTCGCCTCCAAAGGCAATGCCCTATGGACGATCTGGTCAGAGATATTTACCTGTGCTTTTCCGCCTCTCCCACTCATTCTGCTGGTAGTGTGGAAGCTCAGACAATCATCCCTCAAAATCATTCTCTTAGCTCTCCCATGGGCATGTCAACCTTGGTTCACCACCCAGCTGGAGCTCTCAGTAGTTCCACGCCAAAAACTGCATCTCAACTCCATTCTCCTCACTCAGAGCCATGGAGAAATCAGACATTTAAATCCCAAGGACCTCAACCTAGCGCGTTAGCTCCTGATGTCATAGTTTGATTATTTACAATTACCACCAGACTGCATTAATGTCCTAAAGGAGGCTAGGAAACCTGCTTAAAGGGCATGTTATGCAGCAAAATGGAAACGATTTGTTATCTAGTGTAACAATAACAATCTCAATCCCCTTTATGCTTCAGTGCAAAACATCATCTGTTATCTCTTACACTTACAGCAATCTGGATTAGCCTACACACCCATGTGATTGCATTTAGTAGCAGAAGCTGTATACTTACAAAACAGACAACACTTATCTCTGTTCAGCGTACCAGTGATTAAGGCATTTATGGAAGGACTAAAAAGAGCAATACCACCAAGAGTCCCACCTGCATCAGTATGGAACTTGAACATAGTCCTTACAGGGCTAATGGGTCCACCTTTTGAACCAATATACAGGTGTCAATTGCAATTTCTCTCATGGAAGGTTGCTTTTCTTATTGAAATCCTAAGGAGAGTTGGTGAACTCCAGGCACTAACTATACTAGAGCCTTTCTTTCAACTTCACAAAGACAAAGTTGTAACCAATCCCAAATTTCTTCCTAAAGTGGTTTCTGCTTTTCACATCAATCAGTTGAGTTACAAGTGTTCTTTCCTCAACCTGATTCTGTAGCAGAACAAGCTCTACACGCACTATATGTTAGAAGAGCTCTACCATATTATGTGGAGAGAACAAAAGATTTGCTCTTTTGCTACCTCACAAAGGCAATCACATATCTAAATCAGGCATTGCAAGATGGATCGTGAAATGTATCCAAATATGTCATGTTATGTGAAAGCGAAAAAAGCCTTGACAATACCCCCTAGAGCGTATTCCACCTGCAAAATAGGGGCTACTATGGCCTTTATGGCAATATCCTCCTAGCTGACCTCTGTAAGGCAGCAACATGGTCTACACCACACACATTCACAAAGCACTATTGTGTAGATGTGTTAGCGAGGCAACAAGCTAATGTAGGCCAGGCAGTACCTAAAACACTTTTTCAAACAACTGCAACAGCTACAGGTTAGCCACCGCTTTGGGAGTATACTGCTGGATAGTCTATGCAAATCATGTAATCTACAGCTCACATGCCTCGAATGGATAATGTTACTTACCCAGAAAGCACCTGTTCTTGGCATGTAGAGCTGTAGATTCACATGCGCCTCCCTGGGTACCTATACCTGTTGCAGTTTTCTTACTTTACGTACATGCGCATGGACATCTCTATTCTACTTTACTAACTCCATTCTCACCCTCTGCGGGAGAATAATCTAACAATGGAGTTGATGCCCATGCGCACTGTCACCAAAAGGAATCGTCGCCTACCTCGTGACCGGAAAGACTCTTTCGAAGAAAAACAACTTGCAAACATCCGGACCCAACACTAGATGTCAGGAGTATGCAAAGCATTTGAATCTACAGCTCTAGATGCCAAAAACAGATGCTTACTGGGTAAGTAACATTATCCTCCTGCTGCATCGGCAACTTCGTCATATTTTATCATATCTCTTCTCTTGATTGCAGTCTATCACTTAAATCAACCAGGTGCATGGGTCTCATAAATCCATTGATGCATCTATTTATCTTTCCCAGTATTCACGCTCATACTCCGCCTTACCATGCTTTATGCAATCATAGTGGATAAAAGAAATCTTCAAAGGGCGCCAAAATATCTATATTCCTGTCACTCGTATTAGGCCGCCACTTTCCAAAAGCCTTCCCCTGGACAATTTTCCTAAGCCTTGCCTTTTTGACAAGGGATTACCTTTTTGAATGAATACATTTTTTCCATTCTTAGAGGAAACCTATGACACTGTGAACAACTTGAACCTTTTTTGGCCACAGGCTCTTATCACTTTTCACTTAATTGATTTCTTTTTGTCTGTCATCCTTATAGGAGAAAGCAAACGGTCAACCATACAACCACCTTTAGATAGGCCTCTCAAGCCTGTTTGTAGATAAAAAAAGAATGCTTCATACTGCAACTTTTGTGTGGGCCAGGGCAGTTAGTCTGGACTTTCATTGCAGTCCTCTGAAATTTGTACCAGCTAATAATGTTGTCCATGTGAGATTTAAGCGTTCATGTTTACCTTTTGATAGGCTTCATCTAAGAGCTGTGTTGTAGTTGCGACTTTTGGAATTATGTGGCCAAGAAGGACCAAAGTATGCAGCATAATTTCTACCGCATCAGGGAAATTCATATTCACCAAGATAGTATGGCACATCTTGTGGTAGTATTATTTTGCAGATTTGTGGTTTTAATACACAATGCTGCTCTGATAAGTTTTCCCTCATTAGTGTCAATTTAATTCCTAAATACAGCAGTTAGTACTTGAATCGGTTATCCTTTGTAGAGGCATCGATACTTAACCCCTTCGATGCTGATGACGGAACGGTTCCGTCATGAGCGTCGGTTGAGCTGTGCTCATGACGGAACCGTTCCGTCATGACTCCGCCCGCGCAAGGCGGAGTCAGCATGGGCGGGGAATTCGCGCCGCACGCATGCGGTTAATCTGTTAGGAGTCTACAAAATATGTTTTTGTTCAGTTGTGGAATTTATGCAGCAGAAGGTTGATTCTATGGCAACTGCAGTCAGGAAAGGTCACAGAATCGCATCCGTTACCAACAAAAAAACGAATTTCCAATGTCACATATAGGGTGAACTTAAAAACTAATGGTCTCTCAGTGCTGCACTTCAGCTGGTGACCGGGGTCAACTGAGTGGGCTACTCAGCAATATTATAAAATAGCTTACCTGAGTTGGTTAATAGTTTAGATGTTTAGTTCTGATTCACAATGCCTTTGTATTGTCTTTTCTGACTTGATGGCCGAGAACTGAACCTGTGTCCCAGAAAATATCAGTTCAACTACGTTTTCATTTCGTTCACATGCGAGCCTGTGCAAGTTGCTCCAACTTCTCTTATTCACATAGTCAACGAGAGATGCCAAAACAAATTTGACTTCAGGGATAGGTTTTCCTGTTTTTCCTGCATCCTTAGTAGACGCTGTATGCCCCACAGCACCTGCTTTCTCTCTCCTCATTTTCATTTACCTTATTCAGGCATTTAGTGTCCTAGTTTGGTAGGGCCAGGTGTCCATCACTTGAACATTTCCACACTAGTTGTTCTATGTGTATTTTCACCCTAACTTGCGTGAGCAACAGCTAGTATCTTTTCTACCCCAGGTCTGTATACTGACATGAACTGTATGTTCTTAGCTCAACAGTCTCCTTGCCCACATGAAGTTTACTTCTGCAAAATTGCTTTATTCTTAAGAGTACGTTATAGATAAGGAACAATAAGAGATACGAGGATAGAATTGAGGACTATCGGGGTTTTTTCTACGGCAGGAGGTCATTGTCCTTCCATCAGAACCAAATAAATAACCACTGTGAATAAACCTGCGGTGGTGGTGGGGGGGGTGAGACGGGGGAGGGGCAGGGGTACCGTTCTCCACTGTATGCATATGATTCAGACCTTATGTTAAGGTATCATAGAGAGATAATGTCATTATGATTGACCGTGATGTGGGGAAAATGGTCTTCATAGATTGTGTGTCTATTCACAGCACTCGAAATAACATCTGTAAAGCGTTTTTTAGGCATGATGATTTTAAGTGATGGGTGCTTTGTGATGTAAACGAGACTAGGGATTATCGTTGGGGATGATGATTTCTTTGCTTTTGGTGAACATCACTATTGAACAAATCATCCACGTCACAAATCAAATGTTGATATTATGTCTTTACAATACGTCTGAGTTTTATCATCCAAACCAAATGAGTATCCAACCTTGTTAACATTCTTTAATTTGCATTTCATTACAGGGCGGACTTGTTGGGCTTGTAGACTATCCAGATGACGATGAAGAGGAAGATGAAGATGAGGAAGAAGAGGAAGAAAAGGAAGAAATACTACCTTTGTCAAAGAAAGCAAGGCTTGGCTCTTAACTGCAACTGCCTCATATTCAAAAACAGATTCCCCCAAAATTCAACAATAAAGCAGCGGTCTTTTGTGAACTTCTGTGTCAAACACAGTTTAACCAGTACACATGGATTTCTGCTGATCAAGTGCCAATTCAAAGGAGCAGAAGGAGGGTTGGGGGATGGTAAACAAAGGGGAAAGACTTGACACCTATGAGCTCTCCAGCTTGGACCACACATTGCCCTTTTCTCAGGGAAGGAAATGGAAAAAAGCCAACAGGGCAGGAGTTTTGTTTGTGGAACTCTGGATTGGCTGGTCAGATGCTCCAATCAATTTGCTTTCTCGGACCATGTTTATATGACTTTGAAGATCAGGCAGTTTGCCACTGATTCTTCACACCTTACGAAGAATGCCAGCAGTTTCTTTGCGCGAAGAGACCTGCCTTTGAAATCATACATTCTGAACATTTTAGTCGAACTACAACAGGTTTTAAAAACCTCTGTGGGGGGAGGGCTGAATACAAAGTTCCCCTTTTTTATGTGTTCCCTCTTGCCCTTAAAACTGCAGATTTCTGTTGGAGGTAGGGGATTTGTTTATCCCTTCTTGATTAAAGATTGAGTGGAATTCTAGATGTGGTGGTTTTTGTGTCCTGAACTTAATTTTTATTTTATTTTTTGCCCTCTCCCTGAGCAAATGCCTCACTGTTCGAATATATATTTGGGACCATTAAACATTTTTTGATGTAATATGATCTACTTGTTCTGGTACCTGTTTTACTCTGTGTTTTGTGTTCTACACCACGATTCTTACTCCGTTTAAGGATTTTATGTTGGATGGTGTAGTTTTAATCGGCGAACGAAAATGAATTTAACCATAAAGTTCTTGCAAAAACAACTGTTTTGTGGCTAAATATTTGGAATGTCGACAACTGTTATGAACAACAATTGAAAGAACTATCTATATGGCAGAAATAAAGCAAATTAATCTGTTGGTAAAATGAACACATAAAATTAGTATTCCAAAGATATATATTTTACTTTTTCTACCAAGAAAAGTATGGTGCATCTTTACATTGAAACAAAAAATAGATGGGCATTGTCTTAAGAGGTTCATAACACCCAAGGATGATTACCATTCTAAATTCTCATTTAAATGTTTTATTATGGCATTATTGTTACTGATCAGAATCTAATTTGTTGATGTCTGTCTGGATAAATCCACTCTTTAGTAAAAACAGTTTTGACCATAGTGTCTTCCTCCTGAATGCAGTTCCTTTCAAGGTTTAATAATTGTTCTTTTTTATTTTTTCAAGGGGCGAGAGGCTATTATGAATGTTTTTCTTCTGTGTCACACACTAAATTTAACTGCTGCTGTCGTGCTTCAAACAGCAAACTTTCAGTTCAGGGCACTTACCTGTTGAAGTTCATTTTGCCGTGATAGCCCTTCAGCCTAACTGAAGCATGACTACACCTAGAAGTTAGCGTTTCATATTCCTGCTGTGCCATAAAGTACTTTCTTGAGTTTGCATGCATGAAAGAGTGCACTTGGGTATTAACAAGATGTAGGGATAATTCTCAGATACGTTACAAATTTTTCAAGAGTTTTGCTCTGACATTCCTGCAAGATAAACAGTCTTCGTTACAAGATAGTGCGAATGTTAACCATGCTTCTCAAGCATACAAATGGGTACAGACCGAAAACATACCCACAAAACTGTCCATGATGTGTTAGTTATGCGCCTACTATCTCGCAATAAAGGGATACTTTCCTGTATCGGTGTCGGAGGTCAAACACTGTGTTACATAAACTAACTTCAAGTTCCCCATTGAAATGATTCTAAAGAGAGCTGTGCAAGGTTTTCTTGACTCTGGATAGTCGAGAGTGACTGGGTAAGTATCGTGTGTGTCTACTATAGTACCACTGGAGTTACGAATACTTTGTTATAATTTGGTTCACTGTCATGGCATTCTCTGTGAAATTCATAAAATGTGCAATCTGCTTACCTGATCACAGAACACACTTCTTTAAAATATTCATGTTTTCAGGTTAAAAAAAAACATCTAGGAAACGTGCATACAGTAGTCAACATTTTCTGTTTTGTTTAAGAAAATGGTTCCAATCAGATTGAATATACCATAGTTGATTGGACTGAAAATAGCCCTGCAACATTACAGCTTTCTACCTACCCCTAAAAAAGCATAAAGTTTGCCGTCTGAAAGATGCTGTAACATAGTCCCAGTCTCTCTTAAGTATCCCATCACAGCCAGCATGGAGGGGTGTAGGTAGGTTTGTTTTTTCACCATTGAAGAGCCAGGTCTGGTGGCTTAGTGGCCTATGTTTGACCTCATGGTCACAGGTTCATATCCCAGCGTGTCCCTTCTGCCTTCTGAGGTCGATAAAATGAGTACCAATGAGTTGGGAAACTATAAACATCTGTTAATCGGCATCAAGACACCCTTGGGTGAACCTGCTCTTTACAAATACACATTGTGTTAATACTTTATTTATGTTTGATTAATTTAAATCAGTACATATGTGCAACAGGGCAATACAATTATACCCAAATACAATAACCAGTAATTATTGATAAAAACTTATGAGAAGATGTAAAATACTGTCAATATTTCTAAAAAAAAGGCACTACATCCTGAAAACAATGTTTAGAATTATTTTAGAATAAAGTTGAGTCCATATAGTATTAACAGTTTTGTGCCGTGGTGGGTCATCCAGGGTTCTGGGAAAAGGGAGAAAAGTGCCAAGTGCAGACTAGTCGATCCTGGTGCTTTTTCGAAACTCAAAGTGCTTAACAAATGAGTGCATCAGGATGTTAGTCTCGGCTGGAATGGTGTCATGGCCCCACTGAGAAGTCCCACAAGGATGGTTCAGGATGATACAAAGTGTAGGGCAGTCCTCTTATGGTACCCCAGACCGCAGTCAGTTTCTTTGTCAGGATCAGTCAGGCTTATATTTTCTTCACCAGGAGCCTCGCTGTTCTTAATCGTATTATGCCTGGTGGACTGGGCTGTGTGCAGTGCAACTCGGATGATATTGATAAATTTCCCCAACCTTGCAAGAGACTGTGGGGTGTTATTAGTGAGGCACATCATGATGCCTCCCTGCAGCCTCTAAGGAATTTGCCTTATGTTAGGAAGGATCCCGAACATTTTCTGGAGGCATATTTTCACTTAAAACTGATATTCCTAATTTTTTTTTCCTTCAGCTAGAGGAGGTGGACATCAGGTAGGTTTAACGTTTTTGACTGCTGCTTTTCTATGAGATGTTTCACCCTCCTTTTATCTTTGTCACCATGCCTCTGCAGTTTGAGGAGTGTCAAGCCAGCTTCCACCCCTTATACTTCTCAGGCGGCTGTAACGACTACTCTAAGAGGAGAGGGTGTGGACTATTTTAGTCTCTGCTACTTAGTCACTATAGATTCAGTCGTCTTGAAGACTTCAGGGTTCAAGTCATTCTATGTTGCACCACTCATGTTACTAATGTATGAATATCTTAATATTCTTGTTAGGGCTCGCCTATTAATATCCCGCAGGGATATAATAGGCTAGCCCTATTGGGGTGAAACCAAGAGCTCAAACCATCGGGCGGATTTCGCGGTTTTCTAAGAGTTCACGTGAAATCACGTGACCACAAGCACGCGCATTTGCCCACATCAAAGCCTCAGTCTCCCTCCCACAGGCTTCCCCAGTGCGCTCCGGCCTCCGAGAGCTTCAAAGCTTCCCCGCCCACTGCTTCACACTTCACGGCCGGCAGGCCGTGAGATCCATTCCTTTAATACAGTTGGAAAAGCCCAGCCATCTGCAGTTCCTTGTAGCTTGTTGTCTGTAAGTTAATGTATGTTAAAACGTAACACAATCAGCACTCACGTTTATTTTACTAATAAAGGCAACTTCCCACATCAACGTCTGTTAGCCTTTCCACTTTACTATCACATTATGTGTGGCGTTTTATATAGCGCTAACTAGACTCCAATGTATCGGAGCGCTTTACACCAGCACTAGTTACGTTACATACACACGCATTCATTTTTGGTAGGCACAGGGGATATTAAGGGATTTTCCCAAAATCACGCAAGCTTGAGCGTCCCTGCCGAGACTCGAACCCAGTTCCCCAGCTCCTAGGTCAGCCGCCCTAGCCGTAAGGCCACAATCTCTCCACATTGTTCCTTTGTTTACTATCTTAGCTATTCAAGTTTCAGGCGTGCCCTTTAAACTATATATGGCACTTTTATTACCATATTGTCTTCCCTTAGTTTCTTGTTTGGCGTGTGATTTATTTTACAACCCGGCCAGGAATGTTTGCGGCTGCTGTACATTTCTTAAATTACGTGTAGAAACATGAGACAGACGTAGACTCGGCTAGTACACTACATACGGAAATGACGTATACATAGTTATTTTTCCACATTTCTTTTTTTTTAACTTGTTTTATTGATGTTGGCAGGCTGACAAAAAAAAAAGGAGAAAAAAACAAAAGGAGACAACAAAAATACATAGAAAATTTCGTACATGTACAAATACTGAGAGACATTTAAAGTATACATGTTATGGATAAAATAATTTGATATATAAACGTAGTAGAAGGATTCCTATTACAGAGTCAGACCGAAAGAACTTGACAATTATACAGAATTTGAATGAAATTTTAATCTAGAAAAGTACCCCAATTTCTATTAAATTTGGTCAGTGAGCGTGTTCCCCTAAGGTTTGCTAGGGCTAGCTCCATGGCGTGTATCTCAATTACTAGTGTCCACCACTTCCATACCGTCGGTGGTTCTGGGTCTATCCAGGCCCTTGCCAGAGTTAATTTAGCGCATGAGATAAGTATAGTGGTTAGGGCTGAATGTGACGATGAAGAGAGATTAAGATCTAGTAGGACCGAGGCTGCCGTGATAGTGGGGAACAAGATATTTTTTAATCTGAAGACTCTCACTATATCGCCCCAGAAGGTCTTAAGTTTGGGGCAAGAATACAGTATATGTACTATATTGGCTGCTTCGGTCGAACATTTAGGGCATTTTGTACGGCTGCTATAAGAAGGGTTCTGGGACCATCTGGAGATTCTTTCGGGTGTATAGTATAGCATGCAAGTCGTTCTGTATTGTTGTAACCGAAGGCTAGATGATCGTACAAGATTGTTTATATTAACCAAAGAGTGCTCTATCTGATTAGAAGTGATATTTACTCTTAGTTGAGTACTCCACTTCGCGGCCAGTTTATCACCGTCAGTTGTTTTAAATGTGCGAAGTGTTTTATAGGCTTCGCTAATAATTGATTTGTTCTTATTTGAATAAAGACAGGTCCATATATCGCGTTCAGAGATGTTTTGTATCTTTTTCTTATTAATCAAATAGTCGTGTATTTGTATGTATTTGAATCTTGTAGCTTCCGGTAAATCATATAACTGTTTAAGCGTGCTAAATTCTAAAAAACCCCTGTGAGCCGTATAAATCCGCCAGAATCTTAATCCCAAAAGAAGCCCAACTATGATAGAATCTGTAAAAATTGCCGGGAGACCTGGGTTACCCCACAGCAGTAATTTTGAGTGAAAAAAAGTTGTATTGCAAAATTTCAGTATAATTACCCAAATCCTAGCGATGTCTCTAGCAGTCTTAAATCTCACCCTTTTGTAGTAATTCGGGTCATTGATTCTAAATAAAAAGAATAGTGAATCTTGTTTCAACATAAAGGAATGAAAAAAAAGAGCTTTATCTCCATGTAGTAAGGAACGTAGTCGTGTAAAAAACGAGGACCAAAAATATAGTTTAAAGTCTGGAAAGTTCAGCCCTCCCTTATTTATATTATTTTTAAGCATTTTTAATGACCTTCTAGCCCTTTTGTAGCTCCATATAAAGCTGCTCAGAAGCCCATCTAGGTGTTGAAAAAATGTATTGTTTAATGCGAGTGGAATAGATCGGAATAGGTAAACAAACTTTGGTAAAACTTTCATTTTAATAAGATTTATTCTGCTAATCATATTCAGTGGCAGTTTATTCCATTTTTTCAAAAGGAGAGTAGTTTTTTTGGTCAGGTCATTATAGTTTATATTATTAATATCTTGTAGTCTAGCTGTTAGTTTAACCCCTAGGTAGGTTGCCTCTTTACAGATCTCGGGAATAGCCACAGTTGGAGAGTGATTAGCTATAACTTGCGTCTTTGACGATTAAGTTTATAGCCTGACACCTTCCCGAATTTCCCAGCCTCTATATATATTTCTTTCAACGCGTTAGCAATATCGGTGGTGTATACTGCAATGTCGTCAGCGTATGCTGTCATTTTCAGCTCCTGTGAACCGGAGCTTAAGGGGACAATCAGGTTTTGAGAGTGGAGGGCAAGTAGAAAGGGTTCAAGTGAGAGGGCAAATAAAAGAGGTGAAAGAGGACATCCTTGCCTGGTCCCGCGCATAATGGGAAATTCTGATGAAGTCAGGCCCCCATAGCTAATGTGGGCGGTGGGTTTGTCGTAGAGTGCTTTTATGCCCTTCAAAAAATTCCCCCCAAAACCCATTTTGGACAGCACATTCCAGAGGTAGACCCACCCCACTCGGTCAAAAGCCTTTTCAGCATCCAATAAAATCATGCCGAGTGGGGTGGATTCAGTCTCCGCGATATCGAACGCCGTAATAGCCATATTTACGTGTGTTGTTGTATCTCTCCCAGAGATAAATGCGTGTTGTTGCGGGTTAACAATTTCGGGCATATATGGGGCTAGTCTGAGTGCCATGATTTTGGCGAATATTTTCGCGTCGGTGTTTATCAGAGAGATGGGTCTGTATGACCCTCTCTCCTCCTTAGGCTTGCCTTTTTTTTTAGAAAAAAGATTATTTTTGTCCTGTCCAGGATTTAGGAGCCGTTCCATTTAATCCGATCGATTGTATAACTTCTAGTAGTAGCTGTTCTAATTCTGGACTGCAAATTTTATAGAGCTCCAGAGGTATCGTATCCTCTCCTGCTGCTTTTCCGGTTGGTAGGGAGTTAATGGCCTGATGTAATTCGGTCAGTGATATGTCGTTAGACAATGCGCCCAGGCCTAATAGGTTCTCTGTGTTAACTAGGTATTCATCAACATATTCCTGAATTAAGTCTTTATCTACAGGGCTATCTGGAGTATATAAATTTTCATAATATTCGGCAAATTGATCAAGTATGTCTTGTGGCTGGCTATATAGTTTATTCCCTTGTCCTCGAATATTAGAGATTAGGGTATCCGCTCTATCTTCTGCAACTTTATAGGCTAAAATTCTATCAATTTTGTCCCCACCCTCGTATTGTGCAATTTTGAATTTGTGGATCCTTGCACTGACTTTTCGAATAAAGTTAGATTTTATGTCGGTTTTCACTGTGGTCAGTTTTAAATTAATTTCTGTGACTGCTGAGAAATTAAGCTGTAGAGCTTTGACTAATAGCTCTTCTTGTTTGGTTATATTTTCTAATAGTATGGTCTTGTGTTGCCTCTGTTCTGCGTTTTGCCTGTACACATAGGCTTGAGTAAAGCCCCTAATGCTTGCCTTGCAAGAATCACATACCATACAACACCCGGTTGAGTTTTTATTCATATTTATAAATTCATTTAGATGGGTTTTAAGCTGCACCACATAATTTGGGTCTGAAATTAGGTGTCTGGGGAAAGAGAATGGTCTAGGAGGTATCCTAGTACTTTGTGTGTCGAATATCATTATTAATGCGTTATGGTCGGAAGTTATCCGGGGGCAAAGGATCATAGAGCCGGCCTGCAATAGCTTGTCGCTAACTAGAGCCATGTCTAATCTAGTGCACATCTTGTGGGGTGCTGAGTAATACGTATAACCTGCTACATCTGGATATAAATGTCTCCAAGCGTCTTTAATGTTGTGTGTCCGACATAAATCTAATATAGATATCCTGGTCTTGTGCATCCTGTGATGAGCGTACGGCTTGGTTGTGTCAATTTTGTAGTCCATGATACAATTAAAATCCCCCATTATAATGATTTCCCCTTCCCAGTCCAAAAGTTTCATGTTTAATTGATCAAAATACTTTGGTTCATCTAAATTTGAGCCATAAATTACACATAAAACATATTTAGTGTTTGCATAGTTAATTTGCACTATAGCCCATCTACCATCCTTATCGTGGGCAGTTTGAAGTACTTCAGCCCTAAATCGCTTATCCTTAAGGATGGCAACTCCTCTTGTGGGATTCCCGAAGGTAGAACAAACCAAGACTTCATACCCCATTTGATTTAGGATTTTCCTATCTTTCCATATAATATGGGTTTCTGATAGTAAACAAAAGTGAGGGTTATGTAGTTTCAGCTCTTCTGATACTAGAGATCTTTTGTTTTTACTATTAAGCCCTGCCACGTTCCAGGCTAGACATTTTATTAGATGCATTTTAATGTTAATAAAGATACTAAGCCCCTCTTTATACGATCAGAAAATGAATCTTGTTCTCTCAAGCGTCTATAACAAACAATAATACCATCAGAAAGCAGTAATTTACACTCTTTATCAAATTGTTTTCCCCTGCCAGCCTGCAAACAGTTTTTATTAGATTTCACCCCCCCCCCCCCCCCGCTCCCCTTCCCCCCAACCTGCGGAGAAGAGATCCCTCCCACCCCCCTGGCTCTCTCCCCAGCCGGGGAAGAACCACCCTCCAGTGATAGCTGCCGTTGGTGAGGCAGCACGTGTGCTGACGCGCCCTGAGACACTCCTACCCACCTCCCTTTTCTTAAGCAATTCATTGTGTATACTAAACAAAATAGCATAAGTCTTTCCTTTTTTTTTTTTTTTTTCCCCCCCTTATTTTAACCGCTTAGTCCACCTTCACCCCCTCTATCTTAGTGAATTTCTATTCCCCAGCCCTTTTTTTCCCCTTTTTTTCCCCTTTTAGATAACTTGTTCGTCTGCCTCGATGTTGATGCTAATTATTCTTTAGTCTGGCTCTGACTAGAGCTAATGCTGGAGAGAAAGTTCTCTGCTTCCTTAACGTCGTTGAAGGTGTGGGTTCGTCCGTTTCTCGTAACTTTAAGGCGGGCGGGTTCTTGGAGGAATACCTGCCCACCGCAGGCCTTAATAGGATCCATCAATTTACGGAATTGCCACCTCCTGTCCATGGTGTCCCTACTAAGATCGGATCGCGCAAAGAACGAAAACTCTCCTATAGCTATTGGAGAGTTAGGACGGGCTCTCTGCCAAACCGCTTGGCGTAAAAGAAAGTTACCAAAATATATTAGAAAGGGTCGTGGGAATTGATTTTCTCTATTCCTCTGGAACAGAGGCAGACGATGGGCCCTCTGGATTTGCGAGTCCCAGTCCCAATCTGCCAAATCAGGAAAGGCCTTCTGGAGCACCCCTACGATATAGGCTCTAGGGTCTGAGCCCTCTGATTTCTCCGGGATACCAAAAAGTCTTAGATTGGATCGCCTTTGCCGATTCTCCAAATCCTCAACCTTTAGCTGTAGTGCCTTCAGCTGATCGTCATGCCTTTCCACTGTTCCTCCCATTTTGGTGTTTGTCTCCTCCACCTGTAACACCCGTTCCTGTAGTTCCATAGTTTCTTGTGATATCCCCCCAATTTTGGTAATAAGGTCCAGTAGAGAGGATTGCATCTTGTTGTTATCCTCCCTAAGTTGAAGATAATATTCCTGTGCTTCCGCCCGTTGGTTACTCAGTTGTTTACTCAGGATCAGAAGTATTTCGTCCAGGGAGGAGGTGTTAGCCCCTGGAGGTACCTCGGTTGAAGAGGGAGGACTTGCTGCTGCGTGGGCGGATGATTGCATGACTGAGCGCAAAGCGTTGTCTTCAGACATTGATGTTAACTCTAAGTTGTTAAACGACCCGTTACCCTGCTCTTGAGGTTGAGGTTCATCTAAATGATCCGACAGAGGGACATTATCAGGATCAATCAAAATGCTCTTGTCAAGGGAGGTCATTGTTGGTATAGAGTCTGTGGGACTTCCTCCTGACAGCCTTAGTGTCATTGTTTTAACCAGTCCTTTTGCTTCGATCCACTTTCTGAGTGGGCTTTTCTCTGCGATATTCTTCCTCATGGCTGGATTGTTACTTGACTTTAACCTTAGCCGTTTAGAGATAGCACCCGCCTTATTACTCTTCTTTGCCTTTTGTTTACCCTTAGTTTTATTCTTGGAGGTGCTACCCCCCCTTAATAGATTAGCGGACATGTCATCTTCCGTCTCTGATACAGCCTCATAATCCTCATAAGAGTCCTGCTCAGTATCCTTTGGAGTCAGAGTGTGTATTGAAGTTTCGTTTTGTATTTCATTTAGTATCTCATTTTGTATCTCGCATTCGCTGTCCTGGGCTTCTGTATACCCCCTCTAGATTGTTTGAAGTAAAGTCACTAGAGGCTGGTTTAAGTGGTGGTTGTACAGTAGTACTAATGTTATCCACCGATGCCACTGGCTGTATGCATGAGAGATCAGTAGAATTGGCCACAACCACACCCATATTAATTTTTGCGTTAGGATTAGTGTTATTTTTCCACATTTCATAGGCCGAGGATGTAAAGTAATATTTGAGACGTGTTATACTTTTTATCTAAAACATGAGCACTTGAAATTCGCATGCGGTTATATAATGCGCTGTTTTTTGTTATGGGTACATATTTTTGTTTTGTTGATTGTACGTGGCAAAAACGTAGCTTTTCGCCCTATGAAAGTTGCGTGCAATTGCCCATGCGTTTTTCTCGCACCTATATGAGTCGTTCAAACACGAACGCTGAGCACACCAACAAGAAAACAATGTAGTGTAACAACAGCATGTTTGTTGTGTGTATTATTTTCCTTTGTGAATGATGTCATATGCAAAGCCACGAGGTAACACAACTGCATGACTTGTTTTTCTTGTATTTTAATTCCACACATAGTTGAAACTATGGCTCTTCCCCTGTAGCTTAAATTTGAGATGTAGCCTGCTTGCAACCTGTTGCGTAAAACACATAGCCTCCTCCCAGCTGGGCCGCTGCCGAAGTCCTGCTCTGCCCCGGGGGCAGCCTCTCTTTCATTACTGGTCCTATGCTTGTGCGACCTCGACCAGCCCTGCACTTTCCACCTTCAGGCAAAGCAGCTGCCGGCAGCAGGCTTCCCCCTCCTTCTCTTACATTGGGGCCGTCGCCTGCAGATTTCCCTGTGCTGCTTGCTGCTGGAGGGGCCACTGCAGACTATCTCGCGCTGTGGACCATCCACTGTCACCTGGCCGCAGGCGGTGTCCCTCATATCAGCTGCTGCAGAGACGATCCCATACGTGCTCCCCCGCAGTTAACAATCACTTCAGCATTAATAACAATGGATCACAAGAACGCCTAACTGTGTTTACTAATAAAATGTTATACTGGAATGCCCCCACTTGTCTTTCCTTCTCGGAGCTGACGGCTTGCTTTTATCCTATTTACATGCCTTTATAATTTCTCTTTTTCACTGATGACCGCATTAGTTCTTTTCATCACCTTATCGTACCAGTTCTTTGCACCCTTGGATGTCATCACTCGGATGATACCTGCTGCTTTTCACGTTAGGTTACAGATCCATTTATTTTTTAAAGAGAAGGTTTTACATGGTAAATATTGAATTGATATCGGTTTGTTTAAAAAAGTGGTTAACATTAAAACTGGGACTTCTCTCAAAATTTAAAAAAAACGTAAGCGTCCAGTGTGTCTCACAGCTGCAATATGGTTAGCTCGTTTCTAAGTACTCAATATTTTGGCAAACAAGGGGGCCTACAGAGAGTTACGGCATTTTGCAGAGGATCACACTGTTTGGTTGATTCGTGCGCGCCAGGATTCAGTGTTAATTAAATCGCCGCGTTCTTCAGTTCAAGCATTTTTCAGCATAATCTGAGCACGTAAACTTCACACTAATACCCAGTAACGAGAAAACCAAGAGCTAAACAGAAGCAAAATGTATCCCCCATCTCTCCTCTCATACTGTAGGGGCCTGGCGAATGCTTTAGTAATATGCACAAGCAATTACTGCCACAGCTTTATTTAAAAATGTCACAAAAAGATGTTAATATTTCACCTCTGTTCTTGTTTTATGCTGTTTTAGTTTGACATAAATACCAGTTAGCATGAAACTGCAACGGCATTTCCAATGCACCATCATTACCACTGCAAGAGTGAATCCCTTCAAACAATGAACAGTTTGTGATTTCTTTGCACAGATATTACATTATATATTACTTTGGGATTTCACATAATGGGGAATCAATTATTGCTATGATACTGGAGAGGCTTTGTGGTTGAGCACATTGCACACACATTAATATGGCATGCATTTCTTATCAACATTGACTCAACGATCTTATGATTTCTCCAACTAAATGTGAAAATCTAGCAACAAGTATCACCTACACTCTTCAAGGGCATGCAGTGGTGCTGCTTCTTTCTGAGTAACACGTTTTCGAGTGTATTGCAAGGATATGTGTCTTTTATTGAAACATCTCCTCTACTCGCCACTCTCCCTTTCCATTTACTCCCAAAGCCTTCCATTTTGCCCCCGTATTACCTCTCCTCACACCACAGCACCACTCAACAAAACAGCACCACTCAACACCACAGCACCACTCAACACCACAGCACCACTCAACACCACAGCACCACTCAACACCACAGCACCACTCAACACCACAGCAACACTCAACGCCACAGCACCACTCAGCGCCACACAATGCCACAGCACCACTCAACGCCACAGCACCACTCAACGCCACAGCACCACTCAACGCCACAGCACCGCTCGACACCACAGCACCGCTCGACACCACAGCACCCCTCAATACTACAGCACCCCTCAACACCACAGCACCGCTCAACGCCACAGCACCGCTCAACGCCACAGCACCGCTCAACGCCACAGCACCGCTCAATGCCACAGCACCGCTCAATGCCACAGCACCGCTCAATGCCACAGCACCGCTCAACGCCACAGCACCGCTCAACGCCACAGCACCGCTCAACGCCACAGCACCGCTCAACGCCACAGCACCGCTCAACGCCACAGCACCGCTCAACGCCACAGCACCGCTCAGCGCCACAGCATCACTCAGCGCCACAGAATCACTCAGCACCACTGAATGCCACAGCACCCCACAGCACCACTCAACGCCACAGCACCACTCAACGCCACAGCACCACTCAACGCCACAGCACCACTCAACACCACAGCACCACTCAACACCACAGCACCACTCAACACCACAGCACCACTCAACACCACAGCACCACTCAACACCTCAGCACCACTGAATGCCACAGCATCACTCAGCACCACTGAATGCCACAGCATCACTCAGCACCACTGAAGGCCACAGCATCACTCAGCACCACTGAAGGCCACAGCATCACTCAGCACCACTGAAGGCCACAGCATCACTCAGCACCACTGAAGGCCACAGCATCACTCAGCACCACTGAAGCCACAGCATCACTCTGTGCAACCATTCAACAACTGGTTCTAATATGTTCTCTCAATGTTTCAAACTTTATTACAAATGTCACAAAAAGATGTTAATATTTCACTTCTGTTCTTGGATTTTCATCACAATAAAATACACTGAACATAATCTTCCCAAAAGTTATTTACAAAAGTTTAAGCTATTGCTATTATGAATTACAATACATTTTATTTAAGTATTAAGTATTATAAAAAATAAAACCCATTGTTATTTGTAATATTAATACATCTAAGTCATGTAAATACAACGCATATTGCATTACAAATGCTATAGGTGTCACGTTTGCAAAAGTTAAAACTATTGGCATTGTAAATGACAAAGCTATTAATTTCGCTATTTTCAAAACCAACACATAAATTAAAAAAATGTCATTTACAATACTAATACCTCTAACTTTCCTAATGCGAGACCTATTGCATTGCAAATGCTTGTTTGACACTTGCTATGATGTCTAAGGTTTTTTCCACATACGGGTTTGTCTCTGCAACTACTTTTCTTCTTCACATTACTATACCCTCTGCAAGCCTCAACCAACGACGTTACTGACCTGAATTATGTTGGGTGGCTCAGTGTACTAAAGCATCCACTACAGAAATCTGTTCGACCTTATGGCCACAGATGAATCCTGATGTCTACTCAACAATTCATCCTCCCAAGGTCATGTGTAGCCGTGAGCTGAGTATTAAATGCCTGTTATTAAGCACCATGATAGGCCAATAGGCGAACGTCCACTTTCATTGCAATATGTGCACCTGTATATGAATCTGTAAGAAGCCCCTCCAGTCATTGCTCGAGTCTTTCTCAAAGATGAGCATTTCTCTGACAATTCCAGCTGTGATTCTTGACCACAGCTGGTAACACATGATCTCGCAAGCGATATTGAGCAAAAAATGCTCTAATCCTACTTTCAAGAGACATAGAGAAGGTTCAGCATCCTAAGCAACCTCACCAGCATCATCCAAGAGATACATCTTAGATAAGGAGGATGAATGTCCAATATCTCTCAGCAACAGTCTCCTATACATGGACACCCTACCACATACACTGACCTGTCTATGGATGGGCGTGTGCCTCGTCCCCCCAAACCCCAGGCACACCCAAACTAACATTTGAGTTTTCTACTGGTGATTTAGTGATCTAGTATACATATTCGAATCAAATGATGATGATGCTTTATATCTAGACCACAATTCTTGTAGTGCATACATTATTTTTTTTTAAACTATAGAAGCAAAACTGTAAATCCCAATGTTACCACTTTTCTCGAATCACTGATAGACACCTTCCTAGTCCCTTAATGATGAAACGGCAGATTCGGACTTGCAGTTTCTAAAAAATGACCACCTCCGACATGATTTTCGAATTGTAGCGGATTCTTAAAAGACGCAATGCCAGTGGGTCTACGTCAACAGCTCCTCTTGTATAGGAAGTTAGAAAATGGATCCTCTAGGCAAAGTATGCTAGGCGTTATCCATTATTTGGGAATAGATGGTGACAGCCAATTGGGGTTACATAACTGTGCATTCTAAGTCCACCCAAAGGTTTTCTTCCTAAAATCAAAAGGGAAGTCTTCCATTAAAAGGACGTATTTTTACTTCAGAAAGTGCAAGAGACACTGCCAACCATTCCACAACAGATTATCACCATCGTTTGATGAGGTATTTATATTTACTCATCTCACATAATTGTCAACGTTCTTGAACCTTCTTTCACTGATTCTTCTCTTTGTTAATGATAAGTTACTCCAATAAAAGGTACATTCAATAGTTTATTGGAGAGGCACCCAGTGCATTCATATTTCTGATAGATTCTTCGAACCGCAGATTCCTTATCTCTTAAATTCTCCTATGCTGATCTGGCAGAACTTCTGAAAATGCTCCAGCATGCTGGTAGATGGCGCTATCTCTGGAAGAGAGAACATGGAGCCCGCAATAGGCACCACCCCAGCATGCTGCTGTCAGTTTACTAACCGATTCTTTGTGCCCTCTGAAATGGAGTACCTGACAAAATATGATGTTGACTTTGCCATTTCTTTAATGCTTCCTACGAGAAGTCAACTTCACAGAACAGGTAGAATATCCACCACCAGAAGCATTATCAAAGATAAAGTAACTTGTTCTTCTGAAGGATACTTTTAACTGGAGAATCCTCACCTTTGAATCGATAGAGCAGTGCCCTCCCAAATGTGTCTGAGGAGTGAATTTCATACTAAGAAGTCCTGCAGATCAGAACGAGCAATATTACCTTTCCTGTAGAGCAGAGTCAGTACATTAGTGCCTGGTGAAGATATGGACTGACGCCCATGAGTCTTGGTGGGGAATGTCTCTACTTAGGTTCGTGGTAGCATTCTTTGCCCTGGCGGAGTGAGCTCAAAGGCTTGCATGGTGTTAATTTGTTGCCTTTACATAACACTGCATTACAAAAAGGTCAATCTAGTTTCAGGGGCAGTCCTGGACTGCCTTTCCTGTCATCGCACCAGTGAAACTGACAAGCAGTTGAAAATCCACTTGATGCCCTTTAGTCCTATCATTGTGGAAACTAAGAGCCTGCTTATGATACAACCATGATACCCTCTGCTCCTCCTTAGAGAGATGTGGCAGAGACCAACACGCGGGACTTGATTTACTGCCTCAAATGAAAAGGCAAAACCACTTTCTGAAGACAAAATGCCAAAAACAAGCCAGAACTGCAAGCGCTTTCTATGTTATTAAGATAGCATTGTGAGAGAAGCGTTAATGAAATGAATCACAGGAATTGGTAGCTTTGAGCTAAGGTGAGTTGGAGCAAACAGCAGTGTGGTCCGTGGTGGTGGTTACATTCGTGGTATTGTAAACCTATGTAAACAAACTTGTTTTAGGACTTTGTGTATTAGGAGCCTTTGAGGGTATGTATTTGTGTATGTACTATATCTAATTGAGACTTGTAGCCGCAGATTCCCTGCCTTAGAATATTCCCCAGCCGTCACACTGGATACAGAAAGATTTCTGAACAGTCCCCATGTACACAGATTGGGAACGTGCACGGTGTCCATATAGATGCCACCACAGCGCGCTGACCTCAGACCTCACTTTTCCACACCATCAGCTGAGAGCCGGATTGAGTTCTCCTAAAGTCATTTCTGTCAATACTCTTGACAAGTGTGCCCTTTTCCATCCTTGTTTTAGAGTATGTCCCTGAAAAAACCAGTTCGTTTTGAACGTTGTGATGCCTGTCACAGGCAAAAAATTGTGTGACCGACCCCCTCATGGTATTCCTTTGGTGCCTGGAGCTGGACCACTACTCAAAGGCATGCCAGAATTGCAAGGCCATGCATCATGAGGCAATCCGTGAGTAAGCCGTGAAGCTCCTGGCCACTCTACACATGGCTCCACCCTGCTCCATGTCCCGGTCAAGAATTAGGTCATCTTGGCGATCCAGGACGACTTCAGATAAGCCCCACCAGAAGTCAAAGCATTCTCCGCCTTCCTGTGCAAGTTCAAGTCATTGGACATAGCGCAGGATTGACGTCACAAATCTAAGCCTCGTTCCTACATCATCCCTGGGGAGCCTGAGCCTAGGTCCCCTCTGTGCCTGTGTTTCCCAGAGCTGGAGCAACCCCCATCCAACTCCGAATTTTATGAGGCCACATGCACCTTATTTTTGGGCAGGCGGATCACTCTTGAACACCTTTAGGTCCCATGGGTCCAAGAGGGATTTCCGCTGGGCGGGTTCTCCATAGGCACCAATCAGCCTCTCAAGATCCATTGATGGATGTGGATCGACTGCTCTTATGACTTTGCAAACTCCGGGGTCCATCCCAGTGACGTTATGACCAGCACTGCTCCCATTGTGATTCCTAGCTCCTATACAGAGTCGCCAGACACCAGCACCAATCGGACCCAGAGGGTCTGAATTATAGACAGAGCCTATTTCCCCAAAGGTCCTGTGAGGAGCACTAATTGAGGGGATTTGAGGATCCCTATAGTTATCCCGACCCCATTGAAGAGTCTGTGGCTGAGGATAACTGTCACGAGGAAGCAGCTGATGCCAGTGGTCTGGAATACTTCACCAGACTCTAGTCTCCTTTCTCCTACAACGAAGGCTACGGAGGAAGATGCTTCCTTTGCAATGGTGGTCCGGAGGGCAGCTGAGTTCTTGGACCTAACTTTGCCAACGGTGGAAGTTAAAACCAGTGTCTTGATGGAGGTGCCTCTACCTGGGGTAACCCCTCAGCCCCTATTCCCCTTTAATGAAGGTCTCACCGATGTCGTGCTCGGGGCCTAGGCCAAGCCCTGCACAGGTAATCCTGTGCCCAGGACCAACGACTGCTGCCAGGCCCCAGTCCCAAAGTCCCAGCCTTCCTCCCCAAGCACCCCACCCCTGACAGCCTTGTGGTCCAGGCCTCTACTTCCAAAGCTAACCCTGGCACTTTCCTACCATGCCACCAGATAGGGAATACAAGAGACTGGACGTCTTTGAGAAGATAATTTGTTTCCCAACAGCCTTGCACTGCAGTTGGTCAAAAACTCTCACTTATTAGTCCCAAACTCTCATATATACAGTATTTGGTCAACTGCTGCCTATGGTCTTGTAGGAGGCTTGAGCCTTACTATCCCAAGCAATTGCTGATAGAACCTCAGCCAAGTTCACCATATGCTGCAAACTAGATACGACATCCTCACTAGGCAGATTGATTGCATCGACAGTGGCACCTAGACGATTGAGATCAGTTGGCTTTTTGGGGGATTTCCAGGCATCTCTTATGGACATGCCCTTTCACGACACTCGCCTCTTAGGTGACCAGACTGACCTGGCACTTGTGTGTTTTAAAGATAGTAAGGCCACCGCTAGATTGTTGGAACTTATCATGGCCCCATGACAGCCACATTTCACCTTTCATTCTTTTAGTGGATACCATAAGGGCTATCAGTTGTATCCTTTCATCCCTAGCCACGGAGGCCAACAGGCTCCTCAGTCCTTGGCTGTGAACGTGGCTCCCACAGACCTGGTGGGAACCAAGGCCAAAGGTCTATCCAGTCAGCCACCCCCTCTGCAGGCGCAGCCTCAAGGCCACTTTAATATGTCCTAACAACACTATGGACATCTGGTTGGTGGCACCTGCCTCAATGGCAATGAATTACTCCAGACAAATGGGTGCTCCAGATTGTTCAGCTGGGTTATGTCTTCCTTTTCAGGAAACCACGCCATTCTTGCCACCGTTCTCAGATGTGCTGACTGAGGACAGTCTTTTCCTCTTGCGGAAGTAAGTGCAGGCTTTTGGCAAAGGATTCATCAACAGGGTGTGCCATCAGAAGGAAGTTGTTGATGCTATTCCCGCTGCTTTCTGGTGCCGCAGGATGGAGGTCTACATCCTATTCTAGACCTACACCCTCTTCACAGCTACTTGAAAAATTCAAAATACTCACTCTGGTTCATGTTTTGTGTGCTCTGCATCTTGGAGACTGGATGGTAGTGCTGGACTTACAGGACGCATACTTTTATATCCCCGTCCTGCCAGCTCACAGTTGCTATCTGCAGTTCATTGCGGGATAGGATCATTTTAGTTTTCTGTGCTCTCCTTCGGCCTTACCAGCGAACCCTCGGGAGTGCACGAAGATGATGGCGTAGGTTAGGGGTTCCAGTCTTCCCCAACCTTGATGCCTGACTGCTAAAGAGGTGCTACCACAGGCAGTCGTCTTCCACTCTCAGGTTACGGCAGACCTCCTGCATTTGCTGGAATCCACTATCAAAATGCCGAAGTCATACTCTCAGACACTCATCAGCGCTGTTCTGGACACAGTGCAATTCCGTGCTTATCCATCATGATATTCATTTTTGGCTTCTATCCTGGGTTTTGGTGAGACTGGTTCTGAGGCTGCTGGGCCTCATGGCCTCTTGTATCCATCTGGTAAAACATGCCAGTTGGTATATGCAGACTCTGCAGTGGGACTTGATGTTCCAGTGAACTCTGAATCACAAAATTCTCTGATCTGGTCCAGAAACTGGAAAGAACTACAAAAGACCCTCAGTGGTGGATCACAAACTGCAATTGTATCAGCGCATCCAGAACTCTCTGATCACAGATGCATTACTCCTGAGTTGGGGAGGCTATCTGGGAGAGGTGGAAATCAGAGGAATCTCTGTTCCACATATACCTGTTGGACTTGAGTGATACACTTGGTATTGAAAACCTTCCTTCCATCCATCAAAGGGAGGATGGTTCAGGTGTGCATGGACCACCACTATGTGGTATTGCAACAAAGAGAACAGAAGTGTGGTCTTGGACCTTGTGTCAAGAGGCTCTATGCCTCTGGACATGGCTGGAACATCAGGATATCCTCCTGGTCGTGAAGCACCTGGAGGGATTCCAAAATTCCAAGGCTGACAAACTCAGCCGGCGATGCCTCGCGGATCACAAATGGCGTCTTCACCTGGAGCTGCTCCCAAGACACTTCAGAAATTGAGGGGGGTCCTTGATTAGGTCTGCCGAGTACTTGCAATTTTGACACTTCTGGACTTTCCCAAGCGGCTCTCATCGGAGACACATTCTGTCTCGTGTGGAGTTCAGCGCTCCTGTACCTTTCCAGATCAATCAATCAGAGTACTTGTAAAGCGTGCTACTTACCCATGAGGGTCTCAAGGCGCTGAGTGGAGGGGGTGCCGCTACTGCTCAAAGAGGCAGGTCTTGATGAGTCTTCTGAAGGTGAGTAGGTTTTGGGTCTGCCGTAGATGGGTTTGGAGGGTGTTCCAGGTCTTGGCGGCGAGGTAGGAGAAGGATCTGCCGCCGGAGGTTGTTCGTTTGATGCGGGGGACAGCGGCAAGGCTGGCGGGTGGGGGTGTAGAAGCGGAGTCTGCTGTTCAGGTAGGCTGGTCCGGCGTTGTGGAGCGCTTTGTGTGCATGGGTGAGGAGCTTGAGATCCTCTTGTCGACGGGGGGCCAGTGTAGGACTCTCAGGTAGGGGGTGATGTGGCTGCGGCAGGGGACGTTGACGATCAGTCGGGCGGAGGCATTTTGGATGCGTTGTAGTCGTCGTAGGTGTTTGGCTGGGATTCCTGCATTGAGTGCGTTGCCGTTTTCCAGTCTGCTGCTGAAGAGGGCCTGTGTCACCGTTCTTGTTTCGGTCGGGATCCACTTTTAGATGCTGCGGAGCATGCGGACGGTGTTGTAGCAGGAGGAGGAGACGACGTTAACCTGTTTAGACATGGAGAGGGAGGAGTTGAGGATGAATGCTAGGTTGCGTGCATGGTCGGTGGGTGTTGGTGCTGTTCCCAGTGTGGTCGGCCACCAGGAGTCGTCCCAGGCTAGGCTAAGGGGGTGGGTCAGAGGATGAATACCTCCGTCTTGTCCGAGTTTAGCTTCAGACGGCTGTTGCTCATCCAGTCGGTGACGGCCTTCATTCCTTCGTGGAGCTTGGTTTTGGCGGTGTGCGGGTCCTTGGTGAGGGAGAGTATGAGCTGGGTGTCGGCGTAGGAGATGATGTTGAGGTCGTGTTGGTGGGCCACTTGTGCGAGTGGGGCCATGTGGACGTTGAACAGCATCAGGCTCAGGGATGAGCCCTTGGGGACGCCGCAGATGATGTTGGTGGCTTCGGATCGGAAGGGCGGGAGGAGGACGCTCTGGGTTCTGCCGAGAGACGAAGGACGTGGTCCAGTCAAGGGCCTTCTCTTGGATTCCGGCTTCTAGGAGTCGTGTCTTTAGGGTGCGATGGCAGACCGTGTCAAAGACGGCTGACAGGTCCAGGCGGATGAGGGCTGATGTTTTGCCGTTGTCTAGTTGGCGCCTGATGTCGTCTGTGACGACGATGAGGGCTGGTGCTGTGGTTTCCTCTGAACCCGGACTGGGACGGGTCCAAGATGTTGTCTTCCAGGTGGTGGGCCAGTTGCATGTTGACGATTTTCTTGATGACCTTCGCCGGGAACGGGAGCAGGGAGATGGGCCGGAAGTTCTTTAGGTCCTTGGGGTCCGCCTTGGGCTTCTTGAGGAGGGTGTTGATTTCGGCGTGTTTCCAGTTTTCCGGGAATGTCGCTGTTTCAAAGGAGATATTGATGACCTTCCGTAGTTGGGGTGCGATGGCTGCGTCTGCTTTGTTGAATACGTGGTGTGGGCATGGGTCTGACTGAGATCCTGGGTGGATGGAGTTCATGACCTTGCGTGTCTCGTCGTCGTTGACGTTGGACCAGAAGGTCAGGCGGTTGGCGCTGGTGGTGTTCACAGGGGAGGTGGGGTTTGGCGTAGTCGGGGCGGTCATGGTGTTGAAGCTTTCATGGATGTCAGCGATCTTGCGGTGGAAGAAGATGGCTAGTGAGTTGCACAGTTCTTGTGAGGGCGGTGTGTCGGTGTTGACGCTGGGGTCGGAGAGTTCCTTTACGATGCTGAAGAGCTCTGCTGTCGTGTGCGTTGTTATCCAGGCGGTCTTTGAAGGAGGATCGCTTAGCTAATCTGATGAGGTGGTGATGCCTCCGGGTGGCATCCTTGTGGGCTTCGTGGTTGTCCGGCGTGTGTTTGTGGAGCCATGTCTTCTCCAGTTTCTGGCATGCGCGTTTGGAGGTCTGCAACTCGTCGGTGAACCAGGTGGCTCTCTTGCTGGCGTGGTTGTTGGAGGGTTTCTTGAGTGGGGCAAGGGTGTTGGCGCAGTCGTCGATCCACTGTCTGAGGTTGCGGGCTGCGGTGTCTGAGTTGGTGGGGTCGGTGGGTGAGTTTTGGGTGAGGGTGGTAATCAGCTGGTCTTTAGTGACTTTGCTCCAGCAGCGGCGAGGTAGCTGTTGTATGCGGTGGTGCGTGGTTGGTTTCTTGAAGGTGAAATGGATGCAGCGGTGGTTGGTCCAGTGGTGTTCGGTGGTGTGGTTGAAGGCGACGTGGGTGCCTGTGGAGAAGACGGGGTCCAGCGTGTGGCCGGTGGCGTCTGCGGTGACGAGTTGTCTGAGGCCGAGGTTGTCGATCAGGATAGCGGAGTGGGCGTCGTTGTTCTCGAAGTGGAAATTCAGGTCCTCGAGGAGGATGTAGTCTGTGGAGGCGAGTGTGTGGGTGCTGGCGAGGTCGGCGATGGAGTCGCTGAACTGAGCACGGGGTCTGGGGGTTCTGTAGATGAGTGTTCCTCTGAGGGTGGTGTTGGGGTCGGTGTGGATCCGGAAGTGCAGGTGTTCGGTGGTGTTGAGGTTGTCGTCTGCGTGGGTGGCGACCTTGAGGATGGACTTGTGGACGATGGCTATTCCTCCTCCGATTCCGTTGGCGCGATCCCTGCGGGTGATCTTTTAGCCGTCTGGGATGGCTATGGCGATGTCGGGCGCCGAGGAATCATTCCACCAGGTCTCGGCCAGGAAGACCACGTCTGGGGCAGAGGTGTCGAGCAGATCCCAGAGCTCGACGGCGTGCTTGCGTGCGGAGCTGGTGTTGAGGAGTATGCAGCGGAGGTTGTTGGGTCCAGTCCTAGGAGGTTTGGTGGTTCTGTCGCAGGTGAAGCTGCAGGTGTGGCAGGAGAAAGGTCAGTGAGTCCGTTTCGTGGCGGCTTGGAAGCAGGTGTGGTTTCGACCGGTGTTGAGTGCGTAGAGGGTGCTGGCATCGTAGCGGAGTCTGGTGTTGTGGCGTTTGCGGGGTCCAGGGGTGCTGGCGCTGGGTGCGGTCCAGGCGCGGATGGGCGCAGACGGGCTTGCCTTCGGCGCGCCCGCTGCACGGCCGCCATAGGAGGGGGAGAGGGAGGGAGGAGCAGGTGGGAGCGGGGTGGCCAATGGGAAGCAGGGAGGGGCGGGAACACAGCGGCGGGAGGAGCGGGAACGGTGGGGAAAAAAGGCGGGCGGCAGAGAACAGGCACGAAGCAGCTGGCGGCCGTGTGGTGGCGTGGGGAGCGACCTGCCTGCGTGCAGGGCCAGATACCACTCCTGCTCAGAGTTCTGAAGAGCCAGGTCCAAGTTATTTTCGTGGCTCCTGATTGGACGAGGAGAGTATGGTATCCCGAACTCCTGAGCATGCACATTGTCCTCTGTGCAAGACTGCCTTTTTGGGAGGATCTGTCCCAGCAACAGGGCAGGGTTCTACACCCGCACCTGTACACCCACCACCTGCATGCATGGAGATTGAGTGGCGACAGTTGAGATATTTGATTTGCTTTCCGAAGTATGTGACATCATCTTGGCAGCCAGGCGTCCGTTGACAAAGACTGTATAAACCTGCTGAGGAAATCTCATGTGCGCTGGTGTCTGCACCCTTATCTGAAGTTCTTTTGTTGGCAGTGTCCCTCGCCCGGCAAGGTCTTGCTTTGGGCACACTTAAAGGTTACCTTTTGGCCATCACTGCTTTCTTGCAGTTGCTGGATCAATTCTCCCTGTTCAAGTCAGCTGTTGTGACCTGCTTACTAAAAACTTGCTCCCCCCAGTGGGATTTCAATTTAGTTCTCACGTTTTGATGGGTGCTCCTTTTAAACCCATGCATAAGCTACCCTCTTTGACTGCTCACCATCAAAACAATCTTTCTTGTGGCTATTATATTTGCCAGGAGGGTTAGTGAGTTTCAGGCGCTCTCGGTTAATTCCCCAGTATACCATCTTTTCCTGGACAAGCTGGTCTTTAGGACCCGGATATCCTTCCTTACCAAGGTTGTGGCAGCCTATCGCGTCGAACAAAGCATCACACTGCCGACTTTCCTTGCTTTACCTCACCCTTCCAAGAAAGAGGAGAGACTCCATAGCTGGAATGTAAAAAGAGTGTTATCGTTCTACATTGATCGTACTAAAGACATCTGGTTTGACTATCAACTCTGTTTGATTTAATTCCCCCTTACCAAGGTTGTGGCACCCTTTCACGTCGAACAGAGCATCACACTGCCAACTTTCTTTGCTTTACCTCACCCTTCCAAGAAAAAGGAGAAACTCCATAGCTGGAATCTAAAAAGAGTGTTATCGTTCTACATTGATCGTACTAAAGACATCTGGCTTGACTATCAATTCTGTTTGATTTCTTGGAACGAAGAATGGCATAACTGTGCTAAAGAGAACCATCTGCAAATGGATTGTCTTACTGCATCAAAATCTGCTTCACACTGCCAAGAAGCAACACTCTTCGGGTTTGCAGGCTCGTTCCACCAGAACCAAAGTTGCTGACCACTCCTTTAGCTCGCAGAGTCCCAGTCCTAAACATCTGTCAGGCAGCTATGTTGGCATTGCAGCACATGTTTGCCAAACACTACTATCTAGACAGTCAGGTGGTTTGGCATGATGGGCATTATCCCCATTCAGTCCTCCAGGATTTTTGTGTGTAAACAGTCTGCAGACCCACCTCTTGGAAATTATTGCTGTGGTATTTATTCTAAGGTAAATAATCTGCGGCTAGAACTCTCTTAGTTGAACAAGTTACTTACTTTTTGGAACACCTTACGTGTTAGAGACTCCTTCTAGGACATCTTATGTGATAGAGACCCCTAGCCGCAGATTCCTTCCCATCCTCCCTGCTCTAGTTTCCATTTTAAGAGATCCTTGAAGACATCATTTGGGCACACTGATCACAATAACTCAGTATCGCTATGTGCCTCAGAAAATAGTCACGAAATTGAGGTCCGTGTACGTGGGTGACACCTATATAGGCATCGCGCATATCGCTTCCAGCACGGACAACTCCACCTGGAGCCGAATGGCACCACATACTGGCTTACAAGGGGACTGCTTGAAAACTTTCTGGATGCCTGGGGAATATTCTAAGGTAAAAAAATATGCAGATAAGGTGTTCCCGAAGAAAACACCTATAGCATGAAACTATCAAAAGGCATCAGAACACTGCAACGGGTCAAAGACTAGAATAAAATCATGAGTGATAGGAGAGGTAGCTGATTTGTCAACGGTTAATGTATTTTCATGTGGTGTTCTTTTATGCGGTGCATCAACTCTTTGCTGAAGCATGTAGGGTGCCTTTAAGAAGTGCTAGTGTGGCGTCTTGGTTGCCAGGGAGCAGGGCATTGTCAGCATCAAGATACGAAGGCTTGAACAGCAGTCCTGATGCCGCTTTCTGGAAGAAACGGTTTCACTTTTTATTTCTGGGGGAGGAGGGAGCTTGTGCCTGTCTGTTTTTTTATTTTTTATTGAAGAAGTGTGTTACTTGAAGGTGAGGATTACATTGAGAGTGAATTCAAATAACTTGGCATTCAATGAAAGTTGGGGTTTCAAACTGTCAAGTTTTGTGTTATTGGCCCAAGTTTTTACTGTTTCTTGTTTGTTCTTGGCAAATAACAGTAACTCCTGCCTTGATTGGGTTGAGCTTCAGGTCAGTACTGGGCATCTAGGTATAGATGATGTGCAGGCAGTGTTTGGGGCTTTGGATGTCTCCAGCAAAAAAGACTTGAAAGTAGAGTTGCGCATCATTGGCATTTTGGTTTAGAGTGGCAACCATTTTGGGTGTGATCTATAAACATTGGAGCCAGGCCCACGATTGCACTGTTGACTGTTCTCTAGCTGCCCTGGAGAAAAGTTCAAACTTAGAACCACTGGTAAATTAGAGGAAGGTCATTGACTGAATTGGAAAGCACAGCATTCAAAATTCTACACAATTGGGGTCTGTATGCATGTCTTGTGACACTGTAACTTGAACAAAACACAATAATTTGCAGAGGCATTTTATCAGAGTTTTGAGAGTCTGTATTTATAGAATGTTGTATTCTGAAATCTGATTGTTTAGACTTTAATGTCTCCATGGCTTCTAAGAAACCAAAGTGCACAAGAGAGGTGACAATTTATTATGTCGTCATTTCAAAATCAAGAAAACAGTTGCTTCGGCTAAGTGTTCTTTTAATTTTCCTGCACGGAAAACTATCAAATCTTGACCGTTTAAACTTAGGAGCTGGAGCGAAGAAACTCCTTAATGTCTGAACTTTAATCCTGAAGAGTTATGAGTGATTTACAGAAAGGGTAGGATAAGAAACTTATTCTGGTCACAAACTAGACTACCATTCCTGGCAAAAATAGACGGTTTCTGATGGATTCTTCGGACTGCAGATTCCTCACCATGGAGCAGAGGTCTTCAAATATTTTGATGCAGAGACCCCCCCCAGTCAAACTTTTTTAGGCGTAATGAGCCCCTCCTGAGAAAATGTATAGAACTTGGTCTTCCTCCTCATCATTGCCAACTCTGTCCAGTGGCAGCTGGCTCAGGTAAGCGTGGTGAGCGGGGCAGGGCGCAGCAGGGGCGGGAAGCAGACTGAGGACGGAATAGGTATTTATTTAATTATACCTATTCCGTCATCTGTTGACATCCCCGCTTCACCGTGCTTACCTGAGCCAGCTGCTGCTGCAACTATCGACAACCATAAATTCCCCCAATTTCCACAGTAAATCATTTTTCCATTTGGGGAAATTTAACAATGTTTAGCAAACCAAAGGTCAGTGAGTGTGGGGGGGAAGGGTGGTCAAAGGTGTGGCTAAAAACAATGTGCCTCATTTATGAGGCATTTGTGTAGGGCAGCGCCTCAAGTCTTCTTTCTGCGCTGCCCTATGCCAATGTGAAAGGGCAGAAATGCACCTTATTTATGAAATATGGTGAATTCCTGTCCTTTCCCTCTGCGTTGGCACACAAATTGTTGCCTATCGCCAACATAGGCAGGGTTGTTTTTGTGCAGGAAAGGGGACATTTCTGCACAAAAAGAATCCTGAGAGGGGGTTTCCTCTTTCTGTGTGTGCTGCAAAATGCAGCGCACATGGAAAGAGGAAAAAAACCAAAGAGAAATGAAAACCTTTCTCCTCGTTATGACTGCTGTGGGTAGGCATAAGGTTTTGGCGTTGCCCTAGGTTTGCATGATTTTCAAATCTGGGGCAGCGTCAAAATCCATGGTTGTTGCGTGGGAACACCCACTGTAATGCACATGGAAACGCCTACTTGATATAGAGTAAGGCAACGCAGCGACTTGCGCTGCTTTGTCTTACTCCATATCTATGAGGTCATACAAAGCCACGCAGGGTGACTGTCTCATCTTATAGATATGAATTGAGATGCTTGTGCCGCCAAAGCTTCAAAGAATTTGATGCTTTGGTGGCGCAAGCCTCTCCTAAATCAGCCCCAAAATATTGTTTGTTTTTGAGGTCTTTCACCATCAGGTAGCTGCATATAAAATAATGGGTAGCTTAAATGAAAAATACATTTGAAAAGTTGTTACTCAGTGGGAAATGCACTATATAGTACATTATGAAACCTCTTATTTAATGCACTGCAGAGGTCTGTGTGTAACCAGAGAGCCACAGAATTAAATTTGGTTGGTGCAGTGGAGAATAGTGACTTGTGTATTTTTAGTGCTAAGAGATCACACCCTGTGACAGAAAGCACAGTGAATGTGGAAGTCATTATTTTATACTTGCATTACACACGTTATAAGATAGACTGCTACAACTATGCAAATAGTTTTAGGATAAAATGGAGCTTCCAAAATGTAGATTTGTGTAACATCAGACCAAAAGTAATGCATTTTATTTTTTGCATAACTGCCCCTCAACTCCTGTGTACTAAGTGTTGTGTAAAGACAGTTATGATTAAAAGCACACACTTTACATCCCAGTTGTTAACCACCATGTAAAAAATACACATCTTTGCCATCACAATGCTTGGAGCGATTCGAGCAATTAAAGCCAGAACCCCTCAAGCATCCTTTACAGTTGCAGATTAACTCCTAGCAGACGTTTGCATTACATTCAGGCAAGCGGGCACCCTGGCACGAAGGCTTGTCTGAAGGATTGTTTTACCTGTCTGCTGGGCCTCTTCGTTTTACAGCACATGAGACTCAATTTACTTCAGCTGAAGTATTTTAACGATCGCGGTTGTCCTTGTCCAAAAGGAAGAGCATGTGTTGTATTCCAGGCAGAAGTTAGGCCTGGAAATGGGTGACCTCCTTCCCAGGCTCCACGGACCCCCCCCGGGGGTCGTGCCCCACAGATTGAAGACATTTGCCTTAGAGTTACTCCCCAGGCTCCG
Source organism: Lissotriton helveticus (assembly GCF_964261635.1). Lineage (NCBI taxonomy): Eukaryota > Metazoa > Chordata > Amphibia > Caudata > Salamandridae > Lissotriton > Lissotriton helveticus. The sequence goes on from NC_136070.1 coordinate 332,917,698, forward strand.
AAATGATGGATTGGACCTGCATATAAACACACAAAAAAGTGAAGATGGACTCAACTTCATCCTGCTACTCTCTAGCGAAAGAGAAGCCACGATGGCATCACAATGCTAGTTGGTTGCAGAGCCAATTCCAAAGTTGGCCACTCTGCGGCTAAAGTCCCTGGCAATAAGCGACTCCACAGCAAATATATGTATTGAAGGAGACCATGCTGCAGTTATTTGGCACTGTTCCAGCTCCCTTTGGCCCCTCTTGGGCCTCAAGGATCTGGACTCTGGTACCAGCCAACAGATCCGTTCTCTGTGCCTGCTGACCCCCTTGGACCAGTTATGAGCTACCTACTGATTCAAGTACAGACTTTCACCCCACTCCATGGTCTACACCAGCCTCTCCCTTGTCGACAACAACTCCTCCAGTGCTGGTTCCGATGTCTGGCCCTGAACAGTCTTTAGCCAACCAGTGTAACGCTATGAAATTACTAAAGCACAACAGGTCACCATACAGACTGACTCTGGTCTTATGCCTGCACTATCTAAGTCTATATTATCTTTTTGGCTCTGATTCTGATCAAACCTTACCACCACACAGAGATGAAGGTGGACATGGTCTAACCCTCATGATGAAAATTAGATGTTTTAGGTAAGTATCAGGGACCCCCTGTTAAGGATCGACTCCTGGGTCAGGGAAACAACAATTTTTTGAAAAAGCACACACCCAGGCAGACTTTGGCTACAAGGAACTGGCTAAATCGCAACACATTTGTGTGAACACATTATGATAAATACACGAAAAAACAATTAGTACAACAGACTGTTATGATATCAAAAATATATTTTTAATTTCAATTTCTTTTAAAACATTATAAAAAGAAGGGTTAGTAAATATCACTTGATTATATATGGTGTATATAGTTATGAATTTGATAACTATATACACCATATATAATCAAGTGATATTTACTAACCCTTCTTTTTATAATGTTTTAAAAGAAATTTAAATTAAAAATATATTTTTGATATCATAACAGTCTGTTGTACTAATTGTTTTTTCGTGTATTTATCATAATGTGTTCACACAAATGTGTTGCGATTTAGCCAGTTCCTTGTAGCCAAAGTCTGCCTGGGTGTGTGCTTTTTCAAAAAAGAAAATTAGATGTTTTACATGACCTGCAAGAGGACAGTAGCCTTGATAACTCTAATAGAGGGTTGAACTCTCCATTTGGACCATTAAGAAAAGAGCGTGCATTACTTAGTGGTAATCCAACGAGCAGCTAAGGTCTTGAACCTACAACTGCCCTCTATTGAGATTAAGACAAATGTCCTTATGAAAATCTCGTATTCAGGGCCAGCCAATATTCCCTTTTAATGAGGTGCTTACTGACACTTTAATGGGCACCTGGTCAAAGCCCTGTTCTTGCCCACCAGGAATAGGCAGGTGACCAGAAATCACAGTCCGGCCCCTAGTGCCCTCATTTTCTAATGAAACAGTCTACTCCTGAGTTTCTGGTTGTTAATGCTTCAACCAGCAAGGTGAACCTCCAATTCGTTCCCCATGAATCCTCCCTATGGGGAGTCTAAGAGGATTGAGGAGTTTGGAAAACAAATGTTTTCATAGCCTAGCCTAGCATTGAGATTTGTCAATGCAGTCTGATTATTGGGCTGATGTATGCATGCCATCTGGGAAATGGCAGCAGTCCCGGAAGACCTTAGTACCTTGCTGACTCAAACCATTCAGGAAGCTCAATATGCAGTGAAATACATGATTTGTGCTGGCCTTATTACTTCTGTTTGTACAGGGCAGTTGGCAACAGTATGATTCCCCACCACCATACGTGAATGTGCTCCACAGGATTTTCTGGAGATGAACAGGCCTCTCATTGATATGCCTTTCAATAGTTAATGCCTGTTAGTTGAAAAAACATTTCTGCCTTCAAAGAAAGAAGAGCCACAGCACACTCCTTTGGCTCCTATTGACCGAAATTCCGAAGCTATTCTAAAGATAGGGCTGATGTATAGGCAATGGCAGTTTCCCCAGGCACAGCTTCAATCACCCCAATACTTTCAAGGCCAGAGATGTGGATATGACAGGCAACATACAGGTCTATAAGGGCCTCAGTCTACTTTCCCTGTGACATCATCCATTAAACTGCTTTCGTTTGCTATCAGTGGAAGACACCCTGCCTCTAGGAGGCAGGATACAGCCTTTTCCATTTGGTGTCACTACATCATATTCAATAGATGGGTCCTTCAAATCATTCAGCATGGCTACCTTTTCTTTTTGCACTGCCACCGTTTCCCCCCCAACCCCTCCCATTAAAGGGAATCTCAGTGTATAGCATCTGTTTCTTTGCAAGAAAGCCGGGTTTACTTTCCAAATGAGATATTGAGAAGGTTTGGTCTCTTCTATTTCCTTGTGCTTGAAGACTGGGCCTTCGGCTCATTTTACTCCTTTGACCTTTGAATGTCTTCCTACAGAAGGACACATTCAGAATATTCGTGGTTGCCCAGATAATGTCTGCTGGGCCTGAGCAACTGGATGGTGTCTTGGACCTGCAGTTACACAGATGTTACCTGTGATTCAAGGTTGGCTGGGGGTATTATCAGTTTGCTGTGCTTTTCTTCAGGTTCACCAGTGCCACAGGGTGTTCATGAAAGTGATGGCAGTGGTCACTACCCCATCTACAGAGGGTTCGGGCTTACCAGTTCTCCAGTATTGTATCTTTTGCAGATTCACATGCCTGAATCTTCCCTGTCATCATTGTGGGAGTCCCACGGTAACAATAAAAATAGCAGTATTAAAACATCACCATAGACCTCCATCGAATAGAAAACTCACTTAAGTAACCTTTTAACCTTATTTTATAACATCAAACGTTCGGCCAATCACAGCAGAGACCTCCGAGTTCCCTTCCCCTACAGAGCCACCATACCTCAGATTTCATACTGTGTGATAGAGAGTCTCTGAGCTCTGCTCAGTACAGTATTCTGTCTTCAACTTTTGACCTCCAGTTCCAGCTTCTGCTACTTTCAAGGTATTTCTGGACTATATTTTTTTGCCTCTCCTTATTAAGATGTCAGAACCTAAAAAAAAAGGCAGTTTAGGCCCTATAAGACCTGTGGGAAGCGTAGGCTGTTCTCTGAGGACCCCCACGAACAGTGCCTATATTGTCTCTAATTTTTCAGCCAAAACCCTTGAGACAGGTAGGGTAATCTACTCCTGTGGCTCCAGAAAAAGGTTGCCTCCATCTGAATCTGAGGAAAAAGCTCATTCTTTCTCAAGAAAGAGAAAGGAAGATCGCTCCTCTTCCCATCATGTGGACTGTAAAAGATCTAAGTCCTAGAACCAATCTGAGGTGAAACACCACAAACAATCTCAGGCAGAGGCTTCAAAATTTTCTTGAGCTTCTCTGACTCCTATCGGAGACTAGTCATCTCACCTGTAGATGGCTTTATCGAAGATTCCAGCCTCCTCAAGAAAATCTGAGGTTTCTGTACCGTCGACAGCCTTGTTGACAACAGCTACTATGACGGTCAAGATGTCGACTGCCGCAACATCGGCGGGATCACTCCAAACGGAGACTACATCATCATCGACGAGACCTTCACCGTCCATGAGAATTTCACCGTTGGCCACTGGTCTGGCACCAGTGACGACGGCCCCACAGACTAAGACCGTCCATGCAGCGCCAATGGTGTCGCAGACTATTACATCGGTGACTGCACTGTCATCAAGCCTGTTGACTGAGGGGAAAACCAGCCTACTTCCAAGAGTCGGAAGATGAAGGTTTGTTTGGTCCTACAGTGCATCACAGTTAAAGGTCAAGTGCCAGGATTCTGATGATCAGGACATTGATGACAATGCGAATATTCTTTTGAGAATAGAGATCCTTCTATAAAGCGTCCTGATTCCTTCCATGAGCATTACCCTTATGATGATAGGGAGGATGAACGTCAGCACTTTAGGGAACCATCAGTAAATGTTACAGTTTCCCTAGTATTGAACCTACATCATATGATTGACTACTATTGGACGTGTCCCAGGCACAATGCTCCTCTAGGGCTTTTACCTCTGCAAGAGGTTCCTAGTGATCTCCCTGGCCAAAGTACTCCCAAATCCACTAGGGAAAAAGTTCTCCCTTCTCTTATAATCGTCACGGAGGACATCCAGGATGTAGAACAACAACAGATAGAGGAAGGAGAAATACACCCTGACACATATTTCCATGATGAATGGGATGACTATATAGCCCCCCATCCCCTATCCCTCCTTCTGCAGATTTCCCTTCTGCAGACATCGGGGGATTTCATGATCTTTTGTAGAGTGCCTCCAGACGTTTATATCAGTCAATGTCTGCTAAACAAACAGAATGTTTCTTATATGATTTCAAGCCAGGCACTCTGCGTTCCATGAGGGCAATCCCTATAGATGATTTTTTATGGCAAGAAGGACTCAAACTAATGAGAGCGCCAGCGGTGATTCCAAAACTGAAAAAAAAATACGAGGCTCCTCACAACTCGCCCGCATGCCTCATTGGTCATCTGAGGCTTATCATGCCGGCAGCGCAGAGGAGAACCAAGAATCTGGTGTCTCCATGTACAGTTCCACCATACAAGGCAGGGCACTGCCTTGACAATTGTAAGGATTGTCGTGAGGTGTGGGGGGGGGTTTATGAGTCTTAAGAAGAAGAAGGTACAGCCAAAACGAACTTGCTGTGCAGTCCTTAGGATTTATTAGGATAAGTTCGAGGTCAACCAAACAACAAAACAAAAGTCTCGTAGCTCCGACAACAACTGAAAGTCTGCCTGCTTCTCGTCTTTCACTCTGCAGAACTCCCCGGGTCGGGTTCAACGGAAGGTCTTCAGACGTCGTAGACACTCAAGGAAAAAAAGGAAAAGAAAGAATATGCCGGGTTACTGGCGTGACCGGTATCAAGCAATGGCAGGAGGGGGGGGGGAAAGGACATGAGGGGGATCACCAGGGACCACCACCGTGCTCTTTCGACCCGTGAAGGTGGTGGCGCTTGCACACAGTTACTCCCATGCCGTGACCACCCCGCCGCCCTCTACCCGTTCCCTCCCTGCGAGAAAAACACTCCCCGTATTTTCGCCCGTACCTTGCGAAGCCACACTTCTCCTGTTGAAGTGTGGCTGGGCGGAGCGTGGTTCCGTTGGCCTCCCGGCTTCTACTGCGGCGACCTGGTCTCTGGACCTACTCCTGCCTCTGAGGACGGCAAACCAGCTTCGGTGTCCTCCCTTCTTATGGCGACCTCCTGAGACGCTTCTTCCTCTCTTGCCGCGTTTGCCCCGTTCTCCTCCAGACGTCGCGTTATCTCCGTCTTCGTCGTCTCCGATTGGATAGATGGGGATGACGTCACTGATGGAGCTCTGTCTTCCGGGTAAGCCCAGGCTGCCTTAAAGGGAGCGTGGGCGTCCTGCACTCGCCGAGGCGGAAAGGAAGAGGGACATTGGTCAGTATCCAACTCGTGGCAGGAAGGGACCCCCTGACAACAATATTGGTAAATGGTTCTCTGCATTGGCGGCCACCTCCATTAGAACCTCCAATGCCATGACCATTTTTGGAAGATATGACCGACAGATGAGGTCAGACATTTCTACACTGTTGTAGTATTTTCCGGACGATAAAAAGAAAGAGGCGAAGGACATTCCTGTTGAACAGGGAAAGTGCGTCTTCAGAGCTCATTGAGATCACCATGGACGTCTCATCTACTGCATTTCACCAGATGGCAGGAGCGGCGGTGCTGCATCGCCAGGGATGGCTAAGAGCGACCACCTTTCGTCCAGAACTACAGGCCAAAGTTATTGATTTTCCTTTTGACGGAGAGTGCTTGTTCTGTAAGCACATACACGAGACGCTGCAGTCCATACAATTGGACACAGACACAGCTAAGGCTTTGGGCAGTCTGCAGCAACACAATTTTCAGTCTTTTCAGGGTAGAGTTCGGGGGCAGGTCTTATCCCGGCAGCAATTCCAACAGCTGTACCAGCTGGATCAGCAGCATATCTACCAGACATATAACCAAACCATCCAGTCCAACGCTGCTCAGTCTTAATAAAGATCAACGGGACACAGGATGCAGCAATCTGCCGGAAAATCGCAGGACCCCAGTAGGAGGAACTTAAATTTGTCAGGCCCCTGCCACCATAGTCCCATGGAACTCCATTTCTTCAGACAAATGGGTTTTGGACATCTTCCAGCAATGCCACACCCTGGAATTTGTTCAGCATCCTCCAAATGTTCCACTGTGGAAAGTTCCGCTCAGTCACCTTCCAGATCTCAAAAAGGAGATAAAATCACTTCTTCTCAAGCCATAGAGCAAGTACCCCCTCAGCCAACACAATCAAGGGTTTTATGCTCACTTCTTCTGCATCAAAAAGAAGAATGAAAAATTGAGGCAGGTCATGGACCTCAGAATGCTGAACAGGTTTATCAAGAAACAATCTTTCAGGGTGCTCTCGCCCCAGGAAATTATTCTTCTCATCGAAAAAGGGGATTATCTGTCTTCTCTCGATCTCCTCGATGCCTTTCATATTCCCGTCCACCCCCAGCATCAAAAATGTTGTCTGGTTCGAAGTGGCAGGGCACCATTACCAATTCAAAGTGCTTCCATTTGATTTGAAATCTGCACCCAGGGTTTTCACCAAGTGCATGTCACCAATAGCAGCTTTCCTAAGACATTCAAGTCACCAGGTGTTTCCTTACCTGGACGATTGGCTCATAAAAGCTCTGACTTTTCAGATGGCAGAAGTTTCAACAAGAGCCTGTCCGAATCTCTTTCAGTCTCTAGGTCTTCGCATCAATCTGGAAAAATCATCCATCATTCCAGCTAAATCTCCAGCTTTTCTGGGGTCACATCTCGACACGGATCTTGGAAAAGCGTTTCCCACTCAAGAGACAATATTGCAGATTCAGGATATGACAAGGCTTGTTTCAACAAAAAAGTTTGTTTCTGTGACCCAATACAAGTCCATGTTGGGGATGATGTCCTCTTGCATCCCGCTAATACCCAATTGCCATCTCCGCATGCGACTGATACAGGTACAGCTCAATGCGCAGTGGACTCAATCTCAAGGTTCATTCAATGACAAGGTTCAGATTTCGAAAGAACAGAAGCCTTACTGCGAGCAAGGTCAATTACTGAGCACTCTTAGTGCGCCAGAGCTCTTTGAAGTTAATTAATTATTGTACTCCGGGGGCGCTAGAGGGCGCACTGCGGAATGGCTGGCTGAAAAGGCAGCTCCGCCGGACGGACTGGAAATCAAGAGTTTCATACCGTTTCTACCACTTGTTATCGGTATTGCCGTACAAGATCCACGAGCGGAACATGCAGAGCGTCTAATGAGTAATATTTGAGGCCACATCTGCTGAAATGCGCGGAGTAAATCGCCCCGGACCTGATGGCCAGGAACTTTCACTGACCGGGTAAGATGGCGCCCGCAGCTAGCTAGGCTCAAAAAGGTTAACTACCGTCCGTCCGAGACCCACCGGAGAAGCGCTTAAGGCTGTAGTAACGTAACCGCTTACTTCACGGAGAGGTGGAGAAGTACATGCCTGCGAAACTGTGACATTTCCGTAGTGGTGGGCAATGTTTATCTACGCGGCGAATGTCAAAATGGCGTCTCCCAACGCTACTAATGGCCCGTATTTCTACACTACTGTGGTGAATGCACGCCCTCATATCTGCGAACTATCTACTCCACAGTGGATGGTGGGTAACACGGGCCCCCTGTGTATCCTGCCTCTGTACGGGCTGATGCAAACGGAGACGCACGGCTCTGGCGCGCTAATAAGAAGCAAAATGGCGGCACCCATAACGTACAGTGTAATTAGGGCTCCCGGTTTTCCCTTTAAACGGATTTTTACATATAAATACAGACGGAAAACATGTCTTCCTTTGTCTGTATTTATATGTAAAAACGGGAAAATACTAGCACATTTTGTGCGCTGCTTTCCTCCAGCAGAGTTGCCTCGTCTCGCCCTTTTGCTGATTCACAGGATGTGGCTGCCTTTAGTAAAGCCAAACACCAGCTTTAGTTTTGCTGGCCTTTTGTTAGCTGCCCCCGCCATGTCTGGGGCTCCACTACGCCCCTCCAGTGAGCCTGGCCAGCCATTTCAAAAGAAAGGCAAGTATGGAGGGCTTGGGCTGGAGTCACAGGCGTATGCAGTTTAGGGGGGGGGGGGGAGAGGGCAAAAGCAGGATTCGGAAGGTAGCGCATGTTGTGTCCTGAAGGTAGGGAATGATCGCCCTAGGGGTAACAACTTGGGACCTACACTTCGGGGCATCTAAGTCTAACTAGGCCTGACACGTGGCCCTAGAAATAACTGAGACCGACTCTGGGAATGACTTGGTGGCTCTCCGTGCGCTCGTCTCTGAACTGCGGACGTGCGTGCGGGGCCTCTCTCTATTCTGCCAGGTCACATGACTTCAACACTGCACGCCCCTGGCGTCAGGGGCGGACCATACCCCCAGAACATAACATTCCTCTTAAAACAAGAAAACAACAACAATAACAACAACAACCTTGTGGGACAGTCTATTGTGGCATTATTCATAGACCCCTGTTTCACTTTTCAATACTATTTCAAACGGATGGAGCATATCACTAACATTGCACGTAGCACTTGTACATGAAACAGTCTTACGTGAAATAATCGCGTAGGCGGCAGGAGGGCGTTGGGTTTCTTCTCAGCCTTTGTTGCACGCCTCGCTGACTTGGAAGATCTGTCTCTGGGGCAGCATCTGCCTCTGGCGCCTCCATGTCGGCCCCCTCCGCATCCGGCGTGCTTTCGAGGGCCCCAGCGCCATCCCCCGCCTCTTTGATCACTGCTCTCGAGTTGTTACTCTGGGTGACCTCGGGACTGGGTGTTAACTCCTGGCATGGCAAGTTCGTTGCAGTTTCAGTTTCAGCAGGCAGCGTAGGAGAATCCGCTAGTGTCAGCTCCCCGTGAAAGTGTTTGAAATGGGATATGTTTCTGGTTACTGTCTCTCGTCCTCGGACCACAGTGATACGGGTGCCTTTCACTCCAATTACTCGCCATGGTCCTTTTTCATAGTTCAGCCTGAACTTCCCACTGGTTACCCTGTTACGAAGAAGCACCACATCCCCTCTGCTGAAATGTGTCATCATCGCCTTTCTCTTCCGGCTGATCTTGGCAAAAACGGCCTTTCTCTTGTTCGCAATTCTTTCTTCATTCACCCCTTCCGGTGACCACTGGGGATGGTGAGGAATGGAGTCAGGTATTACTCGTCCCATGAGGAGATGGGCTGGGGCTACCCCCGTGGTTGAGTGTGGGGTTTGCCGATAGCTGCGGAGAAACGTGAAGATAGCCATCTCCACGGACTGGCCTTTGTCATGGGCAATGCGAATAACTTTGTTCAGGGTTCTCATGAATCGTTCAGCTTCCCCGTTGGCTTGAGGCCAGCGAGGGGTGATTCGTCGGTGTCGAGTGCCAAGAGATGACAAATAAGTGGCCAGTTCTTGCCCTTGAAATGGGGGCCCATTGTCTGTACGGAGCTCACGCATGGCCCCATGAGTAGCAACAATTTTTTCTATCTTTGGGATGACACTCTCAGCACTTGTACTGGTAACTATCTCCACTTCAGGATATTTGGAATGGTCATCGATCATTACTAACGTGTATCTTCCATCTGGGAGGCTGCCAAAGTCCATGCTGACCCTATCCCATGGCTGTTGGGGTCGGGGTTCCACTATAATCGGAGCTTCCCGAGGGGCCTCTCCAGTAACTTGACACGCAGCACACGACCTCACCACGTTCTCTACCGTGTCGTCCATCAGGGAAACCACACCTTTGTTCGTAATCGAGCCTTAGTTTTAACCATTCCCTGATGGCCTACATGTGCCAGCTGGATCACCTGGTCCGTTAGGGCCGTGGGTATCACTATGCGATGCCCTCGTAACAGGCACCCCGCGTCATCCTCATTGAGTTCTTCCCGGACATGATATAGGCTTTCCATAATCTTCTGAGCATCTGGAGTGAGCACCTTCCATCCCTCTTTGGCTCGGTGCCAGTTCGTCGTGTGGAGAATTTCTTTGGCCCTCTGTAGACAGGCATCTTGTGTTGTGGCCTTCACAATGTCATTTATGGAGAGGGGGCGAGGGCACGACCGCGCGACCACCCATTTGACATAGGCCTCCGTCTCTTCGGCCTCATCCATTTCTTCTGGGGTAGCTGGCCTGGGATGGCGAGAAAGATAGTCCGCCGGGTTCTTTGCTCCTGGCTGATATTCAATGGTGCAGTTGTACTCCTGCAATTGGAGCAACCATTTTTCGATACGAGGCGGCGGCTTCGATGAGGTTCCTGAGAACAGGGCCAGCAGTGGTTTATGGTCAGTCACCACCGTGAATGGCTTGCCATATATATACAGATGGAAGTGTCTGCACCCCCAATGAATGGCAATCGCTTCCTTCTCGATTTGCGAGTACCGCTGCTCAGTGTCTGTGAGGGATCTACTTGCAAAAGCAACGGGTGTCCACTCTATGTCATCCCTCTGTTTTTGCATGAGGACAGCTCCCAATCCGGCAGGCCCAGCATCCACCGCAATGAGAGTGCTATTTCGAGGGTCAAAGAATGCAAGCGTGGTATTACTGGACAGAGAGTCTTTGATGTCTTGGAATGCCTTCTCCTGCTCCGGTCCCCAGTTCCATGGAGTGGAGTCCTTTGTGAGGTCACGGAGGGGAAGCGTGAGATTGGCCAAGTCTTTGATGAACCTGCCACAATAATTAACCATGCCCAGGAAACTCCGTACTTCGGTGACTGTGGTGGGGGGTGGTGCATCTTTAATGTCCTTTACTTTGTCAGGGTCTGGGTTGACGCCATCTGCTGAGAAGATATATCCAAAGAATCCTATTTTGCTCCGTAGGAACTCACATTTTTCTCTATGGAGCGTGAGTCCTGCATCTCTGAGCCGTCGAAACACTTGAGTTAGTCTGTGATTATGTTCGGTAATGGTGCGGGCATATATCATTATGTCATCACTGACGTCTATCACTCCAGGTATTCCGGCAATCAATTCTTGGATGACGTTCTGGAATACCTCCGCTGCACTGGAGATTCCGAAGCTGAGTCGAGTGTACCTTCGAAGGCCAATGTGGGTGGAAAAAGTGGTAATGTTTCACGACTCCATGTCCAACACCAGCTGGTGATATCCTGACCGTAGATCTAACTTTGAGAACCAGCAGGCTCCTGCCATCTCTCCAATAAGATCATCAATGGTGGGGGTGATGTGACGCTCCCGTTTTATGGCTGCATTGGGAAGGCGCATGTCCACGCAGATCCTGACCGCCCCTGGCTGTTTCGGTTTCCGGGTGACTACGATGGGCGACACCCAGGGAGTGGGACCCGAGACTTTTTCAATGATGCCCGCCGCTTCCAATTTGCGGAGTTTCTCTTCTACCAGCGGCCGAAGATGGAAAGCGATGCGACGGTGTCGCAGAGCCACCGGCTGCACCGTGGGATCAATGTGTAAGTGGACCTCCCGGCCCTTGAACCGCCCAATGCCCTCAAAGAGGTCCGGGAATTCCATGAGAAGTTGTTGTACTGACTCCTCATGGACTCCGAAGGCGAACGTTACCACGCCGAGGTCTTCGGCTGCCCTGCAGCTCAATAGCATGCCTTGACCTTCTTCCGACACAAAGATGTTTGCTCTAATAGTTTTGTTCCCATGGCGGATAGCCCCTCTGAATTTCCCTCGAATCCGGAGAGGGGTGTCTTGTCCATATGCAAAGACGGTGATAGGGGTAGGGCTCAATGCCGGAGGCGTGGCCATGGTTCTGTAGAGTGAAGCGCTCATGAGATTTATGGATGCACCCGTGTCCACTACCGCCATTAGGTCTTGGTCTGCCACCTGGATAGAGCATTGAGGTAGTGGTCTGGTGCGATGGGCCGCAGTGCCGATCATATGTACCTTGTGCACCGACCGTTCTTCTTCCTCATCATCATCATCCATATCGCTGTGACTCTGTTCCCCTTCCGTTATGGCCTGTACAGCTGGGCGTGGCCTGCGGAATTTTTTTGATCGGCACACTTTTTCAAAATGGTTCGTTTTGCCACATCCCGAGCACCGCTTGCCTCGTGCTGGGCATTCCGTCATCGGGTGCCGCGGGCCTCCGCAATAACCGCATGAATGTCCCGATGCTCCACCCGGGGTGGGTGGTCTTTTGTGCCACTTGGTGGGCGTTTGGGCCTGAATCTTATTGACTGGTTCCACTTTGACCGATGCGTGCAAGGCGGCTTCCATATGCGCGGCCCTGGCCTTGGAGAGTTCCTTCGTGCGGCCAAGAGTTAAGATATCAGCCAGCGGCTTGCCAGATTCCTCCAGTATCCATTCTCTCAATTTGACCGAGGCGCAGCCCTGTATGATTTGCCCTCGGATCTCTTCCGTAACATCTTGAAAGCCGCACGTCAGCGCCAGCTTTTTGAGTCTGGTGTGGTAAGTGTCCAACGATTCCTCCGGCAGCTGACACGCTTGTCAGAATACAAAACGTTCATAGTCTTGATTGGCCATGGGCTCAAAGTGGGCATTGAGGGCATTTATCAACGTGTGATGCGTCCTGGGGGTCGCCTCTGTAAGGGTCCGAGCAATAGAGTGGATGTCCTTGCCCCCTAGGTGTATCACCATGGCCCGTTTCTGTTCCTTGTGGACTTTCGTGGCCTCGAAGAATACTAGGAGCCTGTCCACCCACTCCTTCCATTTTGGGGCGAGAGTCGAAGGCGCACCCTCCACCACAAACGGTTCGATGGGCGGAATCGTGGCCATATTCTGGGGAGCGCTGGATCAGGCCACCCACGGGCCGCGGCAGCACCTGAGGTGGTGCGCGGGAGGACCAGACACGGGTCGGCACGGAGCACCGGGCCGTCAGCACCTACACGTGGGGCGGTCCATGGCTGTGGAGTGGGGCGGTCCATGGCCGTGGAGCGAGCCACGGGAACCCCGGGAAGGCGCGTGCGACCGGCGCACTGTCCACGGGCGGGCAAGGCCAGCGGCAGGACAGGCACACGCCGCGTCCGCCAGATGCAGGAGAGGAAACAGGGCACCGCCCCGATCGTCGGGCCAAGCGGGCCGAAGCGCGCTTCACGCACGAGCCAAGGGGCACGGTGCGGCGCTGGGCGTGAGGCCAACGGGGAGAGAGTGTGCCGACTGGGCACACACACCGATGCACACTGCAGGCAGGCGCTGGGCAGCACGGCTCACCTGCGATGCTCCAGGGCTCGAAGTCGCCCCTCCAGGCGCACTGCGTGGGGGTGGGGGACGCCGCAAGGCACGAGCACCACAAGCCAAAGGACGGGCTCGCAGCCGCCCCACGGGGCAAGAAACAGGTACCCCCACCAGGCGAGGATCCGGCAACCACCCTCGTCGCCAATTGTTGTGTCCTGAAGGTAGGGAATGATCGCCCTAGGGGTAACAACTTGGGACCTACACTTCGGGGCATCTAAGTCTAACTAGGCCTGACACGTGGCCCTAGAAATAACTGAGACCGACTCTGGGAATGACTTGGTGGCTCTCCGTGCGCTTGTCTCTGAACTGCGGACGTGCGTGCGGGGCCTCTCTTTATTCTGCCAGGTCACATGACTTCAACACTGCACGCCCCTGGCGTCAGGGGCGGACCATACCCCCAGAACATAACAGCGCATAGAGCTGAGCCCGAGGCACACAGATTCGAGCGTAATCACATGGGCCACTTCTAAATCACTGTGGTGCTGCTGTTTGTGCCCTTCAGCTCGTCGGATTGTGTTGTGTGCAGCCCCCCTCCGTCTCACTGTCACAATGCCTGCTACTCCAGTAAGTGCCTGCACGTTGGGGGGGCCTGGCAGGAGGCACAGTGCCCTGAGCTCCCAGATGATCCACGGCTGCCATCGCCAGGAGGCCTGCATTGTTCTCGGCGCCCCACCTCTGAGAGGTGAATCAAATCACACTCACACACACACTGCATTCAGCCCCCCCTCCCTTCCCTTGTCTCGGGCGGCAATCTAACTCTCAGACATGCCTGGGGTGGACGGGGTGGAGTGGGCAACGGAGAGAAAAAAAACAATTCTTGTATTTTCAGCCCGGGTTGCGCTGGAAGGCAGGGCTCAGTCAGACACACACAGGGTCCAGGAAGAGGGTGTAACTAAGTGAGTGTGGCCAGACTGCATAGCCCATAACTATTGCTGTCTCTTCCTTCTTGCCCGGACATGACAAGGACAGTGTCCAATTCTGCGGCCCCACTCTTTCTTCCTCTTACTCCCTCTCTTTGTCGCGCCCCTCCTCACTTATAGAACACCGTGACTGTTCTTTCCTTTCTGTCATTCATTCCCCAGTGAAATGGATCCAAAAAAAGGACTCTTATTTTTTAATTTATTTATAAAGTTTTATATTGCGCTAACAAGATCCCGAAGGATATCAGAGCGCTTTACAATAAGTTAGAAGAGGATATTGTATTAAGGTTCCCAATATTTACTTCAGCCTACCCAAAGAAAAAGCCAAAAACCTGCCCTCTTCAAATGAATGTTTAAGGAATGCTCAAGGCCTGATGAAAAAATTAGATATTTGGACATCTGATTTTAAGCAGCGAAAATTATGCATTTCCACTATACCCACACCCAGCTTTATATCCAACATTATCTAGGACGCATATGTCTGTCTAGCTGTCCATCTTTATAAGTGAGATGGGGTGATGACGGCATGGCAACTGCAAAACGGAGACAAAGGCAGCAGAGGGATCTTGTATGACAAATTCCCTGCTCAGTTCTGGACTTTGTTTCCTAAATGGCATCGCATCCAGGTGTTAGGTTCCTGCCTTTTCTCATCCAAAATGAAACCAAAAGAACTGGCATCTGCATTGAGGCCACTGGAGTTGAAAACAAGAGGTCTCCCTCACTCCCTCACTCCCTTAATGTGCTGCGCCCAATATGTCCCGGTGTCAGCAAATTGAACCAGGACATGGTTAGCTCTTTTCACTGGTGCCAGCTAGGATACCAAATTGGTTCAATACTATCTGCAAGTTGAGGAATCCGGATGGTTCACCCACCTTTGCAACTCCGCTGCCCCACTAACCAAAGGCTCACCATGACATCAGACCCCCTCTGTTGCGCAAAGCACACCTTGCTTCACACGCTGACCTAGTCATTGAACTCACCTACTGTACTTTTAAGTTTTGCACTTTGAAGATGTGACCTTAAACCACATGCTAATACTAATTAATATTAGAAACATTATACAAAAAGAGTCCACCAACAATCAAGTTGGGGAATTTGTGTTCCCAGGTACCCCCCACCTTTCATTATGCCCTGCGTTTGACCATAATTCAGATGGTTAAAGAATGATAAAGTGGTGCTACTGTTGGCCTACTACGTAATGTTGTGTATTTCTATAGGTTCTGAATCAGTCCCCCTATTCCTGACCCTATTCTGGTTAAACTAACTATCAAGTTAACTAACAGTCAGCCCATGAGGCAAGAAAACCCCAATGATGCAGATACCGTTATCTGACGCAGTCACACTACGGCACAGGAACGTGTTATCTGATTAGGTCATAACGCTTGAGATCTAATTAGACAAGCGACATTCCTCCAGCCCCTGATAAGGCATACGACGTTCTCATAACAAATCAAACCTATGACAACCTGGAAAATCCGTGCGGCCATTGTTTTGATTTCACAGAGAACTTTAGTAAAGAATGTGCTAACGAGCAAGTCGTATGACATCTTTATTGACGTATCTATGTCCATCCTTACGTCAATCTCGGCACCTTTAAGGTATAAATATTGCCGACCTTGCCCTATGCAAACACACGCGTGGTGACAAGACGGAGCAGCCACACTTGCCCAAGCCGAGAGCAGAAGCAGACCCCGCTGGCAGCAGCCCCGCCTTCCTGACGCGCTGAGAGACGCGCTGCTATCTCAAGCCGAGAGACCCAGCACCGGCGCTTTCGGGCAGCCCTCGCAGGCAGCCTGGAATATCGAGAGCAGAGAAAGAGATACTATTCCTCATCCATCCTAAATTCCAGGTACAGAACTGAATAACCCCTCACAGAGAATTCTTTAGTTATTCACTTGGCAAAAACAAACTTAACTTAAACTGTAACTTTCTATTCCCGCACACGCATTAGACTTAGGTCAGGTACACGGGGTAGGCGTATTTAGAAACACCAGTTGAGTACGTTTAGTCAAATGTATATGTGTATGTAAATATATTTTAATCATTTTAAACATCATATGGCTCAGAAACCATATCAATGTTTTTACAGTATTATTTAATACTATTGCTTTTAATGTATGCACTTTACTTAACTATAAGTATTGCAATAATATCGATCCATTTCTCTTGTACGAGAAAAGAGACTGATCAATAAATAACATCTTTTATTGAACACGCCCGTCTCTTCCTTTTCTCTACATTCTGATGAGACTAAGAATGCACGTACTGACTGAGTAAAATAATTTGCCTTTTGTTCACACGACTCTCGAGATTGACTCTTGATTAGGGGAGAGCAAAGTTGTCATGTTCTATGGTTGTCAGAAACTAAATCCCTTCTTGTCTAATCAGGGGAGTTAATTCCTTCCTTGAACATTCGAGAAAGTTTCTAGCGAACTCTGAGCTTAGCTGGCAAACCCAAACATTAAGTCTAGTATCGACAGTAGTAGACCTAGTTAACGTCTGGCCTAGGCCTTTACTGCTGTAGGTACTATTCCAATGCGCAGAGCCTATTGGGAAAATAGGAGCTACACTACATGGCGCCCAACGTGTTTGGAAAGGGCGATAAAACTAACGTAAGACATTTAGAGTAACTCAGTCGTGCTTTCTCACTCAGACCCCTTTTCCCAAAAACTCCAAAGACGTCTGGAGTGGGTGAAAGGTTATATCCTCCAAAACCTCGCAGGAGGGAACTCCTATGTATGGTTCTTGGTCAAGTCAACGTTGAAGGATACACTGTTCCAAAATATTGTGCATCTAATCTCTGTTTCCATAAAGAAACCTGATCTGCAAACAAACATAATACCATCCTGTCTGTAAAATGGCAGAGAGTGATGATGAAAGAGAGGCAGTTAGATTAGCAACTGAACTCGCAGATGCTGATGCTACCATGCAAGCAGCAGACCCGAATATAACACTCATTCCGGTCATTAAAAGGAGATCTATAACCTTAAAACTTATAGAAAATGGACTGACACCTAGAGGTGGCACAGTCATATTCGTAATTGAGGCACACGAATATCGGCAGACAGAGGTATACTATTCATGGATACATTTTCCGGCAGCAAATGCTGTAACAAAGTACTTCCACTATTACAAAGTAGAGGAACCTCCTGAAACGTACACTCCTTTCGAGGAGGTGGAAGTACCACTCAAATTCCAAGAGCATTTGCTCTTATTTGATGGCGCCCTAAAACATAACAATCACATTACAAGGCTCGGTCCTTTAGGAAGACCAGGAGCAACGTGGCCGGTCTTAGCCGGATACACACCACATCCAGACATCGAAAGAATGCCTGCAGCAGAGCTGTTAATACAGCTAAAACAACTACTAAAAATTCATAGACAATTAGTTCAGTATGTAATGCGGACTTCAACAATTCAGCCAGCGATTAAACTTCCACAGCTGACCCCTCACCAGGGGAACACAAATAAAATTACACCACAGAACATCCAATCATGCCTAGGTAAAGTTCCGGCTAAACGGGAACAGATACCATTCTGGTTGGCACAGAAAATCACCCAAATAGAGGCGGTGTTTCCTGACACCACCTCGATAGAAAAACACAGGATTCTGACTATATGTCTCCCAATGGGAATCGCACCACACATTGAGGACTGTGACACTTGGGGTACAGTCTTTGCTTCCATCTACACAAAAACGCACGGTGTTCCATCCATTTCGGTAATACCAGATGTGCTAAAACAAATTCAAGATGAATACGGTCCAGAACCTGCTTTAACCCTTGGTATGAAATTACTAAAAGACTTCAAGCAGGTCTCGGCTATATTATTAGCCAACATAAAAGGTGAGGCAGCAAACGTGGCGATCCGCCAGAGGTTAAAAGAGACAGATATAGCAGACCAACCAGCTGAAATTGCCAGAATCATAGAAAAATCCTATGAAGAACTAGGCAGAGATAGTCTAGGTGGAATACCAGTAAAACCGCAACTGACTACAAGTCCAGAAAAAATATTTTTTAATAATAATTCACCAAAAAAGAACTGGGATGGAAACAAACAATCCAATCCTAAAGAAAAGAAATTCCAGTCCCGAGGAAGGTCTCCTAGGCGAAGAGAGAAATCTCCAAACCAAAGACAGAGGTCACCGCAGAGTGACCCCTCGGGGAATAGATATAACCTTAGAAATAGGGATAATATTAAAAAACCTGATAGATATCAAGACATTGATACACGTCCCTCTCAATCTTTTCAGAATTCCTCGCAGAAATCGGAAAGAAGAGGACGATCAGAAGAGCACGCCAAGTCCAAAGACAAGGAACCTGCTCAGCTAAAAAATAAATTACAATTTCCAAAAAAGAAGGTAGCCAGTATCAAGGTAGTTAAAAATGCCGAGAATACTGAGGACACAACTGAAAAACGGAGAATGGGCTCAGACAATGCTAGACAGCGCAGCAGAGGTGAGCATAGCTCGCAAAGTCCTTATGAATCATCTGGAGACAGTGGACACGAATGAATACCTTCAAGTGGAAACTGCAGACACCAGAGTTAGCAAGCCCCACAAGATATACGAGATAACATTACGTATAGAGGGAGATAAGACTAGGAAAATTAGGGGACTATTTTGGGATAACCTCTCAAAGGGTTATGACATCCTTCTAGCTGAAAAAGACTGGCCACCAGAGTTTGTCAGGGAGTGCCCTCATGGCGAAGAAGTAATTATGCCTGCCTTCTCGAATCAAATACCGATTCATAAAAAATACACACTTGCTAGAAAGTGGGCAGTGGCCTTAGCACCTGCTTTATATAAAAATCATGTAGGATGGGATGAGGATTCTCCTCCTCACAAAATCCAGTTAAAATCACAACCTACTGCACAAAGGCAGTACCCAATTAAGCAAGAAGCTAAAAAACAGGTAAATGAAATACTAGATCAGCTAGAATACCAGGGGGTGATTGAAACTTGCACCTCACAAATGAACAATCCTTTGTTTCCGGTCTCCAAACCAGACATTTCATATCGTCTAGTTTTGGATTACCGACACCTTAACACATGTTGCAAAACCTTTGCAGTGCAAAACTCACACAGTGCTGCACTAATGAATAACATAGTGCGCAAAAAATACAAAACAACCTTGGACATCTCCAATGGATTCTTTTGTCAAAACATAGCACCAGAGAGCAGATATTTAACTGCATTCTCAGTAAATGGCACTCAAAAGCAATTCTGTCGGTTAGCCCAGGGGTACAAGAACAGCCCGGGGGTATTCTCAGCGAGAGTAACAGAATTACTACAACTATATGATGATGAAGCATTATCTTATGTCGATGACATTTACTTAACAGATGATGACTTGGAGACTCACTTGAAAAGGGTGAACACCATAATACTTGGGTTCGCTGCAGAGGGTTACAAATTCAACTTCAAAAAGTCCAGAATTGCCCATCTGACAGTCCTATTCTTAGGATATGAGTTATCAAGTGAAGGCAAAAGCCTGGCAGACAATTTCCTAGAGAAATGTGCCGTAATCCAAGCCCCTAAAACACTAAAAAACCTACAGTCAATTCTAGGCTTCCTAAATTTCGGAAGAACATACATTGCAAATTAGGCAGAAAGGGTCAAACCCCTTTATGATCTAATTAAACCAGACTTTAAAAGATCCAATTGGACTCAAACACACACAGAAATTTTGAGATCCCTACAAACAGACATGCTAATTAAAACAAAATTAGAAACACGTGATAACACACGCAACCTTGTGATCCGAGTCATCCCAGGGAGATGCGGATTCACATACCTGACCTCTAATGAGGGAGAAAAGGTACCAATTGCATCTAAATCACACTTGTACACAGAAGCTGAACAGAAATTCAGTAATACAGAAAAAATCATTCGTGCATTTCAAACCGCAATAGCTAGAGAAAAAGAGATAGCTGACGGCAGACATATCACAGTCAGAACAGCAGAATCAGCCTTTGAGGCACTAACAACACCGTGTAATTTACCAACAACAACATTGAATCCGGAATGGATACAATGGGTGAATTCAATCACAACGGACAAAGTATACTACTACTTTGATCCAGAACTAGAAGAATTAAAAAATCTAAAATATGAATAGACGTATCCTCTGCCGATCGACATTCTTCCTCTACGACATTACGCCTGTGTAATCTATACAGACGGACATGCTCAACCCTCCGTTTGGGGAGAACATGCATACAACCCCACATGTGAGATTACAAAAGAAGTGTGGCGCGGAGGTAAACTAAGACCTCTATTAACAAAATCACACTCAGTAGAAACTAATTCAGAACTACAAACTGAAATAATAGCATTAAAAATGGCGCTAGATAATGCGGATCGCGAATTCCCGACACTTATAGTGTCAGATTCATATTACTGCGTCAAAGCATATAACAAGGATTTGCAGACATGGATTCAGAACGGTTACAAAGATGACACAGATGCACCAATAAAGCAGAAACTGCTCTGGGAACAAGTAGCTCTTTTGAAAAAAGAACTACCAAAGACTCACGTGACTCACTCACTGAGTCATCAACGTGATGGCGTTCACGTTGTGGGGAATTCATTGGCTGAAGCAGCCGCAGCGGCAGCCACTAAACCGGCTCCCGTAGATCGAAAAAAGCGTACATTAAAATACATTGACGGTGAAACGATGCTGGCGGTGAAAACGTCATCAAAAGGCGACTGCTCAGCGTTACCGATCAACTATCCACTCAATTATACATACATAATCGATGCAAACTCCGTCCCTTTTGCTCGAATCCCTGGAGTGGGGGATAGAGTGATTCCAAACATGGACAGGAGAAACTTGTTAATCGCAGACGCACACATGGGCGAGGGTCTCAGACACCTTAAATTAAAAGATTCTCTGGAAGAATTACAATCACGGTACTGGTGGCCAGGCATGAGCCTGCACTACACCATGTTTGTAAAAAACTGCCCAAACTGCAACAGAGATCGCAGTGGGGAGAGAAACAGTTTAATACCTCGTCGTATCAAGGCAGATAATATTACCAGCAAAAAGAATGGCTTGCGATTAACATATACAGGCTAGTTTCCACTTATAATGTAGATCACCAGCACTCGGCTGACGTCCGGACTATTATACAAGATTTGCGAGTCTAAATGGCATATACGCTAAGAGCATGCTACGTTCGACCATTGTTTTCACTCAGGCAATCCAGCCTGGGGGGGAAACATGGCCAAATGAGCACAGCCCAGCGGGAATCTTCTCACTTCCTTCCTGAGGGTACGGGATGGTGTAAAGAAAAAACCAAGGCAGAAAGCAATCTATAATAGAAAGGAAATTAGGTTCGGGAGCTGGGTGGGTCAAACATCTAATAAATGTCCAACGTAGTCTAAATAACTTGCCAAGAAATTCTCTGAAGGGATTCAGTCCGTACGAATTATTATTCGGAACTAGGATGTTGATCTCTGACCTTGATAGTCAGACTTCAGTGGTAATAGAAAAAACCTTTGATGTCAAAGACCGTTTGGCTATTTTGCAGGACTTAAACAAAACAAGAAAAGACCTGAGCAACATACAGTTGAAACAACAGCCAACGACCACTGAAGAATCACCACCTGTCCCAGCAAGACCTGTCTGGATTCCAAAAGTCGGGGATCTAGTCAGGGAGAAGATCGCGGTAAAGAAGGAATTTGGGCCTTCTTACAGAAAAGCAGTTCCTGTCTTGTCTGTCAACGGGACAAGATCAGTTGTACTACCGCCACTTGCTGGTAAAAAGGAGAACCGAGTTGTATCCATCGACCTGGTAAAACCACAACATGTGGCCGATAACAAACAGTAGGCCAAGTGGACTCCCAATAAGTAGCAGAACACCAAGGTTTGCTACCAGCACAGAGGTCCTAACAAAAAGGCTAATCACATTCGAAACGCCTAAAGAAGAACAAGAAGGACTATGCAACAATGCAATAGAACTCAGACCTCTTAAAACCCAAATAAAGACATTTAGCAGAGACACACCAATCTACAATGAAGTGCCGAGTGACAATGCAGAAAACAAAAATCCTGAACCAATTGGAACAATTGACAGAACTGCATCCGGTTACTTCATCAACTTCGATGATTCCTCTGACGGCTTCAGTGAATCAAAGACACAGCCATCATCAAAATCCTTTAAAGACAAAGCGAAGGAACTTTTGAAACAACTGAAAGAAACATATCTGGTTTCTCCATGGATTGAATTTTGGGTGGGTTTTGGTGCATTTATCCTCATACTTTGGCTCATCATGGTATTTACTTTGGGACGCTTCATTGAGGGAAAATATGCTAAAATGGACACAGCAAGTCAGAACATCAACTTGGTCCTCAAACCACACACATCTTCACACGTCGAGAAAAGAGAACTTTCTTCAGCCAACTTCACAGCCAATCCTATACCTGGTGGGGTAGCCTGGGACAACACTGACTATGAAATTTATGGTCCGGTCGAGATCCTGAAATATCCACACCAAATCAAGATCTCCTTGAGTGACTTTGCAAAACCAAACTCATTTGCTGATGATTGGGACTTCAAAAGTATTAACAACATGATGTCTGACTTAGTAATGTCTGCTAAATTTACAAAACATGATTATTTGCAAGGTTCTACAAATTATGATAGTATGTATTGCTATAACCATTATGGTAACCATTTTTTACATAAATCTGCACAACCTAGAAATGTTTTAAGTTATAATCAATGGGAACATTGTGCGACACCTCCAAAAGGAAGCTCTAGAACCGTGTATGACAAATATTCATATTTTTCAGGTTTTAACACAAGTAATGCTGAAACATTTTATTTTAAATTGTCAAACAAGACAGGGATGAAAACCATGAAAACCAACACAAAATTGATATATTCAGATTCATTCTTTGAAAAAATGAATACTTTTGGATTTGATTATTGGGACAAAAATGTTGATTTGAAAAGTGTTTGGGGTACAAAAGAATGGCAAGTACAGGGTATAGAAGCTTTGTTTAGAGCCTGCATGATCCCAGAACAAATGATATTTTTAAATGACACTGTTCAACAAACCACCTGTCTTGGCTTAGCCAAAATCAAAGATTTAAATAAACCGTCTATTCCAAAGCCAACAATGTTCAGCAATAGCTCTGATACAGATGAAGAGATAGACGTAAACCATATACTAAACCAAAACAGAACACATCCTGATTGGAAACAATGGTTGATCTGGCCCACAGATACAAATCACTGTCAAGATAGATTCCTGAATAAAACACAGGGTTTCAAAATGACCAGGCCAGACCCTAGATATCCCCAAAGACATCACCCAGGGATAATAACAACCTACAGTGTGGGCAAATTATGCCTTCAGTGGCTACAAACTTCCACACTGCCTGAAATTAAGCAACACCTAACTTTACTTACTGATGGTGCTGACTTGCGTGATTTCATAATGGGACCACGCAAACAGCGTCAAAAGCGTTTCATAGCAGCCTCTGTATATGCAGCATACAATGAGGCCTGGAAGGTTACTCAAATTGAAACAGCAGAAAGAATACGGGAAATTGACCGTATCAATTTGGAAAAATCACTTTCTGTAGTGGACAATGGGTTAATGACTCTGTCCTCCAGAATTTTTTCATTGGACAGCATTGTGTCTTCAGCAATCGATATATTATCGCAAGACTTACTGTTATTACAACATGGTCAGTCACAATTGCGTTCTATTGTACAGCTTGGCTGGACGTTACAAAATCTGCGTTCAGGCTATGTGCCTTGGCGTTTAATCAACACAACGTCACTATTCCAAATCTTTAACCTTACTGATAGACAAATCGGTATGGCGCAAAAGGGTGCTCATTATACAATCTTGAGCATTGAAAAACTAGAAAGATTACCAATGACAATGTCAGAACGACCTGTCGGTGAATGGATAATCCACGGAATCATAAATATTCCAATCTCAACCTTCAGGTTTCAATACTGCCAAAAATATATACAGGCTGGCATGTACGAGAAATTGGGAAAGGGGTACCTTAAAACAACTTGGAACCTGCCCTATTCACATGCATGTGTCAGTAATAAAGGACAGAAAGTGTTTCTTAGTGGCAACAATTGTGCTATGTCACTAAGCGGCACGCTTCTGTGTAACGGAATTAGTTTGCAATGAGCCTGTGAAGGGAATTCATACAACCTTTCATGTCACCAGCAAGGCGCACCTGCAACTGAAATAGAACCATTCTTTCAAAGACTCTATAATGGGAGTTACATTCTTATTGTAGACCGCAGATGTTGCAGTCTTATGCCCGGGACTCCTTATCTAGTAACTACAACGGCGAAGGTCAAGTGCTGTGGACGTTCTTTATTCCCCAGCTCCTTTCCAGACAGGGAGGCAAGGGCATGGCCCAGTTTGAAAATTACTTCTATTCGAATAGATACTTTAAGCAGAATGAAAACAGTGCTTCTTCAGACGCCTACAAGGCTCACGTCATCAAAAGAAACGTATGATCTACAAGTCGCAAGGACGACTGCAGAGATACATACATTATTATCAACTAATTCCCCCGTACATTTCGCGGAAATCCTGAGCGAAATCTTAAATATTTCTGATACCAATGGGATCTCAGGGGTATTTAAGAAAGTATTTTCGATGGCATTAACACCATTCAAAGCCATACTGGGTATTTTTCCAGATTTCGTCCATTCGATTTTTGGCGGACTTCCCCTGATCCTGGGACTAATTGCAGGAATCCTATTCCTAGTCCTTATTTTTCGTTATGGCAACCCATGTCACAGATCAAACTCTCGCGACAATGGAAGATACGATCCTAGCCATTGGATACCGGGACCGGATATCAAAAATCCTGGGACTCTCCCGGCTTAGAGACCTAAACATGACTTGGTTTCTATCATTTCGACCAATGTGGCAAAGGTGTGTTTTACCTGTACTAAGGTGTCTGCTATGCGGAGAAGAATGCGTGTTAGACACCTGTCTGACGCTACAATCGGATGCGCCAGTGGATGCAGATACACTGTTGGTTCCTACCAAGGTTCACGCTTTGTGCTGCCCTCAAAGGCTGCCAATCCTGATGACGGCATTCCTGGAATCTTCACCACTGCGATTGAAGAGTAGTGAAGTTCAAGATGAAAGCAGCATCGAACAGGTACGACCTTCTGTCAGCAATGCGAATCAGAATGTCAATGGAGACAATCATGCGCACGAATGCATGGTTACCCCTATTTCCGACTTAGTGGAACTTTCCCATGAAGCTGTTGACAGTTTTTTCGAAAGCCTGAATGATATGATGTTCTCTCCAGAACAGAAATAGAGACTTTTGAGTAAACTCGCACACGGCGTTCCCTGAATTCGGCCTTCAACTTTAAAAATAAAGTCACATGAACAATTTCACTCCAGCTCACGGACAGCAATATTTTTCAGCAAGCCCCTTAAAATATTTTTCTACATATTTCTTCCGGGACACTGATCTTCTGCTTAAAGTAAGAAACTATTCCTAGAGAACTAAAATTTCTATTTTTAGATACTTTATAGACTTTAGCTGCTCGCTGGGATGTTCACAAATATTTTATTATGTGATGAAATGGTCTCGAACTTCCTTTCTGTATAGCAATATTAAGAGCCATTTCATGTGTATTTCTCATATACCAATAAGCAATAATGCATAACAATGCGTGTTTACTTTTGCATTTAAATCATAGCTTAAGTGCATACAATATATATGACTGCAATTTTTCAGTATATTTGAAAATTTCGAAATGCATTTATGTATTTTGGGGTGGTAAGGTATACACTATACTCTATAGTATGTTGTACTATGTTATACTATGCATAGATTAGTAGATATGACCATAGTTAGCGTGGAGTGGGTGTCGTGTATTTCTATAGGTTCTGAATCAGTCCCCCTATTCCTGACCCTATTCTGGTTAAACTAACTATCAAGTTAACTAACAGTCAGCCCATGAGGCAAGAAAACCCCAATGATGCAGATACCGTTATCTGACGCAGTCACACTACGGCACAGGAACGTGTTATCTGATTAGGTCATAACGCTTGAGATCTAATTAGACAAGCGACATTCCTCCAGCCCCTGATAAGGCATACGACGTTCTCATAACAAATCAAACCTATGACAACCTGGAAAATCCGTGCGGCCATTGTTTTGATTTCACAGAGAACTTTAGTAAAGAATGTGCTAACGAGCAAGTCGTATGACATCTTTATTGACGTATCTATGTCCATCCTTACGTCAATCTCGGCACCTTTAAGGTATAAATATTGCCGACCTTGCCCTATGCAAACACACGCGTGGTGACAAGACGGAGCAGCCACACTTGCCCAAGCCGAGAGCAGAAGCAGACCCCGCTGGCAGCAGCCCCGCCTTCCTGACGCGCTGAGAGACGCGCTGCTATCTCAAGCCGAGAGACCCAGCACCGGCACTTTCGGGCAGCCCTCGCAGGCAGCCTGGAATATCGAGAGCAGAGAAAAAGATACTATTCCTCATCCATCCTAAATTCCAGGTACAGAACTGAATAACCCCTCACAGAGAATTCTTTAGTTATTCACTTGGCAAAAACAAACTTAACTTAAACTGTAACTTTCTATTCCCGCCCACGCATTAGACTTAGGTCAGGTACACGGGGTAGGCGTATTTAGAAACACCAGTTGAGTAGTTTAGTCAAATGTATATGTGTATGTAAATATATTTTAATCATTTTAAACATCATATGGCTCAGAAACCATATCAATGTTTTTACAGTATTATTTAATACTATTGCTTTTAATGTATGCACTTTACTTAACTATAAGTATTGCAATAATATCGATCCATTTCTCTTGTACGAGAAAAGAGACTGATCAATAAATAACATCTTTTATTGAACACGCCCTTTTCTCTACATTCTGATGAGACTAAGAATGCACGTACTGACTGAGTAAAATAATTGCCTTGTGCTCACACGACTCTAGAGATTGACTCTTGATTAGGGGAGAGCAAAGTTGTCATGTTCTATGGTTGTCAGAAACTAAATCCCTTCTTGTCTAATCAGGGGAGTTAATTCCTTCCTTGAACATTCGAGAAAGTTTCTAGCGAACTCTGAGCTTAGCTGGCAAACCCAAAAATTAAGTCTAGTATCGACAGTAGTAGACCTAGTTAACGTCTGGCCTAGGCCTTTACTGCTGTAGGTACTATTCCAATGCGCAGAGCCTATTGGGAAAATAGGAGCTACACTACAGTAAGTGGTATCCATTTTATTTACTTTAGATGAAAAGAAGGCTGCGAAGATTCATTAGGATTCAGACCTGAGACACCCACGTCTATGGTGAATCAATTAGTCACCTACTTACTGAACTTGTTGCATCTGGCACATCCCATTACTAGCTTCATGCCACTGCTTGTGTACACCAGAGATGTTGGTAAAGCTGTTGGCTGGTCGGTTATGCACCACCTCTAACGGAGCAGGATCTAAGCATATCATACAGATGCTAATTTGAGGCCCATCTTCCATGCCTCGCACACCGCCCTCACCGATTCAAGCTCCCCACGTACCCCATCTGGGGTTAGAATGCAGTGACGATTTTCCATGCAAGGTGGCTAGACTCCAGTTATTTGTTGTGCAAACCTAACATTCTCAAATAAAACTATTCCAAAGCGCGGCCTCAGGAGGAGAGAAAATGGGTTTAAAAATACGAATAATAAATACATAACTAAATAAAACCAGACAGAGTAGTTGCAAAAGTGGCCATATTGGTTTTATTCACACCCAAACACATTAGCGCCACCTTACAGAGTTTGCCAGTCAAGCACTACTTTTCTTTTTATGTCCTAGCTTTCTGAATAATGGGTGTAAAAGCTTTAAGTTGTATTCCCTATGAGTGTTTAATTTTGCCTGAATGTGTTGACAAATAACAACCGAATGCATGTGTGCATTGTCAATTTAAATAAATGTGGAAAAATACTAGCTGCAGCGTTGCCTTCTGCTTGTCGTAAAAATACATGTGGATAAATACAGATAAAATGCCCCAAAAATAAATATGGATAAATACAGACGGAAATGGCAAAAAAATAAATACCATAAAACGGGGAGCCTTAAGTGTAATATAGGGGACATGCAACATGCTGTTCTGCGCTGCTGTGTATACCGCCTAATAACATCGTGCCAATGTGGAACATGCAGATACTGGACAACAATGGTAGTGGCTGCATCGCTACCTCCGAAAGCCGACTGACGTCACTCTGCCCATTTCCCTGTCGTCTCTCTCCGACTGGGCAGGGGATGATCAAACATATCGGAGTCCACGCACAAAGTCAGTCCAGCGTACACGTCAGATTGCTCTATACCACACCTGCTGTCACACTCCTGATCCTTGGAGCAAAGGTGGAGCGTTGCACACGCGAGCCACACCGAATCCACGACAACGCTACTAGACCCACAAAACGCTTCATGGTGGTGTATCTTGCGTGCAGCACAATATCTCTTGCCTGCCAAGTCAGATAAAACTGCCTCTGTGTCATCTAGCCAAATCGCCGATGGGACGGGGTCATTGGATGGTGCAAACCGCATGACGCAAGCCCCAACGGCTTCTTTACCGAGGCGTGTCCTCGGGCAAAAGTGTACGCATTTCACCCCATGCACGCGTTCTGGAAGCACAGTACTATCACAGTGGGAAGAACCCGGTTACACCAGTGGCGCTGGAATTGAGGGATATGGTGCACGTGATTACATAACTGCAGCTCCACCGCGGAGGAACACGACCAGGTCGCATTACCACTGTTGAGCACGGAGCAGGGATAACGTCATGCCATCATTTGAGTGCTGGGCCATACAGCGCTGGATTGCGGATCATAGCGACGATTGCCATTCCAAGATGGGGAAGCCGGACAGGCAACAACCTAAGCTCAACTTCGAGTAACGCAGGACGACTCGGACACCTGCGTCACATTCGGACACGGAGACAGATGCGGGGGAGAGCACGACGCAGGGAATGGAGTCTATTCTGAAGGCCATCCAATCCACCCTCCAAGACATGAACGGTAAGCTGGATCGCGAGAGCACATCTAAATGCACTAGGTTTTGAAAAAATTCTGTAAGTAATAAGGTCCAAGTCGGAGGATTTGGAAGCCAGGTCACGTCGCAATAATGTGCGCATCGCAGGTGTCCCAGAATCCACAAACACGGGCAGAATGGAGATGTATGTGGAGGAACTCTGTCTGATGCTTTTTGGCAAAGACGCACTATCACCAGTATTCATTGTGGAGAGAGCTCACCGTACCTTGGCACCGCGTCCCCCGCCAGGCACACCACCCAGGCCAATAGTTGCACGCATATTGAACAATCGCGACAGGGATGCTATATTGCGGATGGCTCGCGAGCATAAAGACCTCACCTTCCAAAATAACCGACTGGAGTTCTATCCTGATTACACGATGGCGGTGCAGCAAGCCCGCAAAGAATTTAACACAGCAAAAGCCAAACTACGTGATTTGAAAATAGAATATGCTATGTTGTACCCGGCGCGTCTGAAGGTAACCTGGAATGGCAAACCAACGATGCTCACCACACCAAAGGCAGCGAACAAATTCATCAAAACCATTGTGGCCGCCCGGAAGAACAGAGGAGAGCAGGATCAGGAACATGACGAGGAGTGAAACTCTGCTGGTAACGGACGCTGTTGTGGTCACTGATATTCACGACTGTCCCAGGCGGTCTGGTAAGAACTGCCCTGACTGTTATACCTGCTGAACTGTGTAGCGCTGGGCACCCTGCCAGAGGTGTGTCCACATTCTAAAACGTTAACAGGCAATAGTACGCATGTCTTTCTAAGAGCATATGTAGGTAAACTGTTTTGGTGTACAGTGGGGACCGTATGGCCTGAAGTGTGCAGGACCCTAGCACATAACTTTATTACACTGGGTGGATGTGTGTCCCCTACCGCACAGAGAGGACTGAGGTTTGGACCTAGGTAAAATACGGCCACTGCATGGCCTAGGAAGGTAAGGAGGTAATCACGAATGCAGCGCTGGTTGGCCTGGGAACCAGGCCTCAGAGACATTGCGTTGTGCCTGCCTTCATGTATATTTCCGTTTGCTCCACATTAGTTTTATTATACTACGGTTATAGGGCGTCTCTGCTTCAACATGCTGATACTGTGTTCTTTCTGTGCAAATGCTGGGAAATTGACAGTCCTGTGCCTTATGTCCTTGTAATTATAATGGTTTGGGGAAAACGGTCTGGGTACGGTACTGCCACTTAGGTAAGAGGCGACTACCGCTGTCATACATGTGCTTATGGTTGCAAAATTGGCCCTCTATTCGCATGTGATCGGATGCTCTCACCTTTGGATGTGCTGTGACATGTCCGCTCTTCCACCATTGTATCTGGCACAGCATCTGCTTCACCTCAGATTACCTCGTTTGTACGCTGTCTTGCGTGTACTGCCATGAGCCCTAATGTAAGTTACGTACTTTCTAGGTTGCTGTGATATATATGGGCTCTTCGAAATGCTCTGTTAACTGCTACCGTGGTATAGTTTGGTATGTTACTTAAGTCTCTATTTGTTAGCGTAGTCCATCCACATCCGTTAGTTCGGGTGGTGACGTGTAGCCCAGGCGGACCCCTAGTGGGTGATCCCCACGAAAGTTTTATGCAATTGGGGTGTTCAACTGGGGTATGGCATCAGCAGGATTGGGCTGCTGTTGTGGGAGGGGGGTGGGACGGGAGGGTAACTGTTTTAGTTCATGGATCAGACTGCTTAAGATGCGCTGCCATCATCCAGTCGAAAAATGTCTGTTGTTATCACTATGGTGCCTATGTGAAATATGGGCTGCGTATCAGCAGGAGATTTTGTCAGGCTGAGACAAAGAACATTCACGGATCACACTATTGGGCACCATGGCTGAGTCTAAATTAGCTACACAAACGTTAAATTTACTCACTTGGAATGTAAGAGGGTATGCCAATCCCAAAAAGATACGTCAGATATTTGCATGCCTGGACAGGTGGCACATTGACATTGTTATGTTCCAGGAAACACACGATGCTCCACACTCACATGCGCAGGTGGGGAGGAGATGGGCAGAAACTATTCACTGCTCAAAATATTCATCGTACTCTAGAGGGGTCTCCATTCTGGTTAGGAAAGGTACGAACTTCAGAATTGACAAAACAACACTGGACACGAATGGGCGCTACATTATACTTAAGGGCAAGATACGGGGTCGGCGACTGACACTAGTCAACACATACGGCCCAAACACTGATGAACCTGACTTTTATCACGAGCTATGGCAACAGCTCAACACTGAAGATGTACAGACTTTGCTTTGGGGTGGTGACCTAAATATCGCGATGGATGATAGCCTGGACAGATCAGACAACACGACGGAACACCATACACGGGCCCGAGCCAAACTACATGACATACTTTTAGATTTAAATATCAAAGATATCTGGAGGGCACGTAACCCAGGAGTCAGAGAGGCGACACATGCATCGGCGGCACATGGCAGCTGGTCACGCATAGACTACTGGCTGGGCTCTGATGACCTACTGTTGTGGACCAGGACGATTACGCACATGCCCAAGATGCTTTCAGACCACAACCCTATCAAGCTGTCCCTACAAATTCCTAACTACACACCACCGCCATACAGCTGGAGATTCAATGCTGGCGCTTACTGATTCAGTTTATGCAGACACAATAGAGAAGGCAGTCAGGGAATACTTTCAACTAAATGAAACATCCACTGACGATGCCGGCCTATTGTGGGAGGCGTTTAAAGCCACTATACGTGGTGTCTGCATCAGCACAACGGCAGGGATATTGCGCGATATCAGAACACAGCTGTCTCGCTGTGAATCCAAACTAAGTAGGTTAGAACATCAGTACGAAATAACACCACAACCTTCTATCCTTAGTGAAATTAGAGACACACTAACTGAACATCAAACATTAGCAGTTGATTAAATCAAATATTTGAGTAAAAAACACATAGCCAGAGCGTACGGTGAGGGTGGACATCCCGGGAGGATACTGGCGGCTAAAATCTGTGCCGGCCGTAAAACCCACACTATAAGACAGATTAAAGGGGAAGATGCGAGGACACACACGGATCAACATGGTATACTGCAATGCTTTGTCCAAAACTACAGTGACTTGTATAAATCACGACCGGTGGCCACGCAGCAAGAAACACTCCAATATCTGGAGGACGTAGCCATTGCATGGCTGTCCGACACACAAAGGCAATATTTATCTCTGCCCATTACTGTGGAGGAAGTAACGGGGGTGATCCAATCATTGCCAAATGGCAAGGCCCCGGGTCCTGACGGATTCACTTGTGAATTCTACAAAGCGTACAAAGATATCCTAGCGCCTCGACTTGTTGCTATGTTTGGAGCCGCGCACGACGCCCAGATACTACCATCCACGCTGCGTGAGGCCCTATTTATAGCGCTTCTAAAACCAGGCAAGGATCCTGATGAATGTAACTCATATCGTCCACTATCTTTACTAAATGTAGATTCGAAAATACTCGCAAAAATTCTCGCTACGCGTTTGCAACCGCTCATGCCGAACTTGGTCCTCCCGGACCAGTCGGGTTTCATTCCTTCCAGAAACACCGCACACAATACTAGAACACTCTTTGAAGTCTCACGTTACTTGTCACCGTCCACGAAAGCTGTAGCGGTTATGCTGGACGCCGCAAAGGCGTTTGATTCCATCGAATGGCCCATCCTAGTTACAATACTCCACAGGATGGGCTTCCCTCTAATATTTATTCAATGGATTCAGTTATTGTACACGCAACCTACGGCCAGAGTTAAAATCAATGGTTATGTCTCGGATGCCTTTAATATAGAACGAGGGACCAGACAGGGCTGCTCGCTATCCCCTCTCCTATTTGCCATTGCCCTGGAACCTACACAGTTCGGCAGAAGAACCATCACATGGCATTACAGTTCCCAAGCAGACCCTTGCACATTTCCCTGCAGACGACATGCTCCTATATGTTCGTGACTCCGCGAAAAATCTGGATCCTCTATTGCATACATATATTAAATTTGGGGGGCTCTCGGGACTGCAGATAAACTGGGATAAATCCTTGATATTCCCATTAACGGACACTACACTGCCGCATGCGATAGAATACCCATTGGAGTGGCAGACAGATCCCGTATGCTACCTGGGGGTCTGGTTCCATCGGGACCCAGAGATAGTCATTAGGACGAATTATGGAAAAGTAATAGACACCCTAGAGGACAAAGTTAAGAGGTGGATACAGCTCCCACTATCGTTGGCTGACTGCATAGCGATTGTTAAGATGGTAGTGCTTCCTAAACTTCTCTACCTCTTCAACAATATCCCCATTCAACCACCAAGGGAGGTTTTCAAGCGTATAACTACGCTGGTGTTGAGTCTGATTTGGGCAGGTAGGCAAGCACGTATCACACTTGCTGTATTAACATTACCATACTACAAAGGAGGGTGGGGGGTACCAGACTTCTTATTATACTACTTATGCGCACAGGCACACTATGCCAACTTTTGGTACCATCCGACTCCATATTTGACCCACGTAGCTATTGAGGAGGGCGACGCTAGGCCTGTCCCACTGGACGCCATCATCACACATGATAAACCTCCTCTTCACAACAAGGACATTAACTCAATTGACACCACGAACGCGGCATGGAGACAATTAGGCAAACTGGCACACAAACTGCCACTCTACGCTCCTGCTTTGCCGCTCCACCACCATCCCAATTTGTCGGTCACAGCTAAACCCGTGGGCATGAATCTACTAAATCGAGTGGGGATAGTCTCAATGGGTGACCTATATAAAGAGGGAGTATTCCTCACAGCACAGGACTTGGACTATATACAGAACCCAACGTTATTATTTCAATTCATATTTCACAGGCTGAGAGGTGTGGTTAGACAACATTACCCTACCTTTCCTGATGAGCCACCTACTTTAGATACACTACAACTCGTCCTGACAGCCCCGAACACCAAACACTTAGAATCCCGACTCTATGCAATGGCACAAACGGAAATAGGCCATAGGGCTACCAGAGCTCGGGAATGATGGAACCTGGTTCTGGAGGCCCCCCTCACAGACAAAGACTGGGAGACGACTTGCACGCTGACTAAACTGCTCACACCTAATGGTAATCTGCGGATTATACATTTTAAGTACCTACACCAGGCGTATTATACCCCGGTTCAATTACATAGATATGGTTTGCGGGATGAAGCACGTTGCAAATGGTGTGGTTACGACCAAGCTGACTTTGTCCACTTAGCATGGCATTGTGCGAGGATTCATCACTTTTGGACGGAAGTAGTAACTGTATTGTCTGAAATGGTGGGGGCTGCCATTGAATGCACTGTTCGCTGCTGTCTCCTGGGTCTGCTGGGACAAGTGAAGTCCACAAAGCGTAAGTTCTGTGCGGTGGCCTTGCTGTTGGCTAAACGCAGAATCTCAATGAGCTGGGAGAGCACCAGCGCACCGTTGGTCAAGCAATGGCTGAGGGATATGTCTTACTGCCAGGACACGCTATGTACTTATGAAGAATTGTTGCCACCTAGAGCTCGACCTAAAAACTATTGGGTGTACCTGACGGCCTACCTGAATGCACATGCTGCTGAGTGAGTGTCTGTGCTGTAAGTTACGTTAAAAGCCTATTATCGGGGCGGAGCCGGGCCAGCGGCCAAGATGGTCGCACGAGTGCCCGGCTCCGCCGGCTCTCCTCTCCCGCCGCCTGTCTTCCTGTCTGCCCCGCACAACTTTGGAGCTTTCGCGTGTCGGAGGGGGTGCCGAGTGGATGAGTTCGCCTCCGAGCGCTTTCCGTGCCTCGGGAGCGGAGTTACGGCTATTTGTGTTCCTGGCCTGTGAGCGACTTCCAGCCGGGCCCTGGCATGATTGCGCCGCCGCCAGCGAGATCCACAACGTCGGATGCAGAGCTTCAGAAGGAACCGCCCCACAATTGAACAGGTCAGCCCGCCCCTGTAGTCTTGGCTCCAGCGCTACCCATGCACCGGGAGGACAGAACGTACGCTGCTTTTCGCGCCTGTTTGGTGTCCCCCCCCCCCTCTCCTTAATGGACTTCTTCGACCCCTACTTGTTGCTGGCTGCTTGGATGGCGTGCTGCCTGGCCTGCAAGGGGCTGCCTACTCCACATTTTCGCTGCGTGGGGCTGGCTCCGGCGCGGTACCACCAATGCGCCCTTTCGGATCGTGGGGGTTCGATCATGTTTATTCACATGCAGTGGGGCACGGACACTAATGGGTAGTGCGTGAGACTGCCGACTCCCTCTCCCCCCTTTTATCGGGCTTGGGGCGGGCGGCCATGACACTTGCTTTGGCGGCACTGGGATTTGGGGTCCCCCCGACGAGTGGTGATTTGATCGGTTGAGCCCACAGAATGTGCTGGAAGTGCACGCGGTGAAGGCTGGGGAGTGGAGTGGACGTCCCCCGTGCGCTGACAGGGAGGAGCTGGAATTGGATTACTGCGGGGGCGCCGGACACCACCAGAACGGAGAGACGCATCGTCGCGGGCATTTTGAGTACGAGACTTTGCCCATGCAGCCTTTGCTCGGACCTTTATTGCATATGTTTGGTGTTGGGACCCTGCTCCGTTTTTCTTGGCGACGTGGGAGAATGTTTGCGCTAGTATCACTTCTTGTGTGCTCTTCATTGACTGCCTACTTGACACTTGTTCATAAGCCTACGTTGGATGCTCGGAGAGTCCGCTGCTTTCATTTGACACATTATCCTTTTATTTGATTATCCTGATGTCGAGCTTTGCAACCACGAAATGGCCGTCCTGGTTTTCCTATCTATTGTGCTTGGAAAGAAGACGCAAAATGGCGGCGGCGCCCCTGACGGTGCGGCTTCTTGTAACATTGCAGGACATTCTGTTCCTTTTGCGTTGGCATGCCCGCTCACTGTGCTGATTCACTTGTGTTTTTTCGCTTGTAACTTTGTGCCATGTTTCTATTCTCTGTACTCAGATGAATATATTTTAAAGATTGCATCTGGTCCTTCCCTTTTAGGGAACAAAGGGCCTAGTACCAATCTACCGCTTGATTCAGATCTCAATCAACTTGAAAGGTTGAAAAAGAAGCTAGTTCGCACAGAATTACATGCGAAATTCTTGACAGACTGCTTGAACGCCAATATCATACCGGCGGGTCTACAAATACGCAATGTACCGATCATATTTGTAGACGACGAAGAGTTTAAAATTGGCTTCAGTTTCTCCGCAAATAGGTGCTCACGAACCTGGATGGTTCTGAGCATAGAAACTGCACTTCGACAAATACAAATTTTGACAAAAGAAATCCAATCCCTGGAAAATAAAATCTCAGGTGATAGCTCAATTACCAATAGCAAACTTCTTTTGGATAAAATTCATCAAACTATTAAAGAGTTTGAGGAGTTCAATTCTCAAAAGAAGTGTGACAAATTGCAAAACGATATTAGGAGATACAATAAAGAAAGAACGTATCCCTACTTGAGAAAAGATTTTTACACCTCTCAAGGTGCCAACCAACAACCAAACAAACGAGTCAATTTCTCTGACACCGGTTCTGAGTCTGGCAGTGATAGATCATTTAACACTAACTATCGTCAGCAGGACCCACAACCCTCCACATCTCACCAGCCTTTTTTAGCACAGGACCAACGAGGCTCCAGACCACCAGGGAGACCTCAACAATCGAGACGAGGATGGTTCCGCAGACAATACACTCCGGGGTTCCGTCGGACCCGGAACCAATACTACGAGTGGTAGATGAGGACCTGACAATACCCATTTTTAATTTGTCTTTGCATAACCTATCAGAACTAGAAGTGGCAGTCCTATCCAATGGGTTGAGCTTTGTCCCTACATACAGGAATGATTTGTTCCAAACCAAATTGGAGCTGTACCGTTTTTTTCGTACAGTCCGTTTGAAGAACTTTTTTGCGAGTTCTCCCTCAGATCCTAAAAGAGGATTTACGGGATTGAGGAATCCATCTACTTTCTACCCATCTAACACGATGGTACATAAGGACATAATCACTTTTGAAAATGCCACACTCATTGAAATTGAATCTTTATTTCAAAACTCCTGTAGATATAAATCCAATCTACCAAAGGAACAACAATTAGCACTCCAGAATCTTCAAAAGTTACCACAAGCTCTACTAAAACCAGCAGACAAGGGCGGTGGTATAGTCCTTTGGGAAAAATCCAAATACAATCTGGAAATGATGAGACAACTCTCTACCCCTACCCACTATCAGAAACTTGCAAGTAACCCGACCAAAAGACTGACATCAGAAATTCAAGCCCTAAGTAAATTGGGACTTGAAGGGGGCTGGTTGAATGAAAAGGAGGCTTCCCTCCTGGTTAATAAAACACCAACAATACCAGTGATATATATGCTCCCCAAGGTGCATAAAGACCTTAACAATCCACCTGGTCGACCGATTGTTTCGGGGTGTAATTCCATTTTAAAGCCACTCGCAACATACTCAGATTTTTTTATTAGACAGTTTGCTGTGGAGCGGCCATCTTACATCAGAGATACAACAGCTGTTATAAATGAGATTGAAAATTTCCCTTTTGATCCCATGACCAACATACTTGTATCCATGGATATAGAAAGTTTGTACACAAACATTCCCCAAATTGAAATATTGGATATACTGAACACCTTATTAGAATCAAGGCCGAGACCTCATTCTGTTCCGTCATCCTTTATCATGGAATGCATTAGAATTCCGTTGTGTGAAAATTTCTTTCTATTCCAAAACACGTTCTATTTACAACAAAAAGGCGTGGCCATGGGCGCAATTTTTGCTCCTGACATAGCCAACATCTATGTCGCTGATTTCGAAGACCAATATATTTGGCATTGTTCTAATCCATACTCGACAAATATATTGAAGTGGCTGCGTTATATAGATGACGTGTTCATGGTCTGGGCCGGGTCGGCTGAACAGCTCCATGACTTTCATCTATGGCTCAATTCCAGGAATATCAATCTTCAGTTCACTCTGGAACAAAATACAACTGCTATGCCGTTTTTAGACATCACAATTAAAGTGGATTCGAATAATCATTTGTATACCACCCTATTCACTAAAAAGACAGCCAGGAACACTCTGTTGCGCTATACCAGCCATCACCCTCAAGCGTTGAAAGACGGGTTACCCTTTGGACAGTTTCTCCGTCTACGACGGAACTGTACATATAAGGATGATTATTTCTGTGAAGCCCGCAAATTGAAGGATAAACTCCAAATAAGAGGTTATCCGTCAAGGCTGCTCAGAAAATCCATGAAAAGGGCATGGTATAATGATCGCCAGGCTTTGTTAACAGTTAACAAACGCCAAAATAAAGTCAACATTGTCTGTGTCTCAACATTTGGTACGCATTCGAATGCAATCAAGAAAATTGTCTCTAAACAATGGAGCTTGCTCCGTTCTTTACCAGAATTTACTCAGAAACCACTGTTTTCGTTTAAACGTGGTACGAATCTGCAGGATAGGCTTATCCATGCATACGATAACACCTCACAAGAAAATATCGTAGACAACATGAGGCAACTTGCTCCATTAACTGGCCATCACAAATGTAACAACTGTGTGGCATGTGCCACGACTATGACTATGAAAACATGTACGATTAATGGTATTAAGTTTACAGCTAAGAATTTCTCCAACTGTAACACCACTAATGTGGTGTATTGCATTCAATGCCCCTGTCTTCTCCATTATGTGGGGAAAACCATACAGCCCATCAAAAAACGTATACTGCAGCACCAATCGCGAATTCGCTGTAAGAAGGAGAATGCCCCATTAGTTGAGCACTATTTACAACTGGGTCATAAAGAGACTGACATGTTGTGGTGGGTACTCGAAGTTATTCGACCGAATGCACGCCAAAATAATGTTGACAGAATTCTCTCATTAAGAGAAGGCAAATTGATCTGCCTAACCGATACAGTCAGAAGGGGTCTTAACTCTGCTACAGAATGGCATGCTCTTGCTTGCCTATCCTAGACACCATTCCCCCCTGACACATGTCTGTACTAATGTAAGGATATTCTGAACTTGAAGACAATAGCATGTATGCTTACTCTATATAGTCTGCATTTATAAAGTGTTTACATTTATCTGTTTGCCGGCTGTTGCAATGATAATATGAATGTGTAAATAACAGCATGTATGTCTACTCTGTATAACTTGGATTTTTAGGGTCTAAAACTCGTTT
The DNA here is from genome assembly GCF_964261635.1 of Lissotriton helveticus. Taxonomy (NCBI): domain Eukaryota; kingdom Metazoa; phylum Chordata; class Amphibia; order Caudata; family Salamandridae; genus Lissotriton; species Lissotriton helveticus. The sequence continues at coordinate 332,957,148 of NC_136070.1, forward strand.
GCACACCGTTTTCCAAATAATACACTTTTGTGATCCACCTTGTAAATGCGGATGTTTCACCAACTTTCCAACTATTACAATAGATTCCCCCCTTTGAATGCACATTGTTTATATAACTTTGTGCCTCATCGCATTAGTTTTTGTTTTGATTTGAGCCGGTTTTTGCCTATTTAAAGATGGCACTCGTACTTTGATGAGATACATAGTCACGCGCGTAGTCCTCTTTCGCGCTCCAAACTTCACTTTAAATGGCATGCCGGCGGACCGCTGCTTATTCGGTTCCTGCCGTGCTCCTGGTCAGATTGACTTCGACCCCGCTGTGTTTTCTAGGTAAGCGTGACACGCTAGTATGGACTTTCTGCTTCTAGCGTGGTCTCACCTGTGATATTGACACTCATTGGCTGTCATATCGTTTTATTTGCAGTAACTTTAAAGATTCCAGCGCCCTGAAATTCAAGTGCCCTATGGTCCTGAACTTTGCGTTTGCTGCATTTATATTTAAAAAAAAGGTAGCTATCTTTTTGAGACTCCTTAGTAGTCAGCGTATACTTTGTTTATGACTGGCTAAATTCGTTGTACCCCTCTCTTTAGATTTTAACTTTTTGTGGACGAACTCTCCAGACGCTACGTGGACTGCAGGTCCTGCTTTGCCATACACTGAGGTGTGTTTAATTTAGGTTTATGTACAATCATGTGCGCCAGAGGCAGATTACATTATATTTAAGGCCCTCTTTATCGTGTTTTCAGCGTTTTTTAACCCTGAGTCATCAACCACTTTAAAGCGACGAATCCACGTCCTCCTGGGGTCTTCATTAATAGGTATTATGTTATCTGTTTGTTGTTTGAAATCTGTTTACAGTCGTCAACTGCATATACCCTATATGTACTAAGCCCTGGTTCTCATTTAGGTTTCATTTTTTGGCCCTTAAAACCTCTGGCAACGACCAGCACTCTGGTTTTCCATCCTGGTACGTTTGTGAAACATTCACATGATTCGCATTTAATGTGTACTACGTAAATATCACTGCTAGATACTTGGCGCTATCATGTGTTCTTTTGACAAATCCATATGTAGCATTTGCTGATATGTGACTCATAGATGTGATTTATAGATATGGCCACACTGATGTATAAGTTCTTCAAAATAGTTAAGTTAACAGGGTGCAATGTTGGAACTACATCTACTTTCAACTGTCTCCAACATGTGTAGATAGCATTTTCGCCATGTTCTCCATTCTGTTTGCCTAAATGACTTAAGCTCCATGAATATGAACATGACCAACTTTACCCTCTTGCAGATACAAACTAGTTCAAGGGGGCACTGACTTGGAGCAATGCTATTGCTTTCTCAAAAGGTGTCGTAATATATGTGTATTTTGTAATTATGTAATGTGTGTGTCATGTTATTTTTAGTAAGTCACGTACTTTTGTAGTTAGTTTTGTCACATGGGTGTATGGATTACTTTGCTTGAACTATGACAGACATGTAATTGTAAACATTTATGTTGCAGATTACATTACAGCCTTCAGCAGTGTTTAATTGACAACAGTCCTGAGGATGGTCTCGATAATTTTATTCTAAGAGACCGAAACGTCGACATCCGTCTTATCCCTGCAGTGTTTGATTCATTATTTGTTTGGGATAGATGTTCATGTTTAGGTTTTGCTGTGTTGTTTATTAGTTTATTAATACGCTACTTACACCAGCATTTCCTCACCTGCTTTTTTGATTTATTGCTGATCCGAGAATTTTTTGTGATAAAATCCTTTTGTATATACACCCTTGTGTTTTGTTGTTTTTATGTTTTAATGTGTTTGTTTTTTGTTAAATATGATTCAAACAAATAAATCTTTTTCATAGTAATATATGATTTTCACATGGGGTTAATTGATTTTTCCTCCCACTAAGTCAGATTAAATAATTTAGTTTCATTTAAATCATATCCCTTGAAGGCATCTCTACCCATTTACTCTATTACCCAAGCCCTCAAGGGTTTAACTGGGTCGCTCACTTTCCTTTGATCATGTTTCTATTCGGGCCGGCAAATTGTATGTACAACAATGACACTTGGCTCCTTTTTCCCTGGCATGGAGAGTTTTGCATATTGCCTGATTAGCTTGCGGGGGTGGACTGTATAACTGATTTTGTCCCTGCTTATGTTTTTTGTGTCTCGTTATTCGTCACGGTATTATTGCAGGGGTGCGGGACCCGGGGGGGGGGTCGGGTTCCTTGTTAGGGGCCCCCCTAGCTTCTTTTCCCCTTCTGTGGGGTTTTCGATCATTTTCTTCTCTTTTCCCTTTATTCTGTGTTGGATATTGTCTTTCTCTTTCCTCTTGCCTCTTTCTTTCTATATTTCGGGTTTAGACTCTGGGCGACAGGCACGCTGCTAGGGGGGTGGGCCGTGGCCGTATGCAGTGGTGCAGGGTGGGGGGATGGGGGTGGGGTATTGTTTTTGATTCCTTTTAGTTCCATGGCCTCTTTTCATGTTGTTATTTTGGCTTTTCTTTCCCTTTTCTTCCCTCTTTTTCCTTTTTTGGGGGTCGGATTCTAGGCACGTCATTGTGCGTTTCTCTAGTTCAGTACAGGGGTCTCTGTTCTACTGCTTAATTACGTGGCGGGCGGGTATTGTCTGGGCAGGGGTCTGACCTGTTTGTCGAATATCCTGATTGTACGTTTTGCTATGCATACCCTGCCTATGATGGTCCTGCCGTAAATATCCTGTTTCGAGTGTAACCCTAGTGGTGGCGATGTTTAATGATGTGATATCCGATCCTGCTTTTCTTCCTTTAAAAAAAAAAAAAAAAACGAAACCTTTTTGATCCTGTGACCATGTTCCATTCTGCTCTCCTGAGTTGTGCATCGATACTACAGGTGTACTATTGCTTTGATCCTGATTTACATTGTTTGACTGTATTACCTCTGTACCCTTGCTTCACCGTGCCGTCGGCCGGACTTTGACTGTAACTGTGAAATGTCAATAAAGGTTTTTTTAAAAAAAAAAAAGCCTATTATCATTGCTATTGTCTCAATGTCATAGCGGCGCTGTGACTCACTTCACACAGTACTGTCGGCTGGGTGGGGAGCGCGGTAGTGGAATGATCCAGTTTGGTTGATGTTTGTTCCATATTGGAAAAAGTAAAACACCAAGACCATATAGTATTGTTAACGCGGCCGGCCCGTAGTGGTTGTAGGCGACTTGCTGTGTATTTATGTGCTACCTATGAAGACTGTTTCCACACCACATGTTTTACGGATAATGACGCTGCCGGCCTGTTCAAGGTTGTAGGCAACAAGCTGTGTTTCTTTAACATCCACTTTCAATAAAGGTCTTGGAACTTAAAAATTTTTTTTTTTTTAATTTAATTATTATATTTCAAAATGGTATTCAAAAGATCATCTTTTATTCAGAGTAGAATTAGTTCATGTTTTCACTCAAGGTATTGATTTATTACAATCCATCATATTTCTTCATATGAGTGTATTTCTTTTAACATCAAAGTAACCAAAGGTCCGAATATGAAAACAATTCAGAAGAGCTCCGTAGTGTTATTGTCCCCAATGCATTTCGTGCACAGCATTTCATCAGGGGGAATCAACTACATGGAGAGAGAAGTATCGTAATCAGAGGTAATGACCGAGCCATGTACTGGCGAAGTCGGAAGACCACATTTCAGCAGCAATGAGAGGCACGATATCCTGGTGGATGGTCGACGAAAACCTTTCGCAAGGTCTCTTTCATTCACACTGTAGCGCAGCTGGTGATGACCTTGGATGTGTGGATGGACGGATGGGGGTTGACCGTCAAGAATTACAGGTTCACTGCAAATGGTCCAAACAGGAGTAAGAGTACCACATAAACATTCTGGAGCTCAAGGCAGTATTCCTGGGTCTAAAGGCCTTCCTGCCATGGATCAAGGATTCGTCGGTGCTCATCAGGACGGACAATACTACAACAATGTTTTACCTCTGAAAGCAAGCCAGCCCGAGATCTTGAGCACTTTCCCTTCAAGCTCAACAGATTTGGGAATGGCTCCTTTGCAACCACATCTCCTTGTGAGTGGAACACATGCCACATGTCCACAACGAGAGGGCGGACTCTCTCAGCAGGGTCTCTAAACAATGTTACTAATAGGAGCTCAATGAACAACACTTACAGGTGGTCTTCCAATCCTGGGGCTATTCAACATTAGATCTGTTCTCTACATTCTTCAACAAAGTGTCCTCATTTCGTAAGCAGGAATCTTCATCTGAAATCGTGGGAAGATGCCTTTCAGTGTTTTTGGGACGGGGATGTTCGCCTACGCCTTTTTCCCATTTCTGCTCATTCCTTGAGTACTTGAAAAGATGAAGCAAAAGCCTTGTCGGCTCATTCTCATTGCTCCTGAAAGGTCAAGACAATTCTGGTACACCGAGCCGCATAGACGTTTAGAATGTGCTCCTATTCCCTTTTCTCCAAGGGAGGATCTTCTCTGCATGAACCAGGGCCAAATGGTTCGTCTGTAAATTCCCTCACTTCTTTTGTCGGCTAGGCTCCTCACCATGCTGAATTTAGAGATTTGAGACTTTTGGAGGAATGCACTTCAATACTACAGAAGTCTTGAGCTCCTTCTATGCTTAACCACTTGGCTGCTAAGGGGTTTTCCTCTCCGGTGCTGCAGATTTATGTTTCCCATTATACATGACGAGTTGACCTTGTCATGAGCACAGCTCCAGTGTGCCTCATGACGAGTTCACCTTGTCATTAGCATGCAAGTGGTTAAATGTTACAAATCTAAATGGAAGCGATTCTGTGCATGGTGTATCTCAAGCATTGCACCCTTTTCCATCTACTCCGTAGCAGGGACCTTATCTCTTGCACCTTGCCAAGTCAGGACTTTCTCACTCTGCCAGCTTCAATTTCTAGATATAGAAGACTTTCAGGTCAATCTTCCTTGTGGTCTAACCGACTCCTCAAAAATTTATGAAAGGACTATTCGGGCTTTCCCGACTGTTTGAAACAGTGCCCAAATGCGAATTGAAGTTCCTTTCTTGGAAGGTGGATTTTCTCTTGGACATTACGTCAACCAGACGTATCGGTGAAATCCAAGCTTTCACCTTAAAAGAACCATATCTTCAACTTTTGCCGGACAGGGCTATCCTGCGCCCTAATCCTTCTTTCATACCTAAGTTGGCTTCATCTTACCACATCAATGAACCGATTGTCTTACCAACATTCGTTCCTAAAACATCTTCTGCCGCAGAGAGAGCGTTGTATTCACTGGACATTAAACGCTGTTTGAAATTTTATCTACAAAGAATGAAGGTCTTCCGTAAATCTTCTCAGTTACCGATTTCTTTCTCGGCACATAGGAAAGGACAAGCCTTTAGCATGGGCCAGCATCGCTTGTTGTGTCACCTCAATGATGGTCTTCTGTCATGAAAAGGCTGGCCGCCCGCTACCTATGAAAACGCAAGCTCACTTAACAAGGATAGTGGCAACTTCCTCAGCCCTGTATGCAGGAGCATCCCTTCCTGACACCTGCAGGGCAGCAATGTAGACGAACGCTCACACATTCACTAAGCATTACTCCCTCGATGGTTGAAAGAAGGCAGATATAGCTGTTGGCAAGCTGCATTTCAATGCCTCTTTGCTTAAGGTAGACGGTTATTGGCCTTTTTTCGTTACATGCTGGTTGATTATTTTATACTTCCATGTTAGGTTGTAAATTGATATGTATATAACTGAATGTTGACGTATCTTCTTTCTTTTTCTTCTTGTTTTACAATATTCCTATTTTACATCATGGTGGGATAGTTTGCCTACCCACCACCATTCTTTTGTCTTATTGCTGATATCCTGCTTACTAGTTGGATTCCAGCATGTGAATCTATAAAAGATACAAAACTGGGGAAAACAAAAGTTACGTAGCTGTACACTGTGGTTCCCCAGTATTAGATCTTTTATAGATTCACATCCAACCCTCTTTCCTCCCCGATTAGCCTCACCGGTTACCTCTGAGTTTTGTGTACATATACACTTGTGCTCGAAATCTGAGGTGTGGTGGCTCTGTAGGGTAAGGGAACTCTGAGGTCTCTGCTGTGATTGGCTGAACTTTGAATGCTATAAAATAAGGTTGAAAGATTACTTCTGTGAGTTTTCTATGGTGATGTTTTAATACTGCTATTTCTACTGACACCCACCATGACGACGGGGAAGATTCAAGCATTTGAATCTATAAAAGATATCAGTACTGGAGAACTACAGTGTACAGTTAAGTAACTTGTTTTTCCCCTATGGTTTTTTTTTTTTTGTAAAACAATTTTTATTGCAGAGTTCAATTCAAGCATTACAGTTATTTCGTAAGTTTGCACATGCGGGATCTCAATGTCTCATAGTCACTTCAACAAAATTGTACACATCAACATTACTCACAGTTCTGGGGCTGGGTGAAAATTGTCTCACCTAGTGTGTCCCCTCCACCACTGCTCGATGGCGCATCCAGTGATCAACCGCTGTCTGCTTTTAACTTTTCTGTCCCCCCCCCATCACCCCTCCCCTTCCAGCATCCGGTCAGTTCGAACTGTTAGCCCAGTGTCAATGGGATGCTGCAATCCCCCTCCCCCCTTCCCTTTCCCTTGCCCTCCCCCCACCCACGGTGGTCCATGGCGTCCCGTGTCCGGTGTGCCGCATGCCGGAGCGCGTTGGTGATCTGCGGAGATTGGAAATGTCTAAGGAGTGTGTGTGTCCATGGTGGGAGCTGTGGTAGGTACCGCCACCCTAGGTTCCCCAGGGTCCTCTGCCTCTTCCTCCTCCTCGCTCTCCAATGTACTACCTCTAAGTGCTTGGACTAGTGTTTCCCACGCTAGTGCCGCTTCCTGGGCCTTCTTGTCAGGCCCCCGTCGAGCCAGTTGATACCTGATCGTGCTCTCTGCTGCCGCCCATTTCTGGAACTCAGTTAGCCATTTCCTATGTGTCGGCGCCACCTTCGCTTTCCACCCCCTAGTGAGCTCCCTCTTCGCTAGGAGTAGGCCCATGTCTATAAATTTGCTTGTCAGTTTATTCTTACGTGTGTGGGGAAACCAGTGTAGGAGTGTAGTCGCACTATCGTAGTGTAGCTCCCTGTCAGTAACCGCGTTCATGGTGTCGCCCACCTCCCTCCAGAAGTCCTGTAGGTGCGGGCAGTCCCTTAGCATGTGCAGTAAGTCTGCTTCCAACAGTGCGCATCTAGGACACGCTGCGTCCTCTGCACCAAAGTATCGCGCTATTTTGTGCGGGGTGAGGTAAGCTCTATGAAGGATATAGAGCTGTATTAATTGGAACCGGGCGTTCCTGGTACTCTTCCTGGGCCTCTGAACCAACTGGGCCCACGCCGTATCCGGGATCTCCCTCTGCAGGTCTGCCTCCCATTGGGTCTTTAAGCGCGTAAGGGGTCGCAAGGTGCTCCCGAGTATTCTGGAGTGCAGGCACGTGACTGCCTTCACTGTTCCTGCGGCCATCATAACATACTGACACGGCGGCGACGTCGCAGGTTCACACAGTCCCTCGCCCCAGTGCACCTGGATCCCTCGTACCACAGCTGCGTGCAGTAGATAGTCCCCTCTCGGAAGGTCGTATTGTTCCTGCAAGGATTGGTACGGCGTAAGCACCCAGTCAGTGAAGAGGTCTCCTACCATCTGTAGGCCTGCCTCCTCCCAGGTCTGGAGGTTCGACCAGTCGCCGCCATGCGGCAGCGCCGTGAGCATACCCAGTGGAATTTCGGGCGCATACGGGTGTCCGGGGCCAGCGCGCTTTTGCACGCGGTTCCAGCAGAGCCGCAATGTCCGTTCTTCTTGAGACAAGTCTCTGAGTGCTAACCTCTGCTGCAGGGTGATGTACGCCAGCACATGGCGGGGGGTGCCAGTGTCCCTCTCCAGCTCCGGGCCTCGGTACACCCTTGCCACTTCCTGCGTGAGGAATTGCAGCTGGGCGGCCAAATAATAAAACTCGAAATCAGGGACCGCGAGTCCGCCCTCGTTCTTCGGGCGGGTCAGGGTTGCCAAGGCTATTCTCCGCCTGCCAGATCCCCACAAAAAGGACACCACTTGGGATTTTAGTCGTCGAAATACGGTATTCGGTATCCACACCGGCAGGGTTCGAAAGAAGTACAATAAGCGCGGCAGGGCGATCATTTTAAGCAGCGAGACACGGCCTGTCATAGACAAGGGGAGGGTGGCCCAGAAGAGCATGTTTCCCTGCAGCTTTCGGATGCAACGGTTTATATTGCCTTCTAACAGGTCCGTGGGGTCGTGGTAAATATACACCCCTAAGTAGGGCAAACAAGCCGGCTCCCAGCGGGGCTCAGGACGGGTCATGAGGCACCTCTCCGCCTTCCGGAGAGGAAAGAGGCAAGTCTTCGCCCAGTTCACCTTTAGGCCCGATACATCCCCGAAGCGTGCCAGCAGGTCTACCGCCCCTTCCACTGCCTCCTCGGCGTTCTCCAGGAACAGTAGGAGGTCGTCTGCATATAATGATATGTGATGACGAGTCCCGTCCACCTCCAGTCCTTGGTAGGAGTCACCGTTCCTAGCTAGCGCCGCCAGAGGTTCCACCGCGAGGGCGAAAAGTAAGGGAGAGAGTGCACACCCTTGTCTAGTACCCCTATGCACTGCATATCTATCCGATACCAACGCTCCCACTCGCACCCGAGCGCCCGCCGAAGCATATAGCACTTCTGTCCACCGCACATACTCATCCCCAATGCCAAAACTTCTTAGCACCCTATACAAGTAGTTCCATTCCAGGCTGTCGAAGGCTTTCTCTATGTCGATCGCCATCGCTACCGGGGCTCTGGCGGTCGGTGGAGGGTCCGCCACTAGCCTCAGCAACCTACGAATGTTATGAGACGTATTTCTAGTGGGGATAAAGCCCGACTGATCCTTGTGGATCAAGTCTTGCATATGGGCCATCAGCCTGGTGGCCAGTATAGTGCTCAAGATTTTATAATCTGTCGTGAGCATCGACAGCGGTCTGTACGATGCCGGGTCAGAGCTGGTCCTATGCGGCTTTAGCAAGGGGATCATGAGCGCCTCGCGCATCGAACAGGGCAGTTCCCCCCTCTCCTTTGCCTCATTGTATACGATTCGGAGCCGTGGGGCTAGGATATCAACGTATTTACCATAGAATTCGATGGGCAGGCCGTCCACTCCCGGTGTTTTCCTGCGTGCCATTTTCTTTATGGCTCCCCTAATTTCCGCTAGGTCAATTGGGGCCCCGAGGGCTTCCGCTTGGTCCGGGTCCAAGCGTGGTAATTGTATCTCAGACAACAAGGTCTCCAACACAACAGGCCGGGCTACCGGACCTCTCGCATACAGTCGCTCGTAGTACGCTTTAAAGCATCGTAAAATGTCCGGCTGGGTGCTACACGCGGTGCCGTTCGCATCGGTCAGGGATAATATTGGGGCAGCACCCCTATTGGGGTTTGCCAACCAGGCCAGGAGCGTCCCCGTCTTATCTCCCTCAGCGAGTGCTTTGGTTAAGTATGTTTTGTGATCAAAACAACGAAGGCGCTCCACCTCCACCGCCATCGCTTCCCGCGCTGAGCATACTCTATCCTGCATATCGGGGTGGTTGGGCCGTTGCTTCTCCACCTCCCGCAAGGCTTGCTCGGCCTTGTCCACATCTTCGACTAGCGTTCGCCGTACGCCCGCGAACTTCCCTATACAATGCCCCCTCACCACCACCTTGAGTGCGTCCCATTCCACTGCCCTGGAAGACGCAGTCCCCTCATTCTCAGCAAAGTATTGGGATATTCTACCTTCCAATGCTCCGCTGAACGGCGGATCGTCTAACGTGTCCGGATGAAGCCGCCACGTTGGAATTGGCGAAACTTCGTTCATCCAGGCAAATGAAAGGAGTAGGGGGTTGTGGTCCGAGATCGTGCGTGCTAGGTATTCGGTTCGGGCTACCATTGGCAACACCGACTGGGAGCATAAGAACGCGTCTATGCGAACGTGGAGGTCGTGCATACCCGAATAGAAGGAATAATCCCTATCAGTTGGGTGTTGGGCGCGCCATGCATCCGTCAGGTCCCACAACCCCTGCCAGTTCGATCTATGTTTTGCTAGCCTGTGAACTGGGGATGCGTGTAGAGGTGGGTGTGATCTATCGAGGGCGGCGTCCGCCACTGAGTTGAAGTCCCCTCCCAGTAGCACCGATCCCATTAAATAAGAGGCTAACTGTTTGGTCAGTCTGTTGAAGTACGATGCCTGCTCCACGTTTGGCGCATAGGCGCTGCAAAGTGTCAACTGACGGCCCCGGAGCAAGCCCTCAACTGCCACATATCTCCCTTCTGGGTCCACTGTGTGCCTAGTAACTTGAAAGGGGATCCCCGCCCGGATCCAAAGAAGTGTCCCCCTGGCAAATGCCGAGTACGTGGTGTGGAATAGGTGACCCCTCCATCTCCTCTGCAGTGCGGTGCCCTCCTTTTTAGTTAAGTGGGTCTCTTGTAGGAAGGCAATGTGTATCCCTCTGCGGACCAGGTAGGCGTGTACCTTGTGTCTCTTAGTCATGGAATTTAGTCCCCGCACATTCCAGGACACACACTTCAACGAGCCCATATCAGCCATCACCCCAGTCAGTGCAAATTAAATCAATAAACGTACGCATCCGGACACCAGACACATTCTCACCACCTCCCATTCCCATCTCCCCACCCAACTTCCCATCCCCAATTGTACCTCGAGTCCCCCCAACTACTCCAGGTCCCCCCTCCCCCAGAACAGGACTCAACTGCGAAGTAGAGGCACCCATCCAAACAAGTGAGCAAACGCGCTCACGTAAACTTGTAGTCCGTAGTAATCACCACGGAGGCCTTATGGGCCCTGTGGTGCGTGAGCTGGCTACCGAACCTTTCAAGCCTCGTTCCCACGCCCCTCCGCCCCACAATACTCAATGCGACTCATAAAAGAAAAGTCTCACATTAGTCTGTTCCAATGGTGATGGGGGGGGCGCCGCCTTCAGGTCCTCTGCTCTCCGAAGCCGCGGACAGCTGTCAGGGTTCAACGATTTCCCCCGAAGTCTGGGGGGTGACCTTCGGGCCCCTAGCCCCCTCCAGCCCCGAGAAGTCAGTGTCCGATCCCGTGGCCAGGGCCTCTGAGGCAGATTCTCTTGCCGATCGGATCGGCGCCGTTCCTGACACCTCCTTAACCGCTTGCAGCGCCGCTCTCCGTTCTTCATCTGTTTGCGATGTTGAAGGCTTCTTGGATCCCCGGTTGCGCCCCCGGAGTCTTCGCGATCGCCTGGTCGCATGGTTCTGGCGCTCCTCCTCGGCTCGAAATCGAGCCCCATCTGTGCCCGCCTTGTAGGTGTCCCACCAGGCCCAGGCGTCCGCCGGAGTTTCAAAGAATAATGCCTCGTCGTCCACTATCACTCGCAGTTTGGCCGGGAACAGCAGGGAGTATTGTAGTCCCTCGGTGCGTAGCTCCTTTTTGATGGAGAGGAAGGAGGCTCGCTGTTTCTGGGTTTCAAATGTATAGTCCGGGAATAGTGTGACGGTACTATTGTCCACCTGGAATGGGCCCGCTTCCCTGGCCCGCTGAAGGAGCCAGTCTCTGTCCTTATAGTGGAGCAATCTGATGACCACCGGGCGCGGCTGGAGACCCTGGCGCGGAGGTCGAGAAGGGACACGGTGCGCCCGCTCCAGCGTGAAGAAGGGGGAGAGGCCCTCCGGGGCAACCACAGTTTGGAACCAGTCGGTCAGGTAGCCCACCATGTCCGTGCCTTCTTTTTTCTCCGGCAGGCCAACCAGGCGGACGTTGTTCCGCCGACTGCGGTTTTCAGCGTCTTCTGCTCTCCTCTCTAGGGCCTGTATCCGCTCCATCGCTTCCGTGAGTCGTCCCTCCATTGATTTGTGGGCCGGTACGACCTCTTGTAAAGTAACTTCTGTGGCCTTGACCCGGTCCTGTAGTTTCGTATGATCTGCGCGCAGGTGTCCCAGCCCCGTCGCTACCTGACCAATATCGTGTTGCAGGGCCTCCTTCGTGGCAGCAATGGCGTCTAGTATCCGGTCCTGCATCAGTTGGAGCTCCGTGGGGGGCTGCGGGGAGTCGTCTGGGGTTTCTGTAGCTGGGCTCCCGTCCCCTTTGGGTCCTCTAGGCTTTCCCATCTTGCACTTCCCTGCAATTCAGGGCTCTCAGGGTGATCCGGCGTCAACAACGTCTCCCGCAATAGTCCGTCGCCAGCCTCAAGATGGATTCGCTACCAGCCGTCGTCAGGCGGTGAGCCGGGACTCCGGGGACCGCGTTGCGGAGATCGAAAATGGCGCCAGCGATCTGCTAGGGCTTGTCAGCTTCCCCCGGTAACCGGGCGCCAGGGGTCCGCACAGGGGTCCATCTTCCGATCTCGTCCTCCGGTCAGTACTCTCTGGAGCTCTCCTCAGCGTTTCGCAGCGCCGACGATCTGAAGTCACCCTCCACGCAGGAAGCACAACCTGGGGCCAGAGGCGGGGTAGAAATTGTAGGACGTGCAGTGCCCCAGCATGCGTACTCCACCCTCCGGTCCCGGCTCTCCGTTTCCACGACCCACGGGTCTAGAGCCGATTCAGCGCTCCACCTGACCCCTTGCAGAGACAGTGTCACCCTTCATATGCGGTCCGGGCCGGGCAGCCGCCCAATCAGGTCGCAGGCCCCGTCGTTGGGCAGGAAAGGGCGCCCCCCGAACGAGGTTGGACGTTCTCTGGGCAACCCCCGCTCTCGGTGTCCACGGAAGGCCTCCCCAAAGCAGGCTCGTCACGTCACGGCCGCCTACGGGAGTACTGCGCCGTTGCAGGACTCGGCAGCACCCCCAGGGATCGCAGGCCTCAAAGCCGGGGCCTAAAGTGAGCCCCTTGTGGTTGTGGGCGGAGCCCCGCCAGAACTTCGCTCCCGGTCGGACCACGCACTGACCTCAGGGTCCGCCGATGCCCCGGGTGGCCGCAGCCGCTCCCCACAAGACCAGCACTGCACGGCACTCCACGCTGTGGTCTCAGGACCTCAGGGGCGGGTTTGTCGCTATTCCGCAGCGGCTGCGAGGCAGGGAGCCGCCATCTTATCTCCAGTCGTCCCGGGTACTCCGCGCCCTGAAGCGCCCGTTATGCTTGGTGTTGCGGCGCGCCGCGCGCTGCCCCAACCGGAACAGACCTATAAGTTGGCTCCGGGATCGACCCGATTTCCACGGGGATCCCGGGTCTGAAGCAGGATTTTAGGCGGAGTACGGGCTGAGGGTCGGGAGCCTCGCTAGGCTGCGACCGTTTCCATCGGCTGCTAGCCACGCCCCATGTTTTTCCCCTATGTTGATGACTGGCTGTTAAAGTTAGGCTTGCCACAGTCAGTCATACACCACCTCTAAATGATGGTGAACCTCCAGCCATAGTTTGGGTTCATGATAAATGAGCTGAAGTTGCACTTCACTCCCTTGTAGAGGATTCCTTTCATTGCAGCTGTCCTGGATACAGTACAATTCACAGCCTTTTCTCTGTTGCAATGTGAAAATTCACTTTATAATCCCTATATTTCAGTCTTGGTCCTTAAACTTGGTGAGAGCCACTCTGAGGCTTTTTCGATCTTTTTTTGTTTTTTTTGTCTCCTGCATCTTCCTTGTTAATTATGCCAGGCTGTATAGTCAATATGTGGGCTCTGCAAAGAAGTCTAAAGTTCCAGTTCGCCCAGCATTAAGGAAAACCATTGGTTACCAGTCAGATCTCAAAGGAGACTGCACACAATCTACTCTTGTGGCTGCTCAACCACAGTTGGACCAGCAGCAGGCCCCTCTCCACTTTCCCGGCCCTGTGCTAATTGGGGTGACAGACGCGCCACTGCTTGGTTGGGGAGGTCGTCTCGGTGAGGTGGCGATTAGAGGACTCTGGTATCTGATCGAAGCCCCACCACATATCAGTTTGCTAGAGTTGCAAGCATTCTCCTGACCTTGAAGGATTTTCTGCTGTCTGTCAAAAGGAGGCTGGTGCAGGTTCTCACGGATAACACCACCACCACTGTGTGCGGTTGCAACAAGCATAGTTAAGTGGGGGTCCTGGGTCCTGTAGCAGGATGCTCTGCGCCTCTGGAGTTGGTAGGGCATCTTCCTGGTTGTGAACCACCTAGTAGGGTTCTTGAATGCCGTAGTGGACAAGCTCAGCAGATGACATCTGGCAGATTATGAATGGCGATTACAACCTGATTTGGCACAGGTCATCTTCTGGCAGTGGGGAGAACCCTGGGTAGATGTTTTTGTAGCTGTCCAACGCACAACGTCAAATGTTTTGCATGCTGGATGTGCTGTGAGAACGCTCACTGTTCGGCTGGGTCTAACTCTAGACTCCTGATTGGAGACCACCTTCCTGCCTCTTCTGCCATGAGTTCTGAAAAAGAACAGGATCAAAAAGGCCAAAGTCACTCTATTGGCTCTGATTTGAGGTAGGAGACTGTGGCACGTGGAACTGCCGGCCAAAGGCACCTGTACTCCGATCGGTTTGTCACTTCGGGAGGATGTCCTGTCTCGGCAAAAGGGCAGGATCCTCCACCCGAATCTACGCAATCTACACTTCCATGCATGGCGATGGAGTGGTGGCATTTGACTTCATTTGATCTGCTGCCAGATGGATGTCATCCCCATTGGCTGAAGTTCTTCCATGAAGTCCACTTATCCTGGGTGATGTCACAGGTTTGTAACTGAGTGTGGTGATGGCACGATTGATATTTTACAATCCAAGCTGCCCAATGCGCTTTTGTTTTTTTTCCATGACTCACCAAGTTCTGACAGTGTGCATTATCAAATGTTATTTGTGCCCCTTTTGGTCCTTTTTACGTTTGCCAGACCTGCTATCCTTTTTTTAAATCACTTGTGATGAGGTTTATAAAAGGCTAGTCCTCTGCATCAAGATCTACAATGCACTGGCTAAGCAGTCACTGGAAGGTATGCAATCCCATTCCACCAGGGCTAAGGCTGCAATCACTGCGCTTAGCCCTGGTGGGGCAGAAAGGACATTTTGCCCGCACAGTCCTGAAAGACTTTTTATTCCGAGCCCACTCTACATACTCTCCAGCTGGAGAGATGCTGTTTTGGGATCTATTCTAAAGTGAAGAATCTGCGGTTAGAAACATCTCAGACAAACAAGTTTCTTATCTTTAATAAACCTCTTTCTGCTGGATGCTCTAACTACTGATTCCTCACTGCCGTCCCACCTCCAGTTTCTGTGGAGTCACCCCTTTTTAACAGCTAAAAAGGTCCTAAGTATTAACCAATTGTTCAAGCTATTCGTCCGAGGATGTGGAAAGAGACGGGAGAAGAACCTTATAGCAGCATGCAGAGATGTACTCCAACATATGATTCTGCTCTCTCACCTCTTGTGGTAGGAAGGCATCAGGGAGCCACATGCTGCCATCTGGAAACCCGTGGGAGCATTGCTGGGGAAAGTGTTCCAGATCCAGTCTGGCCCCTGGAGAGTATTCGAAGGTGAGGTGCCTGTGACCAACTAGAATAAGCATTACCAAAGGTAAGAAACATGTTCCTCAGTCACGATGTATAGCAACACCTGGTATGTCATGATTAAATAGCTGAAGCCAAAGCTTTAACTGCAGCTTTGGCTGAGAACATATCACAACTCCAGGCTAGATTTCCTCTATCAGGACTTGCCATGGAAAGAAACTCATTTGGTATCCCACTAGGAATGTTTCCTAGTGTGGTGCGTCCATCCTAGTAACTGTCACAGTTTCTTCTCTGATGCCGCTGGCAGTCCTAAAACAATTCTCAGATGATCTATGCAACATTTAAGTTTTGCTTACCCAATATGAATTTCATTTAATTTCATTTGTGGTCCTGCAGCATTTCATATACAGTCACTGGGTTGCCATTTTAATTTCCTGCTTGGCTTGTCATGCAGCCTCTTGGCCAGTACCATTGGTTAAGCAAGATGACCCTGAAAGAGAGCTGTGTCAGAATTCAAAAGGGTATAGGCAAACGATGGTGCTATCAGCTGATGGAGAATAACTAAAACTGAGCCATGATAGTAAATATTTGGTGGCTTATCTCTCACACTTGAATAGACTAATAGCTGACTCTTCCAGGCTGGAAGAGAAATACTCTTTACCTGATTGAAGGAGGCACTTAAAGTAGTTCTGACTCAAATCGATCCTCAAACAACAAACCACACAATTTGAATAAACCTAACTATACTATAAGACCATCTTCTTAATGACACAAAGAGGTAATCACCAAAAAGCCATGAAAAACCCAGTAAAATTTATGATTCCAGGGTTGTGGTCATGCCATCTTCTGAGTCTGGTTGTGAATCGATGGAACTAGAAAGTACTCAAGCCTCTCCTAAGGAGTACCAGGGGCGTAACAAACACCCCTGCAGCCCCCGCGGTGTGGGGGGCCCCACTCGTCAGTAAATGAAGGGGGCCACCTCAGCTCTTCGGTGAGAGTGAGGCTTGCTTTGCTCTAAAGCAGCCTGCGCTGAGCTGCTCCCGGTGACCCAGGACTGAAGAGAAACAAAGTATCAACCTACATTGTTTCTCTTCAGTCAGAGGTGCCAGGCCCAGAACAAGGATGGGGGTGGGGGCCCCAGAGAGAGCATTTAACGCAGGGCACTGCTCCTCTGAGGCAGCACAGAGCGGACTTGAAAGTTTGCAGCCGCAGAAATAGAATCTGCTGGCAGCAGAGGCGTTTCAAGTCATGGGCAAAGTGGACTTAGGCCCAGAACCCCAGCCTTTCAGAGGGCCCCCTGATAGAGCAAGCTCTGTTCTGCCGGGCATCTTGACCTGATGAACTTGACTAATTCTTAAACTGATTGTGTTAAATATCGTTTTTCTTAAATTTATTTTTAATGTGGGTGATGAGTGAGAGTCTATTGCAGGCATTTTGAAGATAAATGTGTTTGTTTCATGCAACACTCATAAAAAAGTTTCTTTTATATCATAACAGGATCTCATATGCAATAAACAGAAGGGTGACAGATAATATCTGCAGTAATATTACTAAGCTGCTGCTATATTACAATGTTGAGAACGTGGGTGTGCGCCTATGCACTGTCAGTGACCTGGCCAATAAGGGCAAGAAAAAACTGAAACTGGAAAATAAATTCAAAGCTGTACAGCACAGGGGCCCCCCAAATATGTTTAGCCCAGGGCCCCCAAAATGCTTAAGATGTCCTTGGCTGGGAGGCATTGGAAGCAGGGGTGTAAGCCGTGCATGGGGGCCCCCAGGCTCCCCTACACTTGAAACACAGGCCTGAGCAATGCACACCAGTTCTGTTCAGCTTCTTTGGGCAGGTAGCAGTGTTCTGAAGATCTTGCACACAAAAAAGAAACAGTTGCAATACATAGCTTTTGTTTCTTGCTTGTGTACAGAGGCCTGGAGAGGAAAGGCACCCCAGGATTTATCTGGGAATCAGAGGGCTGGAGTGCAGAAAGAAACAGTCAAGAGAGCGGTGACCAAGAGAAAGTCAAAAGGAAGTTCAAAGGAAGAAGCAACACTTTGAGGGAGAGAGGGAGGGAGGGAGAGAGAGAGAATATATATATATATATTCATTCTCTCTCTCTCTCTCTCTCTCTCTCTCTCTCTCTCTCTCTCTCTCTCTCTCTCTCTCTCTCTCTCTCTCTCTCTCTCTCTCTCTCTCTCTCTCTCTCTCTCTCTCTCTCTCTCTCTCTCTCTCTCTCTCTCTCTTTTTTATTTTTTAGGCCAGGGTTTTGTTTTTTAATTGCAGGAGTGGGTAAAGGGCTCTTGCAGAAGGCCTGGATGGATGACTGAAGCAGGATTCAGTGTTTGCCTGCAGCCTCAGTAAGAGTCCATTATCAGAGTCACACTAGAGAGGTGGCAAGCAGCAAAGAGTAAAAGGGTCCCATGTGTCCTGCAGCAGCCTGCTCCCCGGCCATGTTGGCATTCTTCAGCTGCTGAAGGGCTGTGATTCCTGGGGATTAAAGCAGTAGTGAGGCCAGCGCTGGACTAACTAGTGTACCCCAAACAGGTGAGTCCACCAACAGCCCTTTTCCTTCTACCTTGATATAATAAAGGGAGGCATGGAGTAACTGGCAGGCCCTTGGGGTATTGGGCCCATACCTTAGCATTCATTATGCCTCACCACCTGGTCACACCAGACTTAACAAACCCCAGAAGCCCCCACTGGGGCCCCTGCAAGTACTGAACAAAGTCTACTGTTTTAACAATACCTGACAGCGGATGGAATCTGGGTATGAGTGACTCCTTGCATTGCTTGGTCTTGCTTTTGGAAGGTAGTACTACTGTACCTTTCTCCCAAAGTGAGATCTGACCAAGTAAATGCACCTGCATTAGGAGTTTCAACCTCAAGCAGAATTACATTTAGCGTAGATGTGAATTGCACATGTTGCTCTGGTCTGAGGATGGAGACGAGAGCCAAGCCAGGTTCAGATCCGGTGACTGGCAGTGGCGCTGTCGGCTCAGACTGTCAGTGCCTAGGTATTGTAGCAGGGTGGCCCTAATGCTCAGACGCCTGGCATGCAGCTCTATCCCAATGATCAACCGAATAGTGGACATTGCTCCTTTTACATGTATGTTGTGACCGTCCTGTTCTCAACAGACACGGTCGCTCCAGACGCTGCTCCCCGCTCCGCCTGCCTGCTGAAGTGCCTCTGCTTCCCCACCTCGCTCTTCCGCAAGTACCCACAGAGTGTGAATTGATCTGCCTTAAGGAAGGAACCTCGTTGTGCATTAGTGTGTCATAGCGCTCCGCCTGCATAACAACGCTGCTATTAATCACCTGGCATCTAGAATATTGTAGCGCTGCTGTTACTATTGTCTACCTGATCTCACCGGTGCCTTTATTATTAAGATCGCGCTATTCGATTTCTGTGCCCCATTCCGGTCAGATATCGGCTGAGGCCATTTTGTGATTGCTGTTGTTGTTGTTGTTTGCTTCCTGTGCCTTCCACGACCAGTCCCCGCCCAGCTCCCGCCTCCCAGCTGACCACCCCTCCCACTGACACCATTTGCCCCGCTCGCCCGCTACAGCGCTGTGACCGTCCTGTTCTCAACAGACATGGTCGCTCCAGACGCTGCTCCCCGCTCCGCCTGCCTGCTGAAGTGCCTCTGCTTCCCCACCTCGCTCTTCCGCAAGTACCCACAGAGTGTGAATTGATCTGCCTTAAGGAAGGAACCTCGTTGTGCATTAGTGTGTCATAGCGCTCCGCCTGCATAACAACGCTGCTATTAATCACCTGGCATCTAGAATATTGTAGCGCTGCTGTTACTATTGTCTGCCTGATCTCACCGGTGCCTTTATTATTAAGATCGCGCTATTCGATTTCTGTGCCCCATTCCGGTCAGATATCGTCTGAGGCCATTTTGTGATTGCTGTTGTTGTTGTTGTTTGCTTCCTGTGCCTTCCACGACCAGTCCCCGCCCAGCTCCCGCCTCCCAGCTGACCACCCCTCCCACTGACACCATTTGCCCCGCTCGCCCGCTACAGCGCTGTGACCGTCCTGTTCTCAACAGACATGGTCGCTCCAGACGCTGCTCCCCGCTCCGCCTGCCTGCTGAAGTGCCTCTGCTTCCTCACCTCGCTCTTCCGCAAGTACCCACAGAGTGTGAATTGATCTGCCTTAAGGAAGGAACCTCGTTGTGCATTAGTGTGTCATAGCGCTCCGCCTGCATAACAACGCTGCTATTAATCACCTGGCATCTAGAATATTGTAACGCTGCTGTTACTATTGTCTGCCTGATCTCACCGGTGCCTTTATTATTAAGATCGCGCTATTCGATTTCTGTGCCCCATTCCGGTCAGATATCGGCTGAGGCCATTTTGTGATTGCTGTTGTTGTTGTTGTTTGCTTCCTGTGCCTTCCACGACCAGTCCCCGCCCAGCTCCCGCCTCCCAGCTGACCACCCCTCGCCCCTCCCCCTCTCCATCCACTTATGACAGTTGTAGATTCGCGCAGCGTTCACGCGCAGCGTCCGCGCCCCAGCCGCGCCAAAGGTGCACCAAAGGTAAGCCCGTCTACGCCCGTCCGCGCCTGGACCGCGCCCAGCGCCAGACCCCCTGGTCCCCGCCTCACCCATCCTCCTCGCGTTATATACGACGCCTCCTCCCTCCTTGCACTCAACCCCGGCCGACTCACTAACTGCGCCCAAGCAGCACCAGGACACACCCATGGACCCTTCACCTGCAACTCTTGCAAATTCACCTGCGTCAAGTCCCAAACCAAATCCACAAACACCAAACAGAGAGCCAACACCAACCACCTCAAATGCATCCTTCTCAACACCCGCTCGGTTCACAAACACGCCATCGACCTTTGGAATCTACTCGACACCATTTCTCCGGACATCGCCTTCCTAACAGAAACCTGGATGAATGCCTCTTCAGCTCCAGACATCACCATAGCCATCCCGGACGGCTACAAGATCATCCGTAAGGACCGCCCCATCCAAACAGGAGGAGGCATCGCCATCGTCCACAAGAACACCATCCGCGTCTCAACCAGCTCAGATGACAACCTCGCTATCGCCGAACACCTTCACTTCCAGATCCACACCGACCCCAAGACAACACTTAGGGGCACCCTCCTTTACAGGCCACCAGGACCCCGTACAAAATTCAGCGAAGACATCACTGACTTTATCACCCCACACGCCCTCCCTTCGGAAGAATACATTCTACTTGGAGACCTCAATTTCCATCTGGAAAAAAGCAACGACAGTAACACCACCACCCTTCTGGACAACCTCGCCAATATCGGACTCAAACAACTTGTTAACACCCCCACACACTATGCAGGACACACACTCGACCCTATCTTCACCTCCAGCAAGCATATCTCCTTCACTCATACCACACCCCTCCACTGGACGGACCACAGCTGCATCCACTTTACTTACAATAAGACCTCGATCCACAACCACCCTCAACCAACGCTGCGAAGAAATTGGAACAAAATCACCATCGACCAGATCTCAACATCGCTTCTTCAAAAAACCCCTACCTATTCAACGAGCCCCAACAAAGCCGCCATCAACCTCACACAATGGTTAACACAAACCGCCGACAAATTAGCACCCTTTAAAAAACATCAAATCAAGCAAGGAAGCAAGAACGCCCCCTGGTTCAACGATGAACTTAAGATATCCAAGAAGCTCTGTCGCTCCCTTGAGAAAACTTGGAAAGCAGACCCAAACACTATCACCCAAGCCGCCTTCAAAAACGCCACCCGCAAACACCACCAACTAATCCGGACAGCCAAGAAATCAGCACTCAAAGACAGACTAGACAACAATGCCCACAACAGCAAGGAACTTTTCAACATCATCAAAGAATTCACCAACCCCACCGCCAGCTCTAACGACATCACCCCCTCTCAAGTACTCTGCGACTCCCTTGCCTCATTTTTTCATGACAAAATCGCCGACATCCATAACAGCTTCGACAACCAACCTGTAAACCAGTCCACCCCAATCACCTCTAAACCGTTACCTCCTCCGAATATCCTTTTCGAATGGAACCCAATGACCACAGAAGAGACCATTCGCCTGATGAACTCCATCCACTCAGGGTCCCCTACAGACCCATGTCCCCATCACATCTTCAACAAAGCAGACACCATTATCGCACCCCATCTCCGAGATGTCATCAACTGCTCCCTTAACTCCGCCACATTCCCAGAAAGCTGGAAACATGCCGAACTCAGCGCCCTTCTGAAGAAACCCACAGCTGACCCCACCGAACTCAAAAACTACCGTCCCATCTCGCTCCTCCCATTCCCTGCCAAAGTCATTGAGAAAGCTGTCAACAACCAGCTCGCCGCCTTCCTCGAAACGAACAAATCACTCGACTCCTCACAGTCTGGCTTCCGAGCCAAACACAGCACCGAGACCGCCCTCATCGCAGCAACAGACGACATTCGAACACTACTGGACAACGGAGACACAGTCGCCCTTATCCTCCTTGACCTCTCCGCAGCCTTCGACACAGTCTGCCATAGCACCCTGACACAACGCCTCAGAAACATCGGAATTCAAGGAAAAGCATTGGACTGGATCATTTCGTTCCTCGCGGGAAGAACTCAGAGAGTCCGCCTCCCCCCTTTTAAGTCAGAGGCCACCGAAGTCATCTGCGGCGTCCCGCAAGGATCATCTCTCAGCCCCACCCTCTTCAACGTCTACATGAGCCCCCTCGCAACGATTGCACGTCAACACAAACTCAATATCATCTCCTACGCTGATGACACTCAGCTGATCCTCTCACTCACCAAAGACCCAACAACCGCCAAAACCAACCTACACGAAGGGATGAAAGAAGTAGCCGAGTGGATGAAGCACAGCCGTCTGAAACTGAACTCGGACAAAACGGAAGTCCTCATCTTAGGCTCTTCCCCTTCCGCCTGGGACGACTCTTGGTGGCCAACGGCCCTAGGAAAAGCCCCCATACCGACGGACCATGCACGGAACCTGGGCATCATCCTGGACTCCTCACTCTCGATGACTAGACAAGCCAACGCCGTCTCATCTTCTTGCTTCAACATCCTACGCATGCTCAAAAAAACATTTCACTGGATCCCCACCGAAACAAGAAAAACGGTCACCCACGCACTGGTTACAAGCCGTCTGGACTACGGAAACACCCTTTACGCCGGTACCACCGCGAAACTACAGAAACAACTCCAACGCATCCAAAATGCTTCAGCCAGGCTCATACTAGACATCCCCCGCACAGACCACATCTCCGCTCACCTGAAAGACCTTCACTGGCTCCCCGTCAATAAGAGAATAACGTTCCGTCTCCTCACCCACGCACACAAAGCCCTATACAAACTTGGACCTGATTGTCTCAACACGCGTCTTTCCTTTTACACCCCCACCCGCGAGCTGCGTTCGTCCAACCAAGCCCTCGCCGCTGTTCCGCGCATCCACAAAGCCACCATGGGAGGAAGATCCTTCTCCTACTTAGCAGCCAAGACCTGGAACTCCCTTCCCATCCACCTCCGCCTTACTCAGGATCACCTATCCTTCAGAAAACAACTTAAAACATGGATATTCGATAAGTAAACCTCCCCCCCCCTTCCTCAAGCGCCTTGAGACCCCATGGGTATGTAGTGCGCTATATAAATTCTGACTTGACTTGACTTGACTTATGTTTTTCCTCCATAATTATTAAAGCTGGGTGAGAAAGATGGGACAGCTTTTCTATTTTTCAAACTGCACTTAAAATGAGGGCACTGCACTTCCATAAAATGTATGCTTTTCAAGTTGTAGGAAAGCACTGAAAACTTGTGTAAAAGCTCTCAGAGCTCTGCTACTCGAAATAAAGCAAACATTTAAAATACCATAGTCACACTGCATTCAATGTTCTTATTCCTAGTGTCTCCCCATCATCTTGCAAATCTCTACACCCAACACAACATCCCTCTTTTCCCTGTTGGTTGCCTCACTTTTTATTCTGTGGGTTGCTTGATCTCCGATATCTCTTAACGTGTAGTTTTCATCCTGCTTTCTTTCCTCCCCTCTGTCTAGCTTCTACTATGATGTACTGTTCTTCTGTGCCTCATTCTTCCATATAGTCCCCTTCATGCAATGTGAATGACCAACATTTCAAGTAATCTTACTCTCTAGACAGCATCTGCTCAGAGGTGGTCACTCTTGACCCTCCATGTCCCCATTCTCTATCTAGATCTTTTGTTTCTTTCTCAGTTTTTTTTCCTTTCTTGTTTTCTTCTCTTTCCCATAAATGTCCCTCCTTTCTACCCTTACCCCTCTAACCTGTTTCTCTCACTCATTCATTTATCTCTTTTCCAGCTGTCCTGACTTTCTCAGTAGTCTTTCTCTATCTTTATCCCGAAGTCTTTCACTTACTCTCACTCATACACATTATTTAAGAGTGCTCCTCCATCACTGTCTATACCCACTTTTTGTTATGACTGTACATCTCGATCTCCTTTTCTTACTCTTTCCTTGACTGTATCATCTTGCATCCTCTTTCAGTCTCTCTTTCCTCTTCTACACCCTTTATGACCTGCTGACTTGCTATTTGACCACTCATTTTCTTGCTGCTTCTTTCCTCCTGCATTGTTTCTCGTCAATGACGGTCACTCTCTCCTGGCAGTCTCTACCTGTCTTACAGCAGCCTCCTCTTTATGAATGTTTTTGGTCTAAGTATGATTCTAACTCATGCTCTGCAATACATCTTTCATTATGTTACCTTGATTGTTAATTTTTGTTTCCCCCCCTCCACTCTATTCCCTTGTATTAGTTCCTTGGCTCATCTAATTGGTGTTTGGAGCGTTGCAGAAAAAATGAGTGTGCCAGTTAACTGTCACTGTGATAAAGACAGGTGC
Source organism: Lissotriton helveticus (assembly GCF_964261635.1). Classification (NCBI taxonomy): domain Eukaryota; kingdom Metazoa; phylum Chordata; class Amphibia; order Caudata; family Salamandridae; genus Lissotriton; species Lissotriton helveticus. The sequence goes on from NC_136070.1 coordinate 332,981,443, forward strand.
ATAAGAATAGCCCTGCAGCCCCTGCAGCACGGCAGGCCCCGAGCTCCAAGGGACCCCTCTATCACTGTGCACGTGCTGCTGGCCCCTGTCCTGAGACAGGCCCAGACTGACAGTACCTGGAGTTTCCTGAGACCGGTTTTGTTACGGGGCGATTTTCTTATTGGGGTTCTATATTACATCATGCCACCCAACCCATCAAAGGTGTTTGGCGCGGCCTAAATGCCAGCTTTAGTTTTACATATTGCTCACTGTTTGGTGCCTTTAACACCCTTAGTTTTTCACTAAATCCTCAATGTCCCCCCCTTACTATGTTCCCCTGACCCCAACCTGCTCTTTACCAGTCGAAGTTTGTACATTTCTGTTCGCTCTCCCTCTTTGTTATTCTATCTCCCTGCGTTACTCTGATTGTTACTCTTTTGGACCCTCTTTGATTATACCATTTCTCTTCCCCCTTGCTCTGATCCCTCTCCCTTCCCCTAATTCCTACCTGTGCCTACACTTGTCCAGGTTTTTCAATATGTGTATTGACTGATTAAGCCCACCTGACACATGACTCCAATTTCCGCCTCTTCTCCTTCCAATACTATTCTCTTACTCCATCCCCCTAACGCTGTCCTCCCACCCCATTCTGGTTCTTGCTCTAATCGCTCACTTTTCACCCTGCTCCTTCTCTGACCCTCCCACCTCTGTAAGCCCTATATCAAGTCTTCCCCCATCCTTTTTACCCTCCCCTAGCCTCCTTAATCTAATTACCATGCCCCCTCACACACTCCTCATTACAACAGACTACAGACTCAATCCATAGGATTCAACCATCACTAGACATGGCCCGAATTCATAGTCCATCCTCTACCCCCCTAATCTCTCCAAAAACGCTAAGAAAAAGTTTAAACACAAACTACTTATAGGTCACCATGAAACTCTATTTGTCGATAACTACCTTAAAATCTCCTCCATAATAAAAACCAACTACATATTTTAGTCGAATCGTCCCTCCAAATGGAAAAGCATGTTCCTCCACCACCACCCTCATCACTAAATCATGTAAAATCCCATATGGTTTTAAATTGTCCACCTCCCCTTCCCCTGCTTTCCACAACGAAATAGATATCTCCATTTTCAAATCCGGTAACATCCTCATCCAAGCTTCAGAAAATCACCTCACCATCTTTAAACAACATTGCTGCACCTTATCCTACCTACTATCCATCCCACCTCCTAACACTTCACCCTCCCAACAGATTGATGCCCTCGCACCCTCCCCTTCCTTGTCCCCAACCCCTCACCCTACAGGCACTTCTACTGCGTATGATGTCTCTCAAACCCAATCCTCCAATTTCCTCCCCTTGCTAGCAACCTCATCCGGACACCTCAATAGCATGCCCAGTCTCCCAAACCCTTTCTCTCTCTAATGACTTCTCTCTACCCACCACTAGGCACACCCCCTACCTCACTTCCTCATTCCAGCTCCCTCCTCCTGATATTCCGATTATTCGACTGCCCGTACCAATTTCACCTTCTCTAAACTGTCTTCCCCCCTTAGCCTGGATGTTATTTCCCCTTTCTCCTCTTAAGAACCCTTACCATCTCAGAACACCGATTATGACTCCATGCACTTCCTTTCTGACTACACGGACCTCCCTTCGTCCACCAACCTGAGAATGCCTCTCCACCCACCCCCGGCATCCCAACCCATACACTGCACAGACCGCTCTCCCCGGACAACTTGGATCCTACTCTTCTCCCTACCACCTTCTCTCCCTCAGTCCCTATCACTACTTTAACACAGACTCTATCTAACATCGAAAGCTATCTCCTTACCTTGTCGTCTAAACTCTCCCAGCTCAGGAAAGAACTTACCTTGTCGTCCGAACTCTCTTGACTCAGGAAAGATTTTAACCGCCTCTCCTCTGAAATCCTCCTAAACCGCGCGATCCCCCCAAGCCCTGACTCACAATAAACCTCCAACCTTCAACAGTGGAGAACCTTCCCCCGCTGCAGCTGTTCCTACAGACACCCGAGCCATCTCTCCCCTTCAGACCTCCTCGAACTTTGTAACTCTTACCTCCGTAACTATCCAATTGGCCCTCCCACCCCCCACTCTACCGTGATCCTGGGGATGAGCAGAATCCCTTCCTCCCGCGTCTCCCCTAGACCCCCAACACAACTTACCGCTATCCAATCATGCCCTCCCACCATAAACAACCCGAAACCCCTCACATGCATGCAGGTTAACTGCCGCTCAGCTGTCCGGCATGCGACTGAAATAGCTGAAACCATCCTCTATCCTTGACCTACTCTCCCCCCGGTTACTCCATACTCAGAAAAGATAGACTCTACAGAATTGGAGGTGGTCTAGCCATCATTTTTAAAAACAAACTTCAACTCTCGCTTTTTAAGAACTCTGACCCTACCACCTTTGAATACCTCGGAGCAGAGCTTAAAATTCATGACGCCCCACCTATTTACCTACATAATATCTACCATCCTCCTGGCAAATCCCTTCCCTTCGCAGAGGAACTTTCTGACCTCCTCACCCAATCCTCACTTTCCAACTCTAAAAATCTCTTCCTTGGAGTCTTCAACCTCCACTGGAATGATAGCAAAGATCCTGCAGTTAATCTCCTCATGAATCTTCTGGAGATTAGTGAACTTAAACACATTTTTCACTCTCCAACTCACACCAAAGGGTCCACTCTTGAAGCCATCATCACTAACAATGATTTGGCCTCCCTTTCCAACATCATCCCCATCGACTGGCCTGACCATCACCTCATCCTCTTCACGATCACCACAACAGCCCCCCCTCCACGCCAAAAGCATCAAACACAAGAAATTGACCAGAAACCTTCATCTTATCCCCCCCCGGCGAGCTAGAAACGAAACTCCAAGCCCAATCCCTACTCGCTCCTCTTTCCCAAAATGCTAACGCCCTCACCTAACACTATAATAAATCAGTTACCGAGGTCCTAGACCAAGTGGCCCCTCCCAAACTAAAAACCCAAAGAAACATACCTTCCAAATCCTGTTTAACTCTGATCTCAACAACGAAAGACGCTCTCTTAGACAGTCTGAAAGAACCTGGAGGCAACTCTACAAAAAACACATCCTCAATGTAAAGGCCTCCTTCTACCGCACACAGCTTGATAGGACCAAAAACAGACTTAGAGAATTATTCAGCATCGTCAAAAACCAAACATTCTCTGCCCCCAAAAGCTGACAGCCTCAAATGTGAAATGCGAAGAAATTGCTAACTTCTTCTCTGATAAAATCACCAAAATAGATCAAGCCTTCCTCTTAAATCCCCTCTCTCCCAACCCACTATTTTCTCATGACATTTCTCCTGAATCTTCATCCCCATCAAATCGTCCCCCGGTCCCTTCACATCTCTCGTCCGTTACCTTCCCACCAGAATCCAACCCTCTTCTCCCTCAGCAACAAAAAAACAATGCCTCCTGGCATAATTTTCACTCTGTCACCGAAAACGAAGTCTATAACATCATCACTAAGCTAAAATCATCCTCTCACACCAAAGACCCTCTGCTCTCTAACCTTGTCCAAGACCTAAAACATATCATTGCCCCAGTCTGGACCACCATTATAAACTCGCCCCTGGCCATGGGGTGTGTTCCCGCCTCCCTCCAACTGGTTAAAATCACACCCATCCCCAAAAATCCCAACGCAGATCCCAACGACCAAATAACCTCCGACCTATCTCTAACCTCCCTCTTCTCTCCAAAGCCCTTGAAAAATGCGCCCTGCTCCAACTGGATAATCACATCAACACACTCTTTGACTCACAGCACATTATCTGCCATGCGCAATATTGTTGACGACATACATCACTCACTCGACAATGGCGAGTCTTGCCTACTCATTCTCCTTGACCTATCCGCTGCTTCTAATAGAGTTAACCACACTGCCTAACTTAACACTGTTAAAGTCCGCTTTGGCCTGTAATGACCCGATTTTTGTCAACAACAGGTCATGCAATCACATTCCCCCTCGGGATCTAAAAATATGACACTCTACAATACTTACCCAAGGTAGGAATACCACTTATACCTTGTTTCTTGCTGAGAGGATTTCTACAACAACATTCTTCCTAGCGACAAGCGACATGAGGCAATTAGCCGATCCTCTCTGCTACAGAATAGTCGCCTAGGAAGAACCACATACAACAAACACAGTACCTCTCACTACAAGAGAAAGGGACCAATTGGTATATTCTGGAGGGGAAATAATTAGAATTTGTATATCACTTGCCAGGAGTAGAACAACTTCCTATAACACAATTACCTGCTAGAAGGGAATTCACCCATCCTTCTACAACAAAATATTTGGCCAAGAAGAGTTCACACCTCCTGCTACAAGGAAAAGGTGAATTTGGTATTTCTGGGATATATATATATTATATATATATATATTTATTAGTACATGATACAAGGTAGGCCAATTTGTACCATTTCTAGCCAACAACCAACTAACAATTAGGCTAAACACAATCAGGAAAACATATGTATAAATGTATATGTATGTAACTGTAAGAATCAGAAAATAAGAAGGAAAGGAAAGAATCACTGAAGAATCAAGAGACAGTTAGTAGCAGAGACACCTCACCGACTGCATGCAGATCCCCTGCCCCACTTCACAGAGGGGAGTCTGTTTCTCTGCCGGGCTAGGAGAACAGCCGTGACACAATGCCCCCGCTCTTGTGGCAACACATCTGCCCCACGCTCAACTTCCACCGAACAGAACCCAGCCACCTCCTTTAATACAAGTGGAAACGTAAGACGAAGCTCCTGTGAGCCTCGCCCCCTCATTCTCATGAGAGCCCGCACCAGCCTGCTCCAAGGCCACGGAATCGGTTGATCAGGCCTTTGCTATGGCTTCGAGACAGAGCATGCACATTCCTCTGATAAGAACCTTTTCTCTCTAGTCAGTAAAGTGTGAAAAACAGGAGGAAAGCAAAACATGCCCTCTGCACCTCTGCAGCTTCGTGCAGGCACAGAAAATGGCTTCAGTCATGAAAATGTAGTTAATTAAGCCATGCACACAGAAAGGTCCAAAACAAGATGGAATTGAAAAGCAAGATGACATGAGAGCATGTAAAAGGCAATAGTCAGCACTGCCATAAAGCAAGGTAAAGTCAGAAAACAGAATGACTTTTGACCACGTCAAAGCCAATAGCTCAAAGTCATAATTCACCTAACCCAAATAACATTATACACTTAATCCCTCAGTATCCAACATTGAGCATGTGTGCACCACCACCCACAACACTGCACCTCAACATCCCACACTTTTTCTTGGCAAGACTAATCTACTGAAAGACAGCAAGATTATAGAACAGAAGAGAAGCAGGCGTATGCAAGACCATCCTACATTAAGGCTAGGGTAACATAACACACTAAAGTCAGTACAAAATGGTGTTGGTTGAGGGTCATCCTAGGGTGTCAGACCACGAAAGTTGCCCATTCTCTACATGACCTCAATGGCCATGTCCTCAACTGGTTCACCTCCTTTCTCCAACACAGAACCCAACAAATCCAAATCAACTGCCTTTCCAACCCCACTCCAATCTCCCTCAGTGTCCCCCATTCTCTCTCCTGCTCTCTTCAACCTCTTCATGGAACCCCTCACCATCATTCTCAAACAAGCAGGAATCAATTACCACCTCTATACCGACAACACTCAACTTTACTATAAGATTAAATCCCACTCTGATGTCCTACACCTCAGTGACACCCTGACCAAGATCCAATCCTGGTTCCACCACAATCATCTCAAACTCAACCCTATAAAAAACGAAATCATTCTCTTCTCCGCTAAAAACAACCCACTCCCCATACAAGACTGGATATCCAACCTTAATGCGCTCAACTGCTCTTGCACCACTTCCAACTCAGTTAAATCTCCAGGCATCACCATTGATATAGCCTTGCCCTTACCTCCCACGCAAAAACCTCAGCCAAAGGAGCACTCTTCACTCTCCGTCATCACAAGAAAATTAAACCCTTCATCCCGGCTGAGTACGTCAAATCTGTTGCCCAATCGCTGGTCTTGTCGAGAATCGACTATGGTAACGCTATCCTCGCTGGAACACCCAAAGCCCACCTTGCACCACTCAAATCTGTGCTCAACCTAGTTGCTAGACTTATCTCTGACTACAACCGTTTCGACCACATCTACCCCGCCCTTAAAACCCTCAAATAGCTACCCATTGAAGGCAGATCCACCTATAAGATTGCATGCATCACGCACAAAGCCCCTCACCAAAACACCCCACTTTACCTCTCAGACAAACTCCACTAAGCGGGCTGTACCCAACCGACGAGGAGCACCAATGGCCTCATTCTTATCCCCCCCCTCTGTTAAAGAAGAGATGCACACAAGCCCGCTCCTTTTCCGGAAACGCTCCTTCCATCTGGAACTCCCTGGCTAAAGACCTACGCTGTAACCCTTCCTACTTCATTTTTAAAAAAGACCTCAAATTGTACCCCCTCAACAAATATTGGGGTCCATAATACCTACCTCTGACACTGAAACCCACTCTGTGCCCCAGTCAGGCTCTCCTCTATTGCCCCCCAACTCTCTCCCCCATTCTCCCTCCTAACTCCCCTCCCTCACGCCACCCTTTCCCTCTCCCCCTAACCTCCTCCCTGCCTGTATCTTTACTTATGACATCTAGCCTTACACACGGTCTCCCACTGATCTCCTATTCCCCTAACTTTTACTCTCTTTGGTCCCCTCCTTTGTCTTTTCTTTTCACGTCACCCACCCTCCCTAGCCTAATTACTCTCTACCCACTTGAGCTTAATATAGTACTTTTGTAAATAGCATTCATATTTATCTGCTTTCTTTGTTACACTGTTTCTTATTGAAATGTTTTTGATCAAATGTTTTAAGTACCGTACCTCCTCACACCCCTGTAAAGCGCTCTGTTACCCCGGGTCTAGCCAGTGCCATATAACACCTTTAAAATAAATAAATAAATATCTCGAGAAAGGTAAGGATTAGAAGATGCTTCAAATGGCTTTTGAACAATGATGACTACATTTAGAAAGTCTCATTCTGAGCACTCAAGCCTCACACTGGAAATGAGAAGGTTTAGGACCAAAGAGGGAAGATAATTGCATCCTAAGGGCATGGGTACCGCTTGGGATGGAGTATGCTCACCAGGGATATTGCACGTCTTTGCAGTCCTACGACCAACAAGTGTCAGAACTCTCTCAAGCACTAACCTTGTGTTTTTTTAGGTCCAGATAGGAGGAATTTGACTCCCTTCACACCCCACCTGACTACTGCACCTCACAGATAAGACTAAAAATTAGTAGAGCGCCATGGGAGTGAAAGGGGGTTAGAATGACAGAGTGCTACACTTATCACGGAATGATATTTGCTGCTTTTGAAGACTCCTGCTGAGCCTCGAGCGGGTTGGTAATATAGAGGTCCATTGGGGTACATATTAATAAAGCCAAGAATTATGCATTCGTCTTACTTGTATTAATTTTCTTTTAAACTCTGCATTCATTTACCTTGGGACATCCTTAACTGAACCTGTGTCTAGTGCAGAGGAGATTATCAAGGTTCAGTTCAAACCAGTTTTACAGCATTATTTGTTGAAACTAGAACATGTACATGAAAACTACTTTAAAGAAAATTCGTATTTTGTTATGTCTGGAAGTTACCTTATTCATAGGTCTCCGTACATTTCTCACTCGCCATTCCCTATTCTGAACTACATTTAACTATCTGAGTTGGTATTACTCAGGATTGTATATTCTTTAGTTAGGTTCTCATAGTCGCTTGTTTGTCTCTCTCAAAATGTTCTACACAAACAGGTTTCTTGGCAAGGATTAAAATCTTAGCACATAAAGCAATGCTCCTTGACAACAATTCTATACGTTCTAACTCCAAGTTCTGTGACACAGTTCGACAACTTTATTACCTTTATCCAAATTGGTGACATCTTGCTCTATATTTACCTTTGAGTCAGCAGAATTCTGTCTGAGGTGTTCTTCCGACTCTTTTTGCTTTCGACATAAGTTAAGCAAGTATGTACTTGGAATATATATATTTATATATATATATGTATGTGTGTGTGTGTGTGTGTGTGTTAAGAGTAGCAATTCCTTTTCTCACACACCTCTTGTTCTATGACTTTCAAATGCCAAAAGCATGTACCCGTCATTGACAACTTCCCTGGATGAGAAAGCACACTGTAGTAATCATGAGAGGATACAAGGAACTTAAATGGAGTTTATTTCATGATCTGATCAGCATTAAGCATCCTTCATAACTTTGGAAAGATGTGCTCTAATACAAAGACTCTATGAAGCCGGAATAAAAGGGACCGCTCTCAACTGGATTAGATCCTACCCTCAAAACAGAACAAATGTCATCCCTTCTCCACCTTTCTCATCCAAACCGTACTTCACAAAAGCAGAGGTCCCTCAAGGCTCCATCATCTCACCCATGCTTTTCCACATCTACATGAACTCATTACCGGCACTGATCAATAAATTTCACCTCACATGATATAACTATGCAGATGACGCACAAAGACTCCTTAAACTGGAAAGCCCCAAAGACATTGGAAACTCCCACATTTTCAGTTGTCTCAGAGCCTTTGATCAGCAGATAACATGGAGCCATCTCAAATTGAATGCTTCCAAAACAGAAATACTCTCACCTGCCCTTTGTTTGGATCTGTCACCGGACTGCTGCTGCTTCCTTTCTCGACTTCTGCCCCTTGGAGAAACCCACAGCAACTCGCCGGACCCGCTCCGCGGGTCCCGAAGCGCGTCTGACAACAGCGGGAGCTGCTGCTGGGAGAGGGGCGGTCACCTGTGTTAGGGCTTGGGGCGTGTTGTTGCTGGCAGGGCTGCGAGCACGGTAGCAGGGACTCCATCAGCCAGGAGTCCCTGCGAGCCCAATCTGCTCCACCTGGGCTGCTCTCCCTGCTGGCCCCGCTGTCACGGTTAGCAGCGGTGAAGAAACCCAGGAAAAGAATACACAAGCCACTAACCTGAGGTATCTAGCCAGCGGGGACCACAGCTTGACGACAGTCTTCCCAGTTCCCAATAGCACAAACCCTCCCTGTGTGATGCTACACACCAGGGACAGGTAGTACTCCAGGAAAAGGGAATGGAATAGAAAAACAGGGAGGTTGTTGAGAAGACACCCCTCTAAGTCTGGTCAAAGGTCTCGGAGTTCTTCTGATGCACAACAGTTCTAGAAAACACAAGAATAACTGATTAGAAAGTTCTTCTAATATACCCCTACTATGTGGTATGTGGAGGCACGGGAAACACTTACATTCGACCCATGCGATGATAGCCTGAAAATACGGCAATGTTTCTTTCGTGGGTCTCAAGGGTCTCAGAGTTTCAGTAGCTGTTCCACCACAGCCCCAAAAACCAATAGAAATACGGATAGTGTTCTACACCCCCAGGTAGTTAATTTCACTACTGGTGAGCAAGGCACGAAGTGTTCCCAAAGTCAAAAAAGGATAAAAGGAAACATTAGGAAGTTCCGAAAATCCTAACAAGCACGGCCGTGCTATGTACTAGGTCCTACCTCTTACCCACGGAATTAGGGAGTAAGCGGCCCTCAGTCTTCAGATTCTATGGAGTCCTCCAGCGGGAAAGAAAGCGTCCGCGCACACCCGCACTCGGCGTCCTCCAGCGGGAAAGAAAGCGTCCGCGCACACCCGCACTGGGCGTCCTCCAGCGGGAAAGAAAGCGTCCGCGCACACCCGCACTCGGCGTCCTCCAGCGGGAAAGAAAGCGTCCGCGCACACCCGCACTCAAGGAGAATGTACACCACAAGCTCTGTCTACTACCGGAAGGATTGACAAGCACCCGGCAACATCAGGGAAGTACTTTTATACTGCACAGGAAGTGAGTTCCGGTTTGCCTTGACCCAAGGCATTCTGGGTGTTGTAGTGCAGTAGCGGTTTCGACCTCTTCGCGCCCTGTGTTTGCTGTTGCTGGTAATCGCTACAGAACCCCCTCTCAAGGACCGCCGACCCGGTGGTCGACCAGGCTTCCCCGGATGCACCAGATGGAACCGTGCCACCAAGTCAGGGCAATGGAGGTTCCGCTCAGGTTCCCAGGTCCTCTCTTCAACCCCAAAACCTTTCCAACTCACTAGGTACTGGACCCTTCCTCGGTGTATCCTGGAATCCAATATTTCCTCCACCTCATACTCCTCCAAACCCTCCACCAACACCGGGGGAGGATGATCGGGCAATCTAGTGTCAACGTGACAGGGTAGGAGTAGAGAGACGTGGAAAACGGGGTGAATGCGCCAAGAACGGGGGATAGCCAATTTTAGTGCTGCAGGGTTGATGACCTCCTCAACACTATAGGGACCAATGTATTTGGGCTTCAGTTTGTTAATACCCTGAAGATGTATGTTTTTAGTGGAGAGCCATACCTTGTCCCCCACCTGGTAGTCCGGTGCGGGACAGCGTTTCTTGTCAGCAGAGCATTTCTGAGAGACTTGAGCATCCGACAAATGATGCATCGCATCGATTCGGACAGCCTGGAGATGCGCATGATGTTCCTGAATGCTGGGCAAATGCGACGCCACCGGCCATTCGAAGGGGAGAATATTCGGGTGATACCCCAGAAGGCAAAAGAACGGTGAACAACCCAGGGTGGAATGATCAGAGTTGTTGTAAGTGAATTCAGCTAACCACAGGAGGGTGACCCAGTCCGTTGAGTTTTGTAAGGTAAAACAACGCAGGTATTGTTCTATGGTCTGATTGAGCCGTTCCGTTTTGCCATCCGTTTGAGGATGGTAACTCGTTGAGAGTCTGGCATCGATGGCTAATGATTTGCAAAGGGCCTTCCAAAATCGTGACGTAAATTGCGACCCCCTGTCCATGATGAAGACGCTCGGGATTCCATGAGCTCTGACTAGGTGCTGAAGCATCACCATTGCCAATTCAGCTGATGTTGGTCATCCATCCAACGGCACAAAATGGACCATTTTGGTCAAGTGATCTATGAGAACCAGGATTACTCTTTTTCCTTGACATGAGGGCATTTCCACAATGAAGTCCATGGAGACCGTGTGCCACGGTTTAGGGGGAATGGGAATAGGACGGAGTAGACCCGTGGGTCGGGAACATACAAGGCATGGCGGTAATACAGGAGTTCGTCAGTCTGTGACCGCCATTGGGGTTCATCCCAGAGCCAGGCCTGGGCATCGACCTCCGTCAACGCCACCCTGATGTCCTCGATAAAGTCTGTGGACGTGAGCAAGGCAATGGTGCTTTCAGGAAAAGACCCCTCAGGCAAGATAGAAGGTGGTTCCTCGTGGACGGTTGGCTGAGGGTCATGGGAGTCTTGATTCCGGGAAAGAGCATCGGCCTTTCCGTTTTGTGGCCCGGGACGGTATTTGATGATGAAATCATAATCCGAGAAAAAGAGGGTCCATCTGAGTTGTCGAGGTGTGAGGGCCTTTGCTGTTTTCAGGAACAACAAGTTCCAGAGGTCAGTGTATATTTTGATGGTGTGCCGGGCTCCCAGCAGGTAGTGTGGCCATTCCTCACATCCTCTTTTGATGGCAAGCAGCTCTTTATCGGTGATGGAATAATTGATCTCACTTGGATTGAGTTTTTTAGAATAGAAGGCAACCGGGTGGATTTGCCCTGTTGTGGGGTGGCGTTGAGATAGCACCCCTCCCAAAGCGTATTGGGACGCATCGGTTTCCAAAATGAAGGGAAGTTGGGCATCCGGATGGCGCAAGATGGGGGCTTGGGTGAACCGTTCTTTGAGTGTCCGGAAAGACTGTTCGGCTTCATCACCCCATACAAATGGAATTTTTTTCCTTAGTAAACTGGATATGGGGTGGATAATCCTGGAGAAGTCCTTTATGAAGCGCCTATAATAGTTCGCAAAGCCTAAAAAACTTTGCACAGATTTGACGCACTGCGGGGTTTTCCAGTTCGTGATGGCCTCAACTTTTCCGTTCTCCATCTGAAAGCCGTTGGCATTGATCACGTACCCTAGAAAGGACACCTCAGTTGCATGAAATAGGCACTTTTCCAATTTGGCGTACAATTCGTGTTGTTGTAAGCGACTTAAGACGTCCTTGACGTGTTGCTCGTGTTCTTGGAGGGTACGTGAGTAGACGAGAATGTCGTCGATGTAAACCATGCATATGGTATCCAGTAGGCCCCTGAGCACTTCATCCATAAAATATTGGAAGGCTGCAGGGGCGTTGCAGAGACCAAAAGGCATAACCTTATACTCGAATAGGCCGAACTTGGTTCGGAACGCAGTCTTCCACTCGTCACCCCGTTTGACCCGGACTAAATGATAGGCCCCTCGAAGGTCCAGCTTGGTAAAGTATCGGGCTCCTTTTATCTGGTCCATCAATACCGATATTAACGGAAGGGGATATCTATTCTTGACCATGATGTTATTCAAGGCCCTGTAATCGATACACGGTCTCAGCTCGGCACAGTCCTTTTTCGGTATAAAAAACAAGGGCGACAAAGCTGGGGACGTGGAATGACTGATGAACTCTGAAGCCAGATTCTCCTCAATGTAGTTCTGTAGATACCGGTTTTCGTTTTCGGTAAGCGCATAAACGCGACTGCATGGAATGGCCGCCCCCGGGATGAGGTCGATGCAACAGTCATATACCCTATGCGGGGGTAACCGGGTAGCCTTCTGTTTGTCGAAGAGGGAACAAAACCCTTTATAGACCTCAGACAGGCTGGTGGCGCTACAGATATGTTCCACAGTACATGACATAGCTAAGTGGCGAGCACCGGGAATCACTTCGCCTTCCGTGGCCAAGGGGGAATAACTGTGACAATGTTCCTTACAGTAGGTCGAATTCAAGGATACCGTCCGTGCGGACCAGCTCACATCAGGGTCGTGTAGCGTTAGCCAGGGCATACCTAATATAAGGCGAAACTGAGGTGCCGCAATCAAATCAAATTGGATATACTCTGAGTGTTCTTCATGCTGCATGCGCAGAGGTAGAGTATGCATTGTTACAGGTCCAGAGGTTAAGGCGGAGCCATCCACTGCCTTCAAATTTTCAGGTTCATCCTTCTTCTCCCAAGCTATCCCTAGGGAGGTTGCATAGTCAATGTCCATGTAGTTGCCCGTTGCACCGGAATCCAGCGGAGCATCCATATGTGAGACTTTGTCTTCCGAGGTCCACAAAGACACTGGCATGTTGATATGAGCCACAGCGGGCATCATCGTATTTGCTAGAAGAGAGGAGATCGATGTTTGCCGATCGTCCAACCCAGTGATCTCCGTCTGGTTTGGACGTTTTAGTTTTCCGACGTCACTCTGGTTCCCATGACTGCAGGTTTTCGAGGAGCCGGGCTTCTTTCTGGTTGTTGGGCCCTCGCCTTGCATTCCCTTATGAAATGTCCTCCTTTGCCACAGTAAAGACATAGTTTCATTTTGCGTCGTCGATCTCGTTCCTCCACGGACAGGGGCCCTCGGATTCCACCGATTTGCATCGGTTCGGTCCCGTCTGTGCCTTTGGCGTTGTCCTCTGTCGGGAGTTTTGGTTTGAGATACCATCCTCTTCCTTCACTCTTATTCCGATCCCCTCTTCTTTCCAACAGGCGATGGTCTAATTGCACCGTGAGATCAATAAGTTCCTCGCAAGTCGCTGGCATCTGGACTACCTGCGATAGGACGTCCTTCAATTCACTTCTTAATCCTTGATAAAACAAGGAAGTCCGTTTCTCTTGTGGCCAATCAGTTTCGGCCACGAGTCTGTTAAAGGACGTGATATAAGACAATAGGTCTTGTGACCCCTGGCGCAGCGTAAGGAGTTCCTTATCCAAGGACAACATATGTGTCTTTCGGTCAAACAGTTTCCTTAGAGCCGAACAGAAATCTGGGAACTGATGGAGAACCGGATCGTTTCTTTCCATTAAGGGTATCGTCCAGCTTGCGGCGTTCCCGCCCATATAGGACATCATAAACGCTGTCTTTGCCGCGTCATCCTGGAACACAGTAGGTTTGCATAGGAAGTGGAGACGGCACTGGTTCAAAAATGTCTCGAATTTCTTGGGGTCCCCATAAAACCGTTCAGGAGGGGCCAGAGGAATTCCAGTGTTCTGTATCACGTGCACCGTTTGGGAGTGGTCGGTTAAGGACGAAGGCATGGCTGTAGGGGAAAAGAACCCACCCCCAGTTGCCATCGGGGGAGTAGGCTGGGATACGGTATGACCGGGAGGGGGGAGTGTGGCTTCCCTGATGTAGGACCCAGCTCCATGGCCTCAACGTGACATGCCAGCGACTTCCCTGCGCATGGTATTCATGTCCTTTCTCAGTTCTTGATTCTCCAATCGGGAAGCATGGACTTCCTGCTGAAGTACGCTGAAGCTCTCAAGCAGAGAGGCTAAAGCCGCACTCGTGTCCATGGCCCAGGCTCGGCTTCTTTCCTTGGGCTTGTCAATCTGTCACGGTTAGCAGCGGTGAAGAAACCCAGGAAAAGAATACACAAGCCACTAACCTGAGGTATCTAGCCAGCGGGGACCACAGCTTGACGACAGTCTTCCCAGTTCCCAATAGCACAAACCCTCCCTGTGTGATGCTAAACACCAGGGACAGGTAGTACTCCAGGAAAAGGGAAGGGAATAGAAAAACAGGGAGGTTGTTGAGAAGACACCCCTCTAAGTCTGGTCAAAGGTCTCGGAGTTCTTCTGATGCACAACAGTTCTAGAAAACACAAGAATAACTGATTAGAAAGTTCTTCTAATATACCCCTACTATGTGGTATGTGGAGGCACGGGAAACACTTACATTCGACCCATGCGATGATAGCCTGAAAATACGGCAATGTTTCTTTCGTGGGTCTCAAGGGTCTCAGAGTTTCAGTAGCTGTTCCACCACAGCCCCAAAAACCAATAGAAATACGGATAGTGTTCTACACCCCCAGATAGTTAATTTCACTACTGGTGAGCAAGGCACGAAGTGTTCCCAAAGTCAAAAAGGATAAAAGGAAACATTAGGAAGTTCCGAAAATCCTAACAAGCACGGCCGTGCTATGTACTAGGTCCTACCTCTTACCCACGGAATTAGGGAGTAAGCGGCCCTCAGTCTTCGGATTCTATGGAGTCCTCCAGCAGGAAAGAAAGCGTCCGCGCACACCCGCACTCGGCGTCCTCCAGCGGGAAAGAAAGCGTCCGCGCACACCCGCACTCGGCGTCCTCCATCGGAAAAGAAAGCATCCGCACACACCCGCACTCGGCGTCCTCCAGCGGGAAAGAAAGCGTCCGCGCACACCCGCACTCAAGGATAATGTACACCACAAGCTCTGTCTACTATCGGAAGGATTGACAAGCACCCGGCAACATCAGGGAAGTACTTTTATACTGCACAGGAAGTGAGTTCCGGTTTGCCTTGACCCAAGGCATTCTGGGTGTTGTAGTGCAGCAGCGGTTTCGACCTCTTCGCGCCCTGTGTTTGCTGTTGCTGGTAATCGCTACACCCGCCCCCCCGCCCACGGAGTAAAAATAGGCTGCAGGACTTTGTTGGTGGGACGCTCACCTGCCCTTCGTTTGGATCTGTCACCGGACTGCTGCTGCTTCCTTTCTCGACTTCTGCCCCTTGGAGAAACCCACAGCAACTCGCCGGACCCGCTCTGCGGGTCCCGCAGCGCGTCTGACAACAGCGGGAGCTGCTGCTGGGAGAGGGGCGCTCACCTGTGTTAGGGCTTGGGGCGTGTTGTTGCTGGCAGGGCTGCGAGCACGGTAGCAGGGACTCCATCACCCAGGAGTCCCTACGAGCCCAATCTGCTCCACCTGGGCTGCTCTCCCTGCTGGCCCCGCCCCCCTGCCCACGGAGTAAAAACAGGCTGCAGGACTTTGTTGGTGGGACGCTCACCTGCCCTTCGTTTGGATCTGTCACCGGACTGCTGCTGCTTCCTTTCTCGACATCTGCCCCTTGGAGAAACCCACAGCAACTCGCCGGACCCGCTCCGCGGGTCCCGCAGCGCGTTTGACAACAGCGGGAGCTGCTGCTGGGAGAGGGGCGGTCACCTGTGTTAGGGCTTGGGGCGTGTTGTTGCTGGCAGGGCTGCGAGCACGGTAGCAGGGACTCCATCACCCAGGAGTCCCTGCGAGCCCAATCTGCTCCACCTGGGCTGCTCTCCCTGCTGGCCCCGCCCCCCCCCGCCCATCACTCCTCCCTTTGTGCTATTTTAGAAGGTTGTACGGCCGCTGCGCGGGAGCGCGTGGGAGCGTCCCGGGAGAAGCCCGGGACAAGGGCGGGACCGTCTGTGGCCGTCAGGGGCCAAAGGAGGCTGGGCTGGGCCGGTCCCTAAGATTCATAGCGTGCACATCTCCACTAAAAGTTGTCTGTTATTTGTGGGACACTATAAGTGTAAAAGATGTCTTTAGACTCGTTTAGTTCCTTGCCCTCAAGTGTTGGAGTTTCCATTCTTGGCCCTCTGGACAAATATTTTGTGAGGGCCAATAAAGATATTGACAAACAACTCTTGCTAGAGGAGAAACGTGCAGAGCGTCGTCGCTCCATAGAATCGCTAAAAAAGAAACCATTGATCACTCACCAAAATGTAACTCTCACACAAGACCTAACTACTACTGATGGGGTGGAGGCAGATGCAGAGTCGCTCAGCTCTGACCCCATACCTATACCTAGAATCTTCCATGAGCACAGTACAATCCCAGATCTTTCTGCTAATATTAGTCAAAACAATTCGGGCAGCCCTTCTATTGTTTCTAACAGCCTAATTGATTTAAACTCCCCTGTTCCCCCGACTTTTGTTGCACAATTGAATTCAACTCCTTCTAATCACTCAATTGTAACTGTTGAACCCACTGAGATCACCTCACAACTTATTTTTAGCAAGGCTACAATTGATAGCAAGAAACCACGGAGGTTTCCTCAATCCCCGCCAAGGAAAAGGAGGAAAAAAGGAGGGGTAAAAAGAAAAGGGGAAAACTTATCAACCCCAACACCTCCCTCACTAGGCCTCATAAATAAATCAGCTAGTCCTTTAGTGAGTGATGCATTACCAGGTACTCCCCTCCTACCACCTTCTACTGGGGAATTGCCAATTATGTCTACGAAAGAGCAAATAGAAATATTTGAACAGCTTTTTAAAGCTTATTTGCTCCCTTTAATGGAAAGAGTTAGAATCCTGGGGGATAAAGTGGATTGCCTATTGTCAGCTGCCCATCTGAGTACAATTTCTGACTCCGAGAAACCCAGTGATCAAGCTCGTTTAAATTGCCAGATGGGTTTTGCTACAGCAAAACCTAGTAACTCAATTATATCTAAAGGAAGTTCAACAGCAAATAATAAAATGGCCCCAACCATTCCTAACAAGTTGACGGTAGTGCAAAAGTCATTAAAAGATAAGAAACTGTTGGTTCCAAATAAACCTCCAGCCTCGACGACTAAGACTACTACGTCCTCGGGGGCTCCCAATATCAAAAAACCCACTCTAAAACATAGGACTATAGTAGACTTACCGCCAGAGTCAGCCAACTTTGTGATCCTCCTAACAGGCGTCCCCCCAATTCTCAATGGAAATTTTGAACATAATGACAATTTAAAAAATAAAATTATTTTCTGGTTGAGATCCAACAGGCCTCTCCCTGCTCATATAAACGGAGATATAATCTCTGTAAGAATATGTAACTGGGTGGGTCCCCGACCGAAAGACATTGAAGGTGATGTCGTGATTGTTAATTTTAAGGACCACAGAGTTGTTACTTTCTTAAGCGACTGATATCCAGGTACAAATGAGGGTGGAATATCAACAAGAAACTTGAGCTACTTTTACCCAGAGGCCCTCTTTAGACCCCCTATTCATGCCAGGATCAATAGACATTCTAATCCCCAGACTCTGGCTTATTGCCCTTCACCTTTTTTTCGTCCCTTCAATAATCCAACCACTCCCCCTTTTTTTCCTGTTTGTCAATATCCTCCTAGACGCTTCCCTCTACCGAACAATCATCATACTAAATACATCAATCACAATGAGTACTGGAACATCCCGTTGCACAATCTTTACGAACCCTCTTCAGGGTTGGATCTAAATGAATGACTGGATTTACCATCTATAGAACCAGAGCCCATTCGAGATTGCACGGTATCATTGACATCCCAGACTCAGATTCAGTACCATCTTTAGAAGAAGATCAGGAGGTAATATTCTTCAAAACGGGGAATGAGAGGTTTGATTCTTTTGGAGGGGAATGGGGTGAGTGTCTTGGGTCAGTTGAGGCTGAGAGCCAGGATGTGTTGGCATTAGAAGTTGAACAGAAGGATTTTAGTACACATAGAGGGATTCAAGTTAGAACAAAGAAAGTTGATGTGCTAGTAGCTGATGGAATGGATAAAAAGAATAAGACCAGATCCCATTTCTCGACAGATGATGCACTACTGCAGGTGCCCTTAAGCCCTAGTGGGGGAAACCCTTTATTATCGGGTATTTTTGATCCTGTTGGGCCGGGCCTGGCCAACCAACCATCCTCTTTGAGACTTATTTCGTGGAATATAGCAGGCCTACGAGGTAGGCTTCAAATTGAGGAGTGGCTGGAGCTGGTGAATAATCAGGATATACTGCTATTTCAAGAGACCTGGGCAGTTGATGCCATCTTACTTCCTGGGTTCCTTAATTTCTACAAACCTGCCTGTAGGGGTGGAGTGGGCAGACCCTCAGGGGGACTATGTGTTTGGATAAGGCAGTCTCTGGCCTATCACACCACAGAGTTACCCTCTTCTAATCCTGATATTCTTGTACTTAAGCTTACAAATCCAGGCTCCCTGACGATAGTCATTATAAATGTTTACGCGAGGGGCATTCCAGGAGGTCGTAGTCCAATAGGTATTTTTAATGACCTGGAGTTGATTTTTAATCAATGTGAAAAGGAATCTTTTGTTACTTTGGCAGGCGACCTTAATTGCACTTTTGAGTCTTTTTCGGCTAGAGAGATGGACTTCCAGGAAGAAGAGGACAAACGATGGAAGATCCCGTCCTTAGAATTATTTCCCATTAAAAAAGGGACAGAGGCTGCCCTTCACTGGCTGGGTTTTTGCCTTGAACGAGGATTGAGAGCCGTAAATGGGCGAACTGCGTCTGACAAACAAGGGAAGCATACCTTTGACAATGGACGCAGGACGAGCAGGATCGACTAGAGGTGTGGCGCCGCGGCCAGGGCGACTGACGCTGGAATCTGGGGTTCAGGGTTCGATCCCCGGCTCCGGCGGCAGGTTAGCCCAGCACCATGCGACTCTGGGCAATAGCTTGCTTAATCTTCCCGACGGCCCCCCAGCGCCTAGAGACCCTAACGGGTGATTGTGCGCTATACAAATGTGGATTCTTATTCTCTTATTAAGGTAGAGTATTGATCCTCTCTGGTCGATATGCTGCTGGAGGATCGCCCAGAGAGTGACCATAATCCCCCAGTCCTTAGGCTAGCCCTAGACAGTAATTGCCGTTTGAGAGCCCCCAACAACTGTAGCACAGCAGATGTGTTGTTGGAGAATAATAGTAGAAGGGTTCAGTGGAGTAGAGTTGTTGAGGATCCCGCAAATCTAAGTTTGATCTCACGGAAAGTAGTGGAGGTATTGAACGTCATGGAGTCAACGACAGAGACAGACGAAATTTGCGGGCTACACGATAACTTCTTTCTCTTTTTGAATTCATTTTTTACCAAAACAAATAGTAACTCTGTAAAACTAAATCAAATAGTTGGGATAAGGGTCAAGTGGTACAACCAATCCTGCCGCAAAGCCTATAAAGATTTACTTATTGCACTTAAATCACGAGACAGTGCTGGCATACGAAAATCAAGGCAGGTTTACAAAAGTTGTCTGAAAGAGGCCAAGTTGGCCTGGGATGTCAAACATTGGCAGGACCTATACGAGGCGAGCCTGTCTTCTAATCAATCAAGGTTCTGGTATGTCCTTAAATGGGGGAATTCATATGAATCCCAGCTCCCCTCAAACCACATAGCCGATGATGGATGGGTAGCACATTTTGGAGTGCAATTGGGCAACCCTGGCCCTCTAGCAGACCATGCCGTAAGTTTACGGGAGGCCCATCTAAGTTCCTCAAGTCATGTCCCCTTCTTCGACCTCTTAGATGTGGAGTTGGCTTTGAATCAGACCAAAGGTGGGAAGGCACCGGGTATAGATTGCATTCCCTCTGATCTCTTTAAATCAGATCAGGTAGTCTGGGCTCCATATATATTGAAGATTGCCAATGCGGTGGCAGGTGGAGCTCAGATACCAGACTCTTGGCAGGGGGCGGAAATCATTCCAATTTTTAAAAAGGGGGACCACTCCCTACCTACAAATTATCGTCCAATCAGCCTTATAGACGCCATCCAAAAAATCATCTCTCGGATGGTGTTATCCAAGATCATAGCGTGGATGGACGAAAAGTCTATTCTATCACCACTGCAGGCCGGCTTTAGGCCGTGTGTAAGCACAATAGACCAAATCCTTAGATTTTTATTAATCTATTGGAAGGTGGTGGTCCTAAATGAAGGAGTGATCTACGCGGCCTTTGTAGACCTCAAGTCCGCCTTCGATTTGGTACCTAGAACCAAATTGTGGGCGGCCTTGGCACAAATGGGTCTGCCCTTGGGTCTGTTGGCCTTAATTGTTAGACTTCACGAGAGGAATTATGCACAGGTCCGTTGGGGTAGGCAGGGCCAAGTCACCAAAAAGTTTCCAGTGACCCGAGGTGTCCGTCAAGGATGTGTCCTTGCCCCGACCCTTTTACTCCTTTTTATCAATAGAGTTGTTGACTATTTTCCACATACCCCTACAGACGCACCTAGTTTGGGAGGTATGAAGGTCCCGCTATTGATTTTTGCGGACGATACGCTTCTACTCTCAAAAACCCAAAAGGGGTTACAATTGGCCCTTAACAAATTTTTGGAATTTTGTGATGCTAACGACCTACAAATAAATACAAACAAAACCAAGTTTATGGTATTTACAAAAGATAGATCTAGATTGGGACAAGTTAGTCTTGATGGCGTAAATTTAGAACAGGTATATGAGATGACCTACCTGGGGGTGGTTTTAGACCACAGATTAAGATGGTCTGCTCAGCTAGACGTTTTGTCTTTAAAATTTTCACAGCTGAGTGGGACACTGGTAAAAGAGCAAAGAACCTCGCTAACAAAAAGGGTGAGCCCAGCACTCAAAATTTACAACATCAAGATTAGATCAGCTATTACATACGGAGCGGACCTATGGGGTTACGCTAATTTGTCCCAACTTGAGAAACTGCAAAATAAATTTCTACGTAACTTGGTGGGTCTTCCCCAATCGACCCCTATGCTACCACTTATGTTGGATTTGGGTTGTTATCCAATAAAGGAAGTAGCTAAATTGAGAATAATCCTTTTATGGAGGAGAATTTGGGTAACCCCGGAATTGGCTTCCTTTGCTGAGGGTATTGAAGACCTTAGACGATTAGTAGGTAGTGGCAATCTCCCTTGGTTTAGAGCGATTAGAACCACTTTGGTAGATATGGGTCTTGTCCAGCTATGGTCTGATCCCAGGAACAGTGTGTTTCCGGGAAAGAAGGACTTTAAAGATCAGTTTTGGGCTGCCTATAGATATAGGCTGATCATAGAACACAGCTCAACAACCCTCTCTGGCAGATTTTTGAGCCACAAAGTGGATACAAGCTTAGAGAATTATTGGGATGCCATATTAAAGAGCAGAGACAGGAAACTCTTCCATCAATTTAGAGTAGGAACATTACCCCTGAGGTCGTTCACACAGAAATGGAGGGGGGCACAGGGGACTCATGCCCATGGTGTAAAGAACAGAGGGAAACTGTGAGCCATTTTTTCTTTGTATGCCCTTCATATGCTAGCCCACGAAAAAAATGGCTAAAACCGATTTGTCAGTTGTTAAAAACGAGAAGGGCAGGGGAAGCTCTAAGGTTGTTGGGGACAGTAACAACTCTCCCGGTGGCCATATCTGTAGCTAAATTTCTAGGATGGTCCTGGGTAATTAGAGGAAAATATTTGCTCAGCTCTAGTTAGCTTGATAGTTCATTGTTATCACTATTATGAATATTACTGCGAAGTATTATGAATTATGTAAATCATGTATTATAGTGGTTTTATTGTCTTACTGTATGTTTTAAACTGTGTCTTTTATATTGTCATGTCTTTTATGGTTAATTATACCGAAATAAAGACTTATGAAACGGAAACGAAATACTCACATGTGGTGAGTGGAACAAATGTGACCCACTCACTGACTGGCCTGACGATCTGGGAACACCTCCTAAAGTATCTAAGGAAGTGCGAAATCTTGGAATTACCATGGACTCCAACCTATCGATGAATACCAAAGTTGACAAATTAGTGGCACCCAATTTTATCATACCCTCATAAGATGTCTTGTAATTCCCGCTTCAAGTATATCTAGTGCAACATCCTTAATAGGATGTACCTTCCCCCACGTCGCATCACCAGGAGCAGGATGATGCAAGCACCCACATTGCCGAACACTGGGATTCACATCCCCCTTGAACATTCCCCCTACTGTTACACTGTATCATTGGTCTCCTGCTGTGTTAGTTTGCCAGGCGACAGCCCGTGAGAGGTGAGTCATGCGGTGTCCTTTACAACAAACCTGATTGGGAGGGAGGGCGAGGGGTGGGAGAAACGTAGACCAGAATTGTTTTGAGTGTGAAAAAGGCCGCTTTATTAGGAAACAGGTGCACATCACAAATATAAAACCTTGGCAACGCCTTACAAAACTATACCTCACTAAATAAATAATTAACTACAAAACCCCGCCCCCCCCCACCCCCTCCCCTAAAATTCTTTGACCCCTCCCCCACCCAACAATACAGCATTAAAACATTACAACAACATTATAAACATAACATCATCAATAAACATTACGTCATTAATCCAATCATTACGTCATCATTTAACCCCTTATTCATCAAACCCCAATCACATATTAAAAGCCAGGCCCTCTCTAACCATAAACCCTGCCTGACCCTTCACTCCTGCCAATACCCCCCCAAAACCTGAACGGTCAAACAATGACCAACTTCCCCTGAACCTGTCAATCAAAGAATCAATCCAATACTCATCAAACAATCTACCATAAACAGCACCGGGGCAACCAAAAACCCCGCCACCCAGAAAGGTAGGAGGGGGAGAGAAACGACACCACCTCCCTTTCTGCCCCCCCACCCGGTAAACTAAAAACAGAACCGAACCAACATTAACGTTGCATAGCTAGCGAACGCGCCAACACCTCACGTAACTCTAACAAGTATAGGTCCATACCCACTCTGGACAGGTGAACACCATCATCTCTGAAAAATTCCACTGTCTCAAACTTAATTTCCCTATGGGAAATCCTGCTAAAACCAAGACCACGGCAGCAGCGCGAAACCTCTGAGTTTACTTTCTTCCTAGCCCTGTCGACCGCCTTGGGGTTGACCGCTCCTCTCCAGATCCTACGCGGTATTAATTCAGTCCAAAAGACATGGCACCCAGCCCAAAGCTCTTTGATAAGGCCCAAATCCTTCTTAATAGCTCGAAGTAACACTACACCTTTGGTAGCACAAAGATCGTTTTCCCCCAGATGGATGACCAGAATATCAGGACACAGCCCGCCCACCATATTGTTGTTAAGACAAGGGATTAACTCTCTCCAGAGCATCCCACCTTTCCCCTTCCAAACCACATTGAACATACAAGCGTTAAAACCCAGAAGTTCTCCAAAATAACTCTGTGCCGCCTGGACTCGGGCCCACTTCACGAAGGAATGCCCAACTATCCAGACTGTCACCACAGGAGAACGAGGCCCAGCAACAGATCCTATAAAAGAAAACAGAGTTAGAGCTCATGGGAAGGAAGATGACGCATGCGCCTCCTCCGCTTGACTTCTCACGTAGCGCTGAAAGCAGTTTGAAGACCAACGCCCCAGCCTCATGATATCCCTTTGAGTCCAACCTCTGTTAAAGGCTTCAGTTGCAGCCCCAATCCGGAATGAATGTGTCCCATATAGGCTCCCATCCAGACCCAAGTGTTCCAACGCTTTGCGCAAAACCATGCGGAATTGGTATGCTGTAACCAGGGTGCCATCAATATGCTGAAAAACGAGTACATCATCACCACCCCCACATAAAGAGCGCCAGCGCCGTGCTAGTAGTAAAGGGCAAGTATAATCCTGTCATTAAGGCACACCACACTTCCCACAACACCATCACCTTCCAAACCCCAGATCAAGGGAGACACAGCGCAAAGCAGGCAAGACACGCCTGACCATGACTGACAACGTGGCACAAGCAGCCCTGCAGAACACACCCCCGGCGCAACCAGTAGGACATCAGGCCATACAGCCCACGTCGCAGAACTACCAAATAAACGAGCTGCCCCCGCTCAGCGAGCTAATAGATCCAGCCACCGCGTCCCCCAGATGGACTCTCTGGATCAGCAGGCTAGACAACTACTTTACTGCCACTTGGAAAATGGATGACGCAGTCAAGAGGTCCCTATTGTTGCACTTTGCAGGGGAGGAGATATACAAGTTGTTTGCCCACTTACCAAACACCAGAGCGCCCAACGATTACAACGTGGCAGTCAGGGCCCTGAATGCGCACTTCGATTCCCAACTGAACCCTGATTACGAAAGATTCAAGCAAGCCAAAGGGAAGGGGAGTCAGTGGATGCATTCCATGCATGACTACTAGAGCTAACAAGCACGTGTACGGTCGACGACCAAAACAAAGAAGTAAGGGTCCAAGTAATCCAAGGATCCCAGAACAAAACCTCCGGACCCTCATCCTGCGACAGCCAGGGATCACACTTGAGGACATCCTCATCATTGCACGTCGCATGACCTATCTGACGCCAGAGCAACAGCGATAGACTTTGCCATAATCCAGTAGGTGGAGAAACCAGTAACGGTCAAGACCGAAAGAGAAGACGCCCTACGCACACAGGATAAAGGCACCCGCGGGCGGTGGCCAAACAAGAACACACGAGGATCGCGCTGCGGATACTGCAGAAGAGAAGAGCACTTGGAAGAAGAATGTCCTGCACAAGGCCGAACCTGTTTAAAGTGTGGCACCCCCAACAATTTTGCAGTTGCATGCAGAGGAGGACCAAGTAATCGAGGACCCCACGGAATGAGACCGCCATCCAAATCAGTGAAACACCTGTTGCTTAATGATCCCAAAAACCCAAAGACACCCAAAACATCAGTCCGACAAAGGCAATACCTAGAAGACTTGTCTACTGATGAGGAAGGAGAGTGCTACCTCATCTCATTTGCCAGTGACCTCAAACGGAAGAGGCGCCCACCGCCCATGTGCGCCCTTGAGATCGCTGGATCCCAAGTCACTGCTCTGATTGGCACAGGAGCGTCCGTCAATGTGATGGGGTGTCAACAGTAAAAGTGACTAAAGCAAAGACCTGCACTGATCCCGTCGCATGTCAGGATTCTCACGTACGGCAATCAAACACCACTACCCCTCAAGAGTAAAATGACAGTACAAGTAAAATCAGAGAATCATGAAATTACCACAACCTTCCACGTAGTTGACAGAGAGGCTGATATCTTAGTAGGAAGCCACACAGCGGAGGATCTCGGCCTAGTCACGTTTGCCAATGCAGCCAAGACCCTGCAGACCGAGGATGTCTTAGAACTCTTCCCACAGCGGTTCTAAGGACTTGGAAGCATAAAGAGGGCCCGATAAAACTACATATAGACAAGGCGGTGAAACCAGTTGCATTGCGGCACTGACGCATACCCTTCCACCTCAGACCACTCGGCGAGCAAGAGCTCTACAATCTTGAACACCAAGGAGCCATAGAGAAAGTCACTTGGCCGACACCATGGGTCTCACCCATGGTGATAGCAGAGAAGCCGAAGCAGCCAGGCAAGATCAGGCTATGCATTGACATGTGCCTGCCCAATCAGCCAATCAAACGGGAGAGACACCTGACGCCAACGGTCAATTATATTCTGGCTGATCTGAATGGGTCCCGCTGATTCTCCAAACTGGACCTCAACGCGGGATACCACCAGTTGAGGCTAGCGGAGGAGAGCCGGTATACCACAACTTTCTCGACCCATATAGGCCTAAGCCGCTACAAATGGCTGAACTTTAGGATCACTTCGGTGGCGGAGATATACCAGAACGCCGTCCGTGAAATACTGTCAAGACTCCAGGGAGTACTAAATGTCAGCGATGACATTCTAATACATTCGGCAGCCATCGAGGAGCACCATCGCCATCTCCGGACCACCCTCCAACATCTCACAGAGCATGGAGTCACCCTTCACCGAGACAAGTGCTTGTTTTTTCAAAACTCCATAGAATTCTTCAGCTATGTAATCAGCCAAGACGCGGTAGGGGTAGACCCACAGAAGTTGCAGGCCATTCAGCAAGCCCCTGTCCCGACAACAGCGTCAGAGACCCGAAGCTTCCTCAGGATGGCCACCTATTGCAGGTGGTTCATAGCGAACTTGGCCACGCTAGCTGAACTGCTGCACGGCCAAGTGAAGAAGGACCTACCTGGATGCGGAGCAAGGAAGAAGAAGAACAGTTCCAAAAGATCAAAGCAGCGCTTATGGGAAAGACCACCATGGTGTACTTCGACACCACAAGAATGACCGAGCTCCTGGTGGACACCAGTCCCGTCAGTCTAGGAGTGCTCCTGACCCAGGAAACAGAGCCAAGGAGATCAGCTCCACTTGCGTTCAGGAGCAAGGCCCTCACGCCAACAGAGGCCCACTATTCCCAAATCGAAAGGGAGACATT
This sequence comes from Lissotriton helveticus, assembly GCF_964261635.1. Taxonomy (NCBI): domain Eukaryota; kingdom Metazoa; phylum Chordata; class Amphibia; order Caudata; family Salamandridae; genus Lissotriton; species Lissotriton helveticus. The sequence goes on from NC_136070.1 coordinate 333,008,245, forward strand.
AGCGATTACGTGGGCCTGCAATCACTTCCACTTGTATGTCAGCGGGCACCCTTTCAGAGTGGTGACTGACCACCAGCCACTGGTCCCACTGTTTAGAGGCACCACACCACCCCACACCAAGCATTGAGTGATGGGCGACACAGCTGCAGCATTACTAAACGGAACTAGTCTATCGACCAGGGGCAAAGAACCCGGCAGACGTTCTGTCACGGCACCCACCAGAGATGGCCGGAGAGAGCAGCGACCAGGAAATAAGAACAGAGGAATTCACTGACATGGTGTCTCAATGGGCCTGTACACGAGCCCTCACCCTAGACAAAATCAAAAACGAATCTAACACAGAAGCTGTGCTCATTCGAGTACTGGACTCCAATCAAAGAGGCTCCTAGGGAGTCTTCCTTCACAGCGCCAACAGCTGGAACGCAACAGACAATGATCGGCTAGGAAAATTCTGGAAAGTGAGGGCTGAGCTGAGCGCTGCTGCAGATGGGGTGATACTGAGGGGATCCCAGATCGTCATCCCTGCATGTCTCCAAGAAAGAGCCACCATCCTGGCCCACGGAGGACACCAGGGGACAATGCATATGAAATCTCGGATGAGAGAGAAGATGTGGGTCCCTGGGCTTGAAGCTGCCTTAGATGCCCTAGTGAGAAACTGCAGACCCTGCCAACTCGCGAGCAGCCAAGAACATCCCACCCCAGTGAAAACGGAAGACCCGGCGACATCCCCGTGGTTGGGAGTAAGTCTGGACTATGGGAGTTTCCCAGATGGCAGGGCAATGGCTGTGCTGACCGACAGCTACACCAAATATCCTGTGGTTGAAGTAAATGCATCGACGTCCTTTGCTCACTTACAACCAGTCCCAGAAAAGACCTTTGCACTTTTTGGGTTGCCCCACAAAATCAAGACCGATAACGGGTCCCCGTTCCAAGGAGTCGAGTTCAAAAATCTACTGACATTACTTGGGGTTCACCACCACTGCATCACTCACCAATGGCCACACGCCAACAGAGAAGCTGAACGCTTCATGCGGCCACTTAATAAAATTCTCCAGATTGGAGTGTCCGAGCAGTCCAACCCAGAGGCGGTGCTGCACAAGTTCTTTCGGGACTATCGCAGCACCCCGCACTGCACGACCCAGTGATTGCCTTGGTCCCGATGCTGGCCGGACACCATCCCCGCAGCCAATGACTGGGTCCCGAAACCCTACAATCCGGTGGACACCCAAGCACGACACGCAGCAAACAACGAGCGCGCCAGTGGGAAGAGAAGGGCGAAGACCCGGGTCAATGCGCCAGGGTTCACTGTCTTAATCTGAACCGTTGCAGCGGAGGGAAGTTCCGCACAGCATACGAACCTGGACCGTGAACTGTGCTGAAAACCAATGTAACCGCTATCACCGCTCAAAGAGGTGACAAGACAATCACCCGAAATATATCCTGGTTCAAGAAGATACAAGGCTCCGACACCGAGATGGTGTGTTCTAGACTTGTGGAGAGCGGGGGAGCAATGGTGGAAGGCAGTATCCTGTGCCCAGACGAAGACCAAGTCGTGGCAAACCCGTCCCCTTCCATGGTCGCAGAGACCAAGACAACCACTGCCAATAACACCCTGTCACCTGGCAGAACTCCGGGGAGTCAACAAAACCTCCAACGGAGGTACAACCTGGGACCTAACCCAAGGCCAAGCCAAAGCCAAAGGCTCACTGACTTTATGTGTTGATTTATTTCATTGGGTTTGAACACTGACTTGGGATGGGATGTAGTGAGCTATATACCACCAGAACACTAACCCCTAGCCCGGAAGGGCTTCCACACATTGTATTATTTTCTGGCCAGGGGTGGCTAGAGAGCTTAAACGGGCGGCGGTCGCTCGAGACCTTCTGGCCCAAACTATTATTGTGTGTAGCTGTGTGCATTATTGAGGTTCCCGCAGCTAGGCCGCTAGAGAAATTAACCAGCGTCACACCAGAACACATAGAAATACCAGCAACTCTAAAACAGCCATGGGGATGCCAGCCCGTCCAATGGCGAGAATTCTAAGGTCCTCGTTGCACGTGCTATGGTAATACCGGAAGTTATATCAACCAGGGAAATACCCATACCACTGGATTTTCTTTCCCCAAGGAGGGAACTAACTCCCCATTTGAGTTCTGCAAGTTAGGGGACAACGCAGCAATAGCACACATTTAGCCCCGCCTATCAGCATTAATTGAAATAGTATGCTTTTCCCCCACAAATTTCACCAGGTTTTACAGAGCAAAATGTGTGTTGGGTGAAACACGCATTATTGGCACGCAAGTTATAATCCTGATTTGGGTGTGAACGAGCATTGCTACAGCACATACATTTCTGAATCACAACGTCTAGATCTTTAGTACTGTGCACACTCACCAATGTCACCTATTAGCAGGGCTTGCACAAGATGGGTGGGGTTATCAGAAGTCATCATTACCCGTGGGGTGGGGAAGCGGCGCTTTGACTGGGAGAGCCAGGGCAGTGGGTCATGTTAACAGAGAGATAGCCTAAATAAGTATTACATTTGATGATTTTAATGGAACGCCTCACACTTTTCTCTGCACGTATGAACTAACCAGTAAACGGACCAGGTTTGTGTGGCCCACCAAAGCCCACCTACCATATTAGGAGTTAGCCACCCGGATGACAAATTTATTTCGCCAAAACTACATCCACCAAAACAGCAATAGAAGCTTACTTAAATCTGACAATGCCAGCTGGTTCTGCTATGCTATGGTGGCATGGTAGACAGTCAGCATTTAAAAAAAAAAAACATTTTTCCAAAGACAGAAAGAACATCGAAGTGGGTGGCGCTTGGGAGCATTAAGTCAATTTGGGTTGGTTCTCTGACCCAGATGGTGCTAGACAGCGTTGGTTTTCACTAGTGGTCTTAATTTTAAGTGAAGACACACTATTCCTTGGTATAATAATTTATTTTTCTTTAAAAAAACACAGGTCTGCCTGGACGCTAATATTGTCTGTTATCACTCTGTGTCCTGTTTCTCAGCGCCAAACCCTACATTATTGTTTGATTGATTGATCATGTCCTAGAGTAAGCCTTGGACTGCTTAATCCTATTACCCTGAAAGATTCACGTTCTATAAGGGATTACATAAACTGCTTCATTTCGTTTTACCTATAAAGATAGTGTAAATATGAGTTTGTTTTTCTTTGATCTTGGGGTATAAATTTATGTAATATGGCTTGTCTAAGTTTGGGATAAAACCATTTCACCCACTGCATGCATTGAAAATAGTGAAACGTGAATTTTTGCTCTTTTGTATACAAAGATGCCAAATATTGAGCAATATGGCCCCAGCAGGAATCATAATAGTATTTCTTTTTAAATTGGTCTTTATTCAAATTTTTAAAAATTCAATACAATCTCCCGTTCCTACATAACATATTGCTAACACTTCATTGTAGTCAGGCATTTGTGATACTGTTAGATATTAGATTACGATGTGAACATTACCGGCGCCATCTTGTCCCGCTTAGGCCTTTGCAAGCGCGTAATCGGCAGCCATTTTAGACACTATGGCCAGTTCGTTACACTGCCGATCGCCTGCACATCTCCCCGACCTCGCAATCATCCCCCACGCGCTGGCAGCCCCCAAAGCACACATGCTAGCGTCATAAAAGCATCCTCAGCGCGACCCTGCCCCGGAGCCACTTCCCGTGCCGAGCCCACATACCCTTTCATCCCTTGCGCACGAACAGGCCCTTCAACAATCTCCTCCCCTGCACCTGGCTGCTCGATCCGATCCCAGGCCATAACCAACCCCTGCGGATACAGTTTATTGCCCCATACAGAAGGATTCCACCTCTCATCAAAGGAGCCGGAATTAATCAATGCCACAACCCCATGAGATCCGACCGATTGCGCATATTTCAGCTCCTGCCGGAATGCCCAGCTGCGCAATAGCAATCACCTACTGAGACCGGGGGTGGGGGTACAGTACTGTTGATATGTGTGGGAACGGGCCTAAAGCGGGGATTCCAAAGATGGTTTATAATGCATAAAAGAAACGTCAGGAATGTATTACACTGTAATAAAGAAATAAACCCATGTATAAAAGGCCAGGCCACAGAGATGCAGTTGGAGCACCTCGAGACGACACCCTGCTTGTCTGATCTGACGCGCTTTCCTTCGAAGAATAAATCCGTTTCCTGCTTTCCAATTGCCAGCGCCCGCCTCTTTATTTGATAATTACGATTGAATTAGAGGCGACTAACGCCAAAGCAGTGCTTGAGGATATCTGGGGAAAATCTGCTTTGTTCAACAATTGGCGTCCCAACGCGGGGCCCATCAGCGACATGTGGGTCCAGTGAGAGAGGTCCTAACGACGGAGTGAACACCTGCAACGATCGGGAAAGAGCTCCTGCCCGATAGACCCTCGTCTGGCAGCCGATCATCCAACCTTCACTGGTTCTGAACGGACCTCTCTCGAGTGATCTACGGTCCTGACTGGGATCCCACAGGAGTGCCGTGGCAACAACGGAGAATAGAGGACGATCAGGCGCTGGAAGTGGAAGAGGAGAAACAGCCCATAAGGTCCGGGTAAGGTCGTGCAGCAGGACTGTTTTGATTGATTGATTGATAGATTGATTGTTTGGATAATACTAGTATTACTTATATTTATTGGTTCGTTTAGCCTTCGTTGCTACTCGACATATTGGTTCTCTTGAGATATTCTCTGTTTGCAAACAACGAAGAATAGGAATATTCTGTCTAGTCTTTGCAGGTAGTGAAGGATAGGTAGTGCGGACTTTTGTCCAACATTATTTGAGATCTTCACTTGTCCGATATACGTCATGCCTATCTTCTCCCCACTGATTGGAAATTGGTTCAACCCGGACCGTTTATTAGAGGTAGATCATCCAGCTCCACTGGAAGGCACTCCTAATAAGGATATGTATGTTAGATATGGACTAGTCGCCGTAGCTTACAGTAAACTATGGCATAAAAATACCAAGAAAGATCAAGAAAGTCAGTGGCCACTGATTGGATCTTTTGACCTCAACAAAATAGAAGCGCTAGAAATAGTCCTTTGCAAAAATAGAACCACGCCAACCATGCTTGACAGTCTCGGCATGTGGCACAAAGAAGCAACGCAACGTAAAAAGAGAGACGAAGCAAAGAGTGATAAAGAACTACGAATGGCAGCTCACTTAGCTGGTAAAAAGTTGAAAGAGGAAGTGAAAGAAAACGAAAACACTAGAAAGGAACGAGAATCAGAAACCTCAGGCCAATGCCCTGTTAGAACACCCTCAGTGATTTACCCTGAGCTACCATCAAAGCAAAGGACAGACGATGATTTACTCTTAGGCCCCCCAATCATCTACATGCCTCCTCCTTATGCCCCTACCCATCCCTTAGTACAGCCCCAAGAACCCCAGAACTTAACTGAGGTAGTGCCAGAGCATCGGTGCTCACGGCCTCCGCGCCGACCGGGCCTCTCGTACTACACACCCTGACAAAAGACACCTCAGAAAGGATTGAAACACAAGAAAAGGAACGAGCGAGAATTCCCCGTTTGAGCACAAATGAGCAGGCCGGCATCGACAGAGTAGTTAAGACCTTAGTCGATAGGAAGGAAACCAAAGAGCATATCACAGACCCGTGTAGCTCATACACTGGCAATTACAAACGACATTTTGTCGTGCGTTTTTGTTAACACACCCTCACAGCGTATGAAGAGAAATATAAGGAAACAGGGCCTGACCGACTCATGGCTCTATATAGGAAGGTGGACACAGGGGACGAGAGTGAATGTAATGTAACCAAACTCTTCTCCTACACTTTCGAAGTCTTCTGCCACCTCATAGAACATGGACGAATAGTTAAGAACGTCACGCCTGTGATAACTAAACCCCCGATAGAAAGATTCGACAACATGATGCCCATAAAAGAAGCTGCCCCCTATTGGGTTCCCCCTAGAGGACAAGGAACTCAAGATGACATAAATCACTAGGACGCAAAAGGAAGAGTAGTATACAACTGGGTATATCAGCCTTGGGATAGACAAGACATCCTGACGTTCCGCAAATCCTTGCCGGATTTGCGAAAGAATCCCACCTCGTTCTATACGGAATTAGGTACCGCCTTGGGATCAACGATCATGACCCTTGCCGACATTGACTTGTTCTTTGGGCTATGTCTGCCAGCTGACGTGTGGAAGCAAATCCAGAAAGTCAACCACACCGATCTGTTCGGGCATAAATGGGAACAACTTGACAGTCTAGATAAACAACCAAACCCTGGACAGAACCCCCTAAAAGCAACATTAGACCTCCCAGATAAATTCGTACAAAAGGTAAAGACTCTAATCCCCGAGAAGAAGGTAGACTGGTCTATAGTGACAGCTTGCCGCCAAAAACCCCAAGAAGATGTCTCCGAATACTTCTCCCAGTACGAAACGGTGTTTTCCGATTACAGTGGACAGGACATGACCACTGCAACCGGACATCACTTGTTCGTGCAGAATTATGTTAAAGGTTTGTTACCGGAAGTTTCGCAGCAATTGCAAACTAGTGAAAGCAGTTGGGCTGCCTTAAAGCCTGCGGCCATCCTCCAGGTGGCTCAGTATTACGAGCACCAGAAGAACGAAAGCGATAGAGCTTCCGAAAGGAAAAAGAAAGATTTAAAAGAACGGGTTATGATAGCCCAATTACAAGGCGCGAGTATAGGGAAAGAACAGTATAAGGGAGGTTATCAACAGAATACCCCTAGAACTCCACCGCCCCGAAGCAATGCACTCGCACCCTACGCTGTACGTAGAGACTTAGGCGAGAACCAATGTGCTTTTTGTAAAGTGTACGGGCATTGGAAGTCTCAATGTCCGGTCCTGTCAGAAATGAATAGGAACAAAGAGAAAAGAGAGCTAGCGAATGGATTGAGAAATAGAGGACGTGGACGAGGGTACACAAACGACACTAGTGACGAAAGACCAGGTAGAATGAATACATTTGACCGTCCCCGACAAAACCAGTACCAGCAGTCTGACTACGACAACGCATACGACTATGCATAGGACTGCCAAGGGCAAGGGAGGGATCCAGTCGAGCTCTATGTTGACCAGCAAGGCCCTTATGTTACAGCAAAGGTCCTAGGTACAAAGTCTCCATTTCTGGTAGACACAGGAGCAACACGTAGTGCATTATCCAAATGACTGATTCCGAGGGCACCCTTGTCTGGCTCACACGTGACATCAATAGGATTTGATGGTACGCCCTCCACCAACCCCTTGTCCAAACCGATCCCTTTTGATCTTGAAGCCAATATCATTGACACGACATTTCTCCTTTCCTCCAATACCCCGGACGCCATTATGGGTCTTGACTTGCTGAAGTATTTTCGAGCAACTATTAGATGCTCGCTCGACGGAGTCCGAGTCCTCCTATATGACAACCCTGGCCCACTCAGATCTTGCCCTCCACGACACATGTACCCCATTGCTGACACAGACGTATCCCTACTCGATACCTTGCCATCACACTTATGGGCGTAAGCTGACTCAGACGTAGGACGAATGATGATAGACCCAGTGCATGTGACTGTACGACAGGACGCATCCTACCGAAAGTACCCCAGTACAAGATATCACCAGAAGGCGAGAAAGCACTAATTGAAATAATACAGTCACTAGTAGACGCAGGAGTAGTAGAAGAAGTAGTTAGCAACGTCTGCAACAGCCCAATTCTACCAATCATCAAAGGACAAGGAGAGGGAGATGAGAAAGCGTACCGATTCATTATCGACCTACGAGAGGTCAACAAGATAGTTGTGCCACAGTACCCTGTAGTCTCTGACATCACCACCATCCTGACCCTGATCCCGTCCACTGCCACCACCTTCACGGATTTACCCTAAGATCCCGCTCGTATACATTCTGTCGAGTACCCCAGGGGTACTCCGAAAGCCCAAATATCTATAACCAGGCACTCAAGAGACAGTTAGATGCAGTTCAGTTACCGGACGGAGTGGTGTTAATACAGTATGTCGATGATATCCTTTTAGCAGCTAACACCACTCCACTTGCAGTCACAGCCACCATCCAGCGCCTACATTTCCTTGCAGAGAATGGTCACAAAGTTTCCCGAAAGAAGTTGCAGTTTTGTAAATCCCAAGTAATCTACCTAGGATACCTCTTATCAAAGGAAGGAAGGAAACTCACAACTGACAGAATCCAGACTATCCTAGATACTCCCATCCCTAAGAGCCAGAAGCAAGTCTGCTCCCTGGTAGGCCTCACCTCATTCTGCCGACAGTGGTTGCCTAACTTCAGTCTCGTTGTTAAGCCACTACTTTCCCTTCTAGCCAAAGATGTTCCCTTTCCCCTCCCTTGGACCCCCGAATGCCAGACCACGTTCAAAGAATTACGAGACGCCCTTTGTTCGGCACCCGTTCTAGGAACCCCAGACTACTCCAAAAAATTCTCCCTTTTCACACACGAAAGAGAGGGATGTGCATTATCTGTCTTGACCCAATTGATTGGCCCCAAACAGCGCCCTTGCGCCTATTTCTCAGCCACTCTTGACCCCGTAGCCAGAGCATTACCAGCTTGCCTACGAGCTGTTGCAGCCGCAGCAGTCTCGATACGACAGAGTGAAGGAATTGTGCTTTCCAACCCCCTTACAGTGTTAGTACCCCATGCTGTTGACACCCTCCTGAACCAAACCAAGACCCAGCACCTGACTAGTGCACGATTGACTGGATACGAGTTGACCCTATTAGCACCACACATTACTCTGAAACGACACCACTCTGAACCCAGCTACATTGTTACCACTGCCTGAAAACGACCCTAATGTAACTCCCCTGCATGACTGTGTGACCCTCACCGACGAACAGACAAAGAGTAGAGTAGACCTCCGAGACACTGCTTTCACAGAACCTGATGGCGAATTATGGGTAGATGGCTCATGCATCAAACTCCCTGATGGCACCACCTCCGCCGCATATGCCTTCACCACAGCCCAAACCATTATTGAAACAGCCCAAATTGCCCAGCGATCCGCACAGGCGGCAGAACTGATTGCCCTCACACGAGCAGCAGGGACGACAGTAAACATTTACACGGACAGCCAGTATGCCTTTGGGGTAGTTCATCACTTCGGACTTCTTTGGAAGGAAAGAGGATTCCTGACCTCACACGACACACCGATCTTACATGGAGATCTAGTCTCCGCCTTGACCGAAGCAGTCCTCCTCCCCAAGCAGCTAGCAGTAATCAAATGCCAAGCACATAAGAAAGTAACGGACATTATAGGACAGGGAAACGCATTAGCTGACGTTACTGCCCGAGCCACAGCTGAAAACAGAACGACGACACGAATGTATGTAACCAGGTCACAAGCAGAGAAATGGACAGATGCTAGGACCACTATTGGGGATATCCAACTGACGAGTACACCACACGAACTGACTGAATGGGCTCGGGTGGGACTAAAAGACGATGAAGGCTGTTGGAGGATGAAGGACAAAGACAAATGGCTGTTATCCAATGCATATTTGATCCCCATATTGACCATGGCACATTTACCGGCACACATAGGTTCCGCCCCCATGACCGAACTAATCACTAGAGTATGGCATAATGACAGGATAGCAGATTCAGCGAAACGCCTAGTTCAGCAATGCATGGTATGCCTACAACACAATCCAGGGAAAGGGACAGTAGTACCACGGGGAGGATTTGGAGTCCCCGACCATCCGTTTGAAGTCCTCCAAATGGATTACATACAATTAGAAAGGTGCCATAGTCTGAAATACGCCCTAGTTATTGTATGTGCATTCAGCAAATGGGTAGAAGCTTACCCCACCTGCGACAACACCGCCACCACTACTGCAAAGGTGTTGTTAAGAGTTTTTCCCACGCTACGGCCTTTGCCGAATTTTATGGAGCGACAATGGCCCCCACTTCGTAGCCGAGGTTATCCAACTCATATTGAAAGGGTTGGGAGTAAAACAAAGGTTCCACGCAGTTTTCCACCCCCAATCTGCAGGCCTAGTAGAAAGGCACAACGCCACACTAAAGCTAAAACTAGCAAAGATAGTTGCCACCACAGGACTGAAATGGCCTGACGCCCTCCCACTGGCATTGCTATCAATGCGCTCCACCCCAACCAGACACCACTTGACTCCGTACGAGGTTGTCTTTGGCCGGCCAATGAACATTTGGGCCGTGCCGAAGCAGACTTCCATCCACGATGTCCCAGACATCCTAATGTCTGATTATTTGCATAACCTTACCAAAGAACTAACTGTTATCCATCAACAGGTGCAGCAAGCCATACTAGACACATCCAGGGGCCCCGGACACGACATCAAACCTGGCGAGTTCATCCTGATCAAGAACTTTCAGAGATCGAAGAGTTTGGAACCCAGGTAGATGGGCCCCTGGCAAGTCTTAATCACCACCCGAACTGCACTTCGAGTGGAAGGGAAGAAGAATTGGCTGCATGCACATCACTGCAAGAGAATACCCCCAACACTGGCAACGAATGAAGACGTGGACACCCAAGAAGAACTCCTGAACAAAGACAGACCAGCCCTGAGTTTTTACCCAGAATCAGAGACACTCGAATTGGCAGAATTTCCCGATCCCACTGTGCCATCCAGGAAAGAGTACAACTTGCGACGAAAGGAGAGTGCCTCGACAAAGCAGACCACTAACTAAGTCAAAAATCTCAGAGCGGTAGCTAACACTACAAAGGCTACCAGGAGAGACGCCAGACAAAGTATGTGGTCCTGCCAGTCACCGAGCCTCTTGAAGGTGATGGAAGATTCCGGACGACCGAAGACCCACCGTAAAGACCCCAAGACTGCCAAACTGCATAGCACAAAGACAATTGTACTTTTCACCGTATCCCTCCTCTGCCTCTTGCTGATGGCCACAGTCTGGATCATAGAACAGAGCACTCCTGCTCACCAGACAATTTCACCCACTATGCAGCCCACCACCAAGAAAGAACATTATCTTGTCTCACTATCGCCCCATCTCCGAGAACGACGCAAATAATTTTGGAACAACTCTTTTGTACAACTGCTGCATCAACACAACCTTGCTGCTAATACCACAAACTGTTGGATCTGTGGGCTGCTACCACATGCAACCGAACACTCCATTCCCTTTATCCCTTCACCCTTCTCTGTTCATGGGTCCTGCCTTGCCTGGCTAATGCTCCTGCAAGAGAGCTAAAAGACAATGCCACATCCGACAGAACAATGACACAGTTCTACAACGAGTTCTGGCTGAACAAAACTGGAAAAACCTCTGCTCCCTTTTGCCCTCTGACCTCAAACGCTACCTTTCAAATGAACATTCCGGAAAAAGAATTAATCAAAATGCAAGTGTTCAACAACCCAGCCCGACCCACCTTCTCATATCTACGAAAGCGGACTGCAGCAACTCTGACTGTGGCCCTATCTGTGGTGAACGTCTCAGGCCTTGTTTGCATTGAGGGCCATGGGACGAAAATCGTAGGCCACAGATCCTGCCCCATAAAAAGGACTCTGAACACTATCGACACTACCTTCATTTGTGGCATCACCAAATATGTACTTTGCCTGCGGTACAAAGGCTTACACCTGGCTCCCAAAAAGCTGGAGGGGCGCATGCTACATCGCTTTTGTCCTTCCTCCAACGTACGTGGCACCAGCAGCCTATCACAGACAGAAACACTCGAAAGACATAGAGCAAGCAGACTCCACCGCATCGCAGTTCCTCGATGCAGCAAAAGGACTCATCCCTCTGTGGGGTCCGATGGCAAACAGTCGAGCCATCCGACATCTGATCCAAGCAGTCGAAACAGCTCTCAACATCATGGCTGGCATCCTCACCAACAACACAGCTGAACTGCAGGCGGTCCACCTTGTGGCTTTGCAGAACCGCCTTGTGCTTGATGTGGTACTGGCAGATCGTGGAGGAGCATGCCGCATAATCGGTGCCAGCTGTTGCACCTTCGCCCCAAACTACTCACCTTCCGTCTACAAGGCAATCGAACAACTTCATAGACTGGCATCAGAGATCCATCGGGAACAAGAAGATTGGACACTTGGAAGCTGGTTTTGGAGCATTTTGAAAGACTGGGGCTGGAAACTGTTGATAATAATATTGGTGCCAGTTTTTGTAATATGTGGTTGCTGCTTAGGAATACAATGCATACCGCCCTTATGCTCTCTTTTTATGTTCTCGATATGCCCTAAGACTTTGGACACAAAATTTGAAAACATGAAAGCATTGTATGACAAAGAGATACAGAATATGATGAACATTGACATAGATTGACAAGATGACTAGGCATGTTCAAAGGAAGGACTGTTAGATATTAGATTACGATGTGAACATTACCGGCGCCATTTGTCCCGCTTAGGCCTTTGCAAGCGCGTAAGCGGCAGCCATTTTAGACACTATGGCCAGTTCGTAACATTGCCGATCGCCTGCGCGTCTCCCCGACCTCGCAATCATCCCCCCCGCGCTGGCAGCCCCCAAGCACACATGCTAGAGTCATAAAAGCATCCTCAGTGCGACCCTGCCCCAGAGCCACTTCCCGTGCCGAGCCCACATACCCTTTCATCCCTTGCGCACGAACAATCCCTTCGACAATCTCCTCCCCTGCACCTGGCTGCTCAATCCGATCCTAGGCCATAACCAACCCCTGCGGATACAGTTTTTTGCCGCATACAGTAGGATTCCGCCTCTCATCAAAGGAGCCGGAATTAATCAGTGCCACAACCCCATGAGATCCGACCGATTGCGCGTATTTCAGCTCCTGCCGGAATGCCCAGCTGCACGATAGCAATCTCCTCCTGAGACCGGGAGTGGGGGTACAGTACTGTTGGTATGTGTGGGAACGGGCCTGAAGTGGGGATTCCAAAGATGGTTTATAATGCATCAAAGAAACGTCAGGAATGTGTTACACTGTAATAAAGAAATAAACCCATGTATAAAAGGCCAGGCCACAGAGATGCAGTTGGAGCACCTCGAGACGACACCTTGCTTGTCTGATCTGACGCGCTTTCCTTCGAAGAATAAATCCGTTTCCTGCTTTCCAATTGCCAGCGCCCGCCTCTTTATTTGATAATTACGATTGAATTAGAGGCGACTAACGCCAAAGCAGTGCTTGAGGTTATCTGGGGGAAAATCTGCTTTGTTCAACAGTACACTACATGGAATTACGTTGCTCAACACTTGCATTACAAGTGTTTTTCCATCATCATAAAAACATCACCTTAACTGAAAGAGAAATGAAGAGAAACATACAACTCGCCTAAACAGCCAGCAGGGTCAGATTGGGGCACAAAGTAGGCCCAGGTACCAAAATAAAAGTAGCCCCTTTAGTAAACCATCAGGTGTCAACCAAAGAGGCTTACCGCCTGTTTGACCCAGGCTCACAGCAAAGGGTTCCCATTTCAAAGCCACTTTCGGTCTACTGGCCATGTGGGTAGGGTGACTAGAATTTTAAAACCCAAAACCGGGACATTTAAAAAAGATAAAAGAAGGACTACGATTTAACTTCAACCGAGCGCACAGAATGACAGGGCTTCTTAGCAGAGAATTACAGAATTTTTAAAGCCGGTAGCTTCTTATAACAGCTGCTAACTATCCCTGCTTTGGGAAACATAAAAAAGGTACTCCCTCCGCTTTCAGTCGACCCTCTCTAAAAACAGGGACATGAGCTAAATTTCCCAAAATCTGCGGGGACAGCTGGTGAAAATCCGGGACGCCTGGCCACCATACCTGTGGGTTAAACAGCTCTAACATACATTTTGGTCTGCGAAAATTTACACAAGTCTCGTTCCCATCTGCCGTGGACTGGCGGCTGTGAGAACCTCCACATCAGCGCATTCAGGCTCCTCACAAGGACTAAAGTCAGATCGATACATTTGCTATTAGACTTATCTAGGTTTGATTGCGGCATAGGAGCCAGCAGTATGTTTATATGTGTTACCCTGCCAGTCAGGCCCGGCTCTAGAATGTTGTCTTTGGGTGGACCCTAAAGAAGCATGGGTGGGCTATGCAGGTGAGTGGGTACCAAAAAACAACAAAGTATTTAATTGATCTGATATTTTAGCTTTTGGCATCTGTCTGCATTTGACATTTTTAACACAATAATCAGCACCCAAAGAGCTACATACTCTGCTTTCTCTGATGTGCTTCCAGCTTTGGGGAAGAGGGGGGATGCTGCTTGTCAGAACTTTAAAACTGTGGCATGCCCCTGGTCATGTGCAGAGCCATTTTGCAGCTTTTCATGTTTAAAAAAAAAAACGTTGGCAGCTTTTTACTTCGCAAAGCATTGAAGTCTAAAAATACGATGCAATAAGCCCAGAAAACTGAATTATGATTCTGGGCTTATTGCATCGTATTTTTAGACTTCAATGCTTTGCGAAGTGAAAAGCTGCCAATTATTTTTATTTTTTTACCAGGGTTCGAGCCTCGAGGTCGCGTCCACATCCTGTGATTCTGGGTAAATCACTTACAGCCAGATTCATCAATGTCAAATTCCGAGATTCCTTAATTGCGAGAAAAAGCGAATCGCAATTAAGAAATCGCAGAATGGCGTTCATGATTATTTGCGAGAAAAAAAAGCAAGCATGTCACAGGAAGCTGCAGGTGGATCTTCCAGTGGGAGAAAGAGGAAAATAAAATTTTCAGAGCAGGAGCTTGAATTTTTGATTGACGGAGTCTGCAAGGACTACAATCGGCTCTTCGGTAAAGACTCCAGAAGGGTGCCCGAGGCCGATAAAAGGCGTTTATGGTTGCGTATCCGCGCTAAAGTAAACTCTGTGGGGGTGACCCAGCGCTCCGTGGACGAGCTTAAAAAACGCTGGTATGACCTCAGAGGGCGGTCAAAGGAGAAGATTTGGGAGAGGCTGGGGGAGCGTGTGGCGACAGGTGGAGGGGAGCCCACTGTCCCACCGAACACACCACTGGAGGACCGAGTGGATGACACCATAAATCCGCAGGCATGCGTGGGTGTGACCTCGCTGGACTCCTCCCGACCCACCCAAGACACACCAGGTAAGTGCCATGCAACTGCGACCCCCTGTCCCCTAACAATGTCCATGACTCCAGAGCATCCCATATCAAACCCCAGTCATGCAGCCAAAGCACACCACCAAGACGCCATTGCATTGTGGGACATGCAATCTGACCACAATTACCATCTTGCCCCATTAAGCCAGTCATGTTTAGTGAGAGTCAATCCTGCAGCGAGTCAGGGAATGGTAGTCTGCATGCATGTAAGAAGCCTAAATGTGTAAGAAACATGTCACTAATCAACGTCCACTTTACATCACAGGTGGTGCAGAAGTCCCCAGCACAGACAGCGATGCCCTGGTAATTGAGGACATCACGGAGGACACAGAGGGAGACACACATCTATCCCCACAGCCCGGACCATCAGGGCAAGCTGCCGCACCAGCGGTCATTACACCACCTGCCCCTGTGGCCAGTGCCACCCCTGTGCAACCAGGCGCTGCAGTACCACTGCGCGTCACACAAACACCAGTGGGGCTTGCAACTCCAGCAGCAGTTCGCCAACCAACCCGCCGCCCTGCGGCTGTGAGGAGCCAGACAAGCGGACTGGTGAGGGAGCACCGCACTAACAATTCCCGCGCTGGCAGGGGACAAAATGTGCGACCAGGTGGGCTCTCCATTGAGCGCCGTATGCTACATGTGCATCAGACCCAGGCCCGTCATCTTGCGGCTATCCACCTCCAACTTAACAAGACCGCCCGAAATGTAGCACAAATGTCAAACCGCATGGAGAGGATGACAGCTGCTATGGAGGCCAACACACAGGCCATGTGCAGCCACTGGGATCTCAACCGCCGCAGGCACCGCCAGCTGCTGACCCGCCTGTCAGCATACACGCGGTCCAACTATATTATTGGGAAAGCAACCTCCCAGCTCTCGCGACGGTCTTTGGCCATGCAGGTCCAAATGGTCCAGTGCTGCCAGGACGTCGCGAGAGCTCTGGAGCATGTGTCAACAGCAGTGCAGGGCATGCAGGCTACCGACCATGGGCAGGCGGGGGGGGGCTGATGACACTAGTGAGGCTACATCCAGCCATAGCAGCCAGTCCATTCCACCGGTGGTAGCACCCCGCCGCAGCAGCAGGCCCTCTGCTGCCTCACGGCCTAATCAGGAGGAGGATGGAGAAAGGAGGTTGGGAGCATCTGCCCGGAGGCGGCATTGAACAATAGGACATTTACATGAGGGGCCATGCTGCTGCTACAAGCATGCCCTCCTGAAGAACAGACATATGATGCAATATGTCATTCATGTACCAGATTGCAGAATGCCCAGTTTATTGTGCTGTAACAATTACAAATATTCTGACTAACTTAATCTGACTCATGTCATTTTTAATGTTGTCATGCATGAGTTAAGTAATGGGTGTGGGGAGTGGGTGCACTAGAAATAGTTCATGCAGATTTGGTTGCGGCGCCTGTGTCCTTCTGCAGGATTCTCACCGCGTGCGTGACGCACATGTGCAGATGGTCGGTTGTCCCCTTCTGACTCACTGCCAGAGATGTCTACAGGTATCCTGCGCTTGGTAGCAATGTTGTGGAGGATTGCACACACGGCCACGATGCGGCAGCAGACCTCTGGCTCGTATTTGATGGCCCCACCAGTCTTGTGCAGTATGCGGAATCTGCTCTTCAAAAGGCCAAATGTCCTCTCAATGCAATTTCTTGTGCGTATGTGTGCTGCATTGTAACGCCGTTGCTGTGGTGTTGCAGGGTTGAGGTATGGTGTGAGGAGGTACTCACGGAGAGCGTAGCCGCTGTCACCTGAATGATAGGAGCAGAGGGTGAGTGCCTGTGCTGCACAGCTACATTATCACAGTGTAATATTGTGGGGCATGTGTACTTACCCAGTAGGTGTCCTTCACCAAAGTCTCCCCTGGCCAGTCGTGTGTGAATGCCACTGTGCCAGAATATGAAGGAGTCATGTGTGCTCCCCGGGTACTGTGCCACTATGTCCGTTATGATTGTCTTTGCATTGCACACCATCTGGATATTGAGGGAGTGGTAGGACTTGCGGTTGCGATACATGTATTCCGTTTGTGCTGGTGGGCAGATGTGGATGTGGGTACAGTCAATGCATCCTATTATAAGTGGAAATTGTGCTACATTGTAAAATTGCAGCTTGGTATCATTCAAGTCCTGTTGGCTGGTGGGGAATGAGATGTAGTGGTGTAGCCGGGTCAGCATGGCCTCTAGGAAACTCCTTAGGCAGTGGGACATGGTGGGCTGGGAAATCCCCCCCTGCGACAGCGACTATCCCCTGGAAGCTTCCGGAGGCCAGTAGGTGAAGGCTGCACAATACCTGCACATGGGTGGGAACGGCATTGGTCCTCCTTGTTGGGTGCTGCATCAAGGGGTCTAGGTCCCGGATCAGCTGGTTGATCATTGCCCCATTTAGGCGGTACTTCACGTAAATTTGCTCCCTGGTTTGGCCCAGAAGGGTGACCCGCACACGGAATATCCGCTCCTGGGTCCTACGTCTGTTCCATGCTGCTCGCTGTAGCCTTCGCCGCCTGACCACCATGTAGAGTCCTGGCATTGTGAGAGTCCTCAGGCTCCAGCTGCATGTCCTTAAGTGTGTTTGGTCAGGCCTGCACCTGTTGCTAGTTTGCTAACGGTTTTTTGAATTATTTTTTTTTCCTTACTGGTTACCACCTGGTTTGGGTTCTCCTTAAATTGCGCGTCGCAAATAGCGAATTTCGGGTTTTTCGCAGTAAGCAATTTTTCATGAAAGGCGATTGCGAATATTTTGCGAGTTCGCAAATGATTTAGCTGAATCTATGGTTTCTCGCTATTTCAGAATCGCAAATGGGCTTGCTCCAGGATTCTGCGATTTTATTTGCGGAATCGCAAATTTTATTTTGCGAATTCGCTATTTTGTTTTTTTCACTATCATGAATCCCTTTCTTTGAAATTGCGATCGCAATTGCTAATTCGCAGCTATTGCGATCGCAATTTGGCTTCATGAATCTAGCTGTTAATCTCCCCGTGCCTGAATGTGTAATGTAAATACGGTGCTTATGTAAAAGCGTTCCAATACCTTCGGGTCGAGTTCGCGCTATACAAAAAATATGCAAACATAAAAAAATAAAAATATACCCGAAAGTGGCTTCTTCCTCTCCACAGCTAGGGTATATATGTATGTGTAGTGCTCGTGAACATGACCTGCCACCGAGCCGGGGTAACATAAGTACGGAGGACACAAATGAACAACAGGAGCTGAGGCCGGACATTTCTGGGGTCTTTACAAGGGTGCTAAAGGGCACGTGCTCATACCACCAACACCAACTACATCAGTATCAGAGAGCCCCCATCTGCAACCACTGTTTCATGCACGATTGTACATCTATTGGAAAAATTGCATATTCCGGCCGGCTTGTCTTCTATCAGCGGCATACAGTTATGGTTATTATGTATGCCTAAATGGGCTGCACAGCTGCCGAGTCTCCTCATTATAATATTTTCAATGATGTTTGGATTATTGCTTTACATAATTTTAGCCACTAGGTGGCACTAGCTACCTTCTGAAACAAGTGGTATGGAGTCCAAGTGGTATGGAGTCAGTTGTAGTGGAACTTTGAAGAAGTGTCATATCCACACAGCATAGGTTGCACCCAGCAACATCATACAATTACCGACAAGCTCCTACAACATGCCAAACCTATTGATTCTGCCAATGCGTGTTATCAGTGTCAGATAAACAAGCAACAATGATTTTGCTGTTAAAAATTAGAATTGAAAATTTAAGAATGCTAGGGATTAAAGTCTGCACCCGATTAATACCAAACTGGACACATTTGCACTGCAATTTGTACCCTGGTCACCACGTTAATTGATCAGGTTTGTATTCTGGGACTAAGTGTAGGTGCGGAATTCTGATGTGAAAATCCTTTGGGAAGGGATTGTTATACCCGTGAAACGTCCGCATTATCAGCTAGATTCATGAAGCCAAATTGCGATCGCAATAGCTGCGAATTAGCAATTGCGATCGCAATTTCAAAGAAAGGGATTCATGATAGTGAAAAAACCAAAATAGCGAATTCGCAAAATAAAATTTGCGATTCCGCAAATAAAATCGCAGAATCCTGGAACAAGCCCATTTGCGAATCTGAAATAGCGAGAAACCATGGATTCAGTGAAATCATTTGCGAACTCGCAAAACATTCGCAATCGCCATTCATGAAAAATTGCTTACTGCGAAAAACCTGAAATTCGCTATTTGCGACGCGCAATTTAAGGAGAACTCAAACCAGGTGGTAACCAGTAAGGAAAAAATGTTTTTTTCAAAAAACCGTTAGCAAACTAGCAACAGGTGCAGGCCTGACCAAACACACTTAAGGACATGCAGCTGGATCCTGAGGACTCTCACAATGCCAGGACTCTACATGGTGGTCAGGCGGCGAAGGCTACATCGAGCAGCACGGAACAGACGTAGGATCCAGGAGCGGATATTCCGTGTGCGGGTCACCCTTCTGGGCCAAACCAGGGAGCAAATTTACGCGAAGTACCGCCTGAATGGGGCAATGATCATCAAGCTGATCCGGGACCTAGACCCCCTGATGCAGCACCCAACAAGGAGGACCAATGCCGTTCCCACCCATGTGCAGGTATTGTGCAGCCTGCACCTACTGGCCACCGGAAGCTTCCAGGGGATAGTCGCTGTCGCAGGGGGGGATTTCCCAGCCCACCATGTCCCACTGCCTAAGGAGTTTCCTGGAGGCCATGCTGACCCGGCTACACCACTACATCTCATTCCCCACCAGCCAACATGACTTGAATGATACCAAGCTGCAATTTTACAATGTAGCACAATTTCCACTTATAATAGGATGCATTGACTGTACCCACATCCACATCTGCCCACCAGCACAAACGGAATACATGTATCGCAACCGCAAGTCCTATCACTCCCTCAATATCCAGATGATGTGCAATGCAAAGACAATCATCACGGACATAGTGGCACAGTACCCGGGAGCACACATGACTCCTTCATATTCCGGCACAGTGGCATTCACACACGACTGGCCAGGGGAGACTTTGGTGAAGGACACCTACTGGGTAAGTACACATGCCCCACAATATTACACTGTGATAATGTAGCTGTGCAGCACAGGCACTCACCCTCTGCTCCTATCATTCAGGTGACAGCGGCTACGCTCTCCGTGAGTACCTCCTCACACCATACCTCAACCCTGCAACACCACAGCAACGGCGTTACAATGCAGCACACATACGCACAAGAAATTGCATTGAGAGGACATTTGGCCTTTTGAAGAGCAGATTCCGCATACTGCACAAGACTGGTGGGGCCATCAAATACGAGCCAGTGGTCTGCTGCCGCATCGTTGCCATGTGTGCAATCCTCCACAACATTGCTACCAAGCGCAGGATACCTGTAGACATCTCTGGCAGTGAATCGGAAGGGGACAACCGACCACCTGCACATGTGCGTCACGCACGCGGTGAAAATCCTGCAGAAGGACACAGGCGCCGCAACCAAATCTGCATGAACTATTTCTAGTGCACCCACTCCCCACACCCATTACTTAACTCATGCATGACAACATTAAAAATGACATGAGTCAGATTAAGTTAGTCAGAATATTTGTAATTGTTACAGCACAATAAACTGGGCATTCTGCAATCTGGTACATGAATGACATATTGCGTCATATGTCTGTTCTTCAGGAGGGCATGCATGTAGCAGCAGCATGGACCCTCATGTAAATGTCCTATTGTTCAATGCCGCCTCCGGGCAGATGCTCCCAACCTCCTTTCTCCATCCTCCTCCTGATTAGGCCGTGAGGCAGCAGAGGGCCTGCTGCTGCGGCGGGATGCTACCACCGGTGGAATGGACTGGCTGCTATGGCTGGATGTAGCCTCACTAGTGTCGTCAGCCCCCCCCGCCTGCCCATGGTCGGTAGCCTGCATGCCCTGCACTGCTGTTGACACATGCTCCAGAGCTCTCGCGACGTCCTGGCAGCACTGGACCATTTGGACATGCATGGCCAAGGAGCGTTGCGAGAGCTGGGAGATCGCGTTCCCAATAATATAGTTGGACCGCGTGTATGCTGACAGGCGGGTCAGCAGCTGGCGGTGCCTGCGGCGGTTGAGATCCCGGTGGCTGCACATGGCCTGTGTGTTGGTCTCCATAGCAGCTGTCATCCTCTCCATGCGGTCTGACATTTGTGCTACATTTCGGGCGGTCTTGTTAAGTTGGAGGTGGATAGCCGCAAGATGACGGGCCTGGGTCTGATGCACATGTAGCATACGGCGCTCAATGGAGAGCCCACCGCGGGAATTGTTAATGCGGTGCTCCCTCACCAGTCCGCTTGTCTGGCTCCTCACAGCCGTAGGGCGGCGGGTTGGTTGGCGAACTGCTGCTGGGGTTGCAAGCCCCACTGGTGTTTGTGTGACGTGCAGTGGTACTGCAGCGCCTGGTTGCACAGGGGTGGCACTGGCCACAGGGGCAGGTGGTGTAATGACCGCTGGTGCGGCAGCTTGCCCTGATGGTCCGGGCTGTGGGGATAGATGTGTGTCTCCCTCTGTGTCCTCTGTGATGTCCTCAATTACCAGGGCATCGCTGTCTGTGCTGGGGACTTCTGCGCCACCTGTGATGTAAAGTGGACGTTGATTAGTGACATGTTTCTTACACATTTAGGCTTCCTACATGCATGCAGACTACCATTCCCTGAGTCGCTGCAGGATTGACTCTCACTAAACATGTCTGGCTTAATGGGGCAAGATGTTAATTGTGGTCAGACTACATGTCCCACAATGCAATAGCGCTTTGGTGGTGTGCTTTGGCTGCATGACTGGGGTTTGATATGGGATGCTCTGGAGTCATGGACATTGTTAGGGGACAGGGGGTCGCAGTCACATGGCACTTACCTGGTGTGTCTTGGGTGGGTCGGGAGGAGTCCAGCGAGGTCACACCCACGCATGCCTGCGGATTTATGGTGTCCTCCACTCGGTCCTCCAGT
Organism: Lissotriton helveticus; assembly: GCF_964261635.1. Lineage (NCBI taxonomy): Eukaryota > Metazoa > Chordata > Amphibia > Caudata > Salamandridae > Lissotriton > Lissotriton helveticus. The sequence continues at coordinate 333,030,289 of NC_136070.1, forward strand.
GGTGTGTTCGGTGGGACAGTGGGCTCCCCTCCACCTGTCGCCACACGCTCCCCCAGCCTCTCCCAAATCTTCTCCTTTGACCGCCCTCTGAGGTCATACCAGCGTTTTTTAAGCTCGTCCACGGAGCGCTGGGTCACCCCCACAGAGTTTACTTTAGCGCAGATGCGCAACCATAACCGCCTTTTATCGGCCTCGGGCACCCTTCTGGAGTCTTTACCGAAGAGTCGATTGTAGTCCTTGCAGACTCCTTCAATCAAAAATTCGAGCTCCTGCTCTGAAAATCTTATTTTCCTCTTTCTCCCACTGGAAGATCCACCTGCAGCTTCCTGTGACATGCTTGCCACTGGGGTGTCTCCTGGTTTACTCCTGTAGGCACACTGGAGGGGAGCTCTGATATTGCTGCTTCCAGTTCAGGCTCTCACTGCTGAATGAGGGTGGAACCTGCCTACTTCCTGGTTGTGATGTCATCACTCTGCTCAGGATGCTACTTCTCGTTTTTGCGATCTCGCAGTTAGCGAGATCGCAATTTGCGATTTCGGTAATTGCGAGATCGCAATTTCAACACGGGTATCGGCCGATTATGCGAATATTTACAGATTTTCGGGGACTCGCAATCGGCGATTGCGGCCGATTGCGAATCGCTTTTTTTCTCGCAAATAATCATGAATGCCATTCTGCGATTTATTAATTGCGATTTGCTTTTTCTCGCAATTTAGGAATCGCAGAATTTGACATTGATGAATCTGGCAGTATGTTGCCTACAGACTTTCCAATGGCCAACCCTACCCCTTCCTTGGAACGTTTATGCTCCAACTCCTAACATTACACCATGACTGCAGACACCTGCCATACAGGGTTTTCAGTCGTAAGTTCAGTTTGCTGGTGGGTGTGGATACTCACCCACCGATCTTCCCTCCTTGAATCCACATCTGCTGTTTTCACCTGCAGATACCACTTGACGTTCACCTGAGTACAATTTAGACTTTAAAAAACGTAGGGTATCTGCCCATCAGTCAGTACTTTACTTGGGATGAAAAAGTCGGGAAATCTAAGCAAACCCCCACAAGGGAAGTGGCCTGTGTAAGTACAGACATGGCCTAGCTAATACGTGTAAAATAGAATCATGTGCCTGAGAAGCTTATAAATAAAGTCTTACTGGACAAAGACTAACAACTTATCCAAGCATCCTTATTCTGTGCCACAAGCAATGAGGGTTTGACAAGGTAAATTTAAAAATAAGAGGTGCCTTGAGTGCTTGCGAGTGCCACCCTTCAATCAATCCGGAGTTTATATAGTGCTGCAACTTACCCGTGCGGGTCTCAAGGCACTGAGGTGGGGGGCGCTGATCCGTCTGGGTGTGGAAATTCAGTCGAAGAACCAGGTCTTGAGGTCTTTGCTCAATTGGGTCTACGACACGGATTGCCTGAGATGGAGGGGCAGGGTGGTCCAGGTCTTAGCGGCGAGGTAGGAGAAGGATCTTCCTCCGTTTCTGGTCTTTGGAAGGAGGCCAGGGCAAGTTGGGCGGAGCGAGTTGTCTGGCGGGTGTGTGTAATGCGAGGCGGTGGTTCAGATATTCTGGTCCTGTGTCGTGGAGGGGTTTTTAGGCATGTGTGATTCTCTTGTTGATTGGGAGCCAGTGGAGTTGTCAGAGGTGTTGTGTTATGTGACTGCGTCGGGGGATGTCAAGGACCAGTCTGGCTGCGGCGCTTTTGACGTTCTGTAGTTTCCTGAGCTGTTTCTGGGTGACACCGACATAGAGTGTGTTGTCGTAGTCAAGTCTGCTGGTTATGAGTGCGAGGGTGACCGTCTTTCTGGATTCTGTGGGGATCCATCTGAATCTCTTTTGAAGCAGGCAGGGTGTGTGGAACCAGGATGAGGACACTGCGTTGATTTGGCGGTTCATTGTGAGCGAGGAGTCCAGTATGATGCTGAGGTTGCATGTGTCGTCCGTAGGGGGGGGTGGTTTCCTAGTGAGGTGGGCTACTTGGAGACATCCCAGGCTGAAGGTGCGGGTACCAGCATGAGTACTTCGGTTTTGTCCGAGTTGAACTTGAGGCAGCTGTCTTTCATTCAAGTAGCAACAGCCTCAATTTTCACTTAGCGAGTCAAATGTACAAACAGCATAACTTTGTTATTCAATTACAATGAAATAGCATTGTAGGCCATATGAAACCAATGCCAAACAACAGTATCCATCTTTTCATTCATTCCCGTCTCACAAAGGAGACTTCGGTTGCATTGTATTGCACCTCCGACTTGAGACAGGCAGGCAATTATTTTTAGGGATGGCTTGAAAGTGTAGATGTTTGTCTGACCTATTGTTAACAATTCTTCAAAATATACATATCAAATGCTTTGTCTCTACCAGGTGGAGAATTTCCCTCTCACTTCAAGCCCATGGCTCTTTGGTGCATCATGTCATCTCCAATGAAGTGCCTGCAGTGCACAAGAGGCTATTTTGCATCTCAGTCCTCACTCGCCTTTTAACAATCACAGTCATGTCTCTATCATGGGCTTCTCTTATGACATTGTCTTTTCAGTATGACCTTCACATCTCTTCCCCTCCAGACCCTCCTACTTTGCCACTAAGTCTTAGCCACAGGAATGTTCACACATCCTATAAAGCATTACCTAGAGTTATGAGTCATGTGCGCATACTTCCTCGTTACGATGTGTGTTCATGCCTTCAACTGGGTTCTATATTTTCTTAACTTTAATAATATTCCCCCTACAATGTATTTAGTATACTTTAGGCAAAATCTCCTATTGTAATGCCTCCCACCCTTTCCTGGTTCCCTAATCCTCAACACTGATGTAAAAGGATGCGATATGAATGATAGTGAGTTTGCAGGTGTGCAATGGGCGGTGACGCTTACAGTGTATAATGGGGTATGAGCAGAGCCACTGGAATTATGCGGAAAGAAAAGGGAAAATCAAGCAGCATAATGAGGCACATTTTGTAATAGTATTACTTCATTGTTTCATCATTACTAAACTTGGCAAAACTTTCTGGGCCTTGGTTGCATTACATTAATATCGATTTAACACTCAAATATATCAATAAACAACAGAAAGGTGAACAGTCCAGCTTTGTAAAGGTCATTTCCCTGCGCTGCAACACGTGTTGTTGCATTTTTTGTAACTTTTGAACTGTTTGAGCAACAGATTTTTTTGGTTAAAATCTGTATATTATGCAGCAGATGATGGATTATGTTGCAAATGCAGCAAATATGTCATTATGTGACCGTCACTACGGCCACACTATCGCATAATTCCAGTGGCCCTGGGTATGAGTCTGCTAGCGACTGGTATTTGTAGCCTCTTGCAGACTCATGCCCCAAGCAGTCAGAAATTATGTATAATACACAGCAGGTGCCACTGGCCTAGTTTAGCTTACATGGAGGTTGGGCCTATCATCATATAATAAACATGTCTCTGTCACTGGAGGGGTGGCACTAACCATTTGCCACCTTCATGAGAAAAATCCATCAGTCCGTGCATGGTAGACCTATGTGATAATTGCCAACTGCGTCCATGTTTGATGAACCAGGACCACGGCTGCTGATGCCCACTTTGTGGTGCAGCACATAGGCTCACCAAATAAAGACTACTCAATCATTCTGCTTCGGTAGTACTCAGACACTGAACTAGGCTTTGTACGTGTGTCAGACTGAATTGCTAGTACTGAATTGCTAGTACGCATAGAACTGTTAAATTGTGTTGCGCTGCCTGAATGAGTTAAGATTCAGAGTAGCATGCGTCTATTTTAAAAAATTGTTACCTGATGTATTTTTAACTGCGCACAATTTTGAGCTGTTGTTAACATCCACTGAATAGTCGCCGCTTTGCTCCCCGGTCCACCGCAGCTGGTGCTGTTTGCGTGGAGGGAGACAGCGCGGCACATAGGGAGCGAGTATCCTCAGTTCCGGGGGCACATTACACGCGGCCATCTTGGCTGAGGTTGACGGTCTAGTCTTGTACTAGGACCGAGCCCAGCCTACTACTTAGAGCACCTATGGCGACGACGCGCAGTGGACGCGCGCAGCGGGCACACCGATGGCGCGCCGAAGGTGCGCCAAATGTAAGCTCGTCTGTGCCTGTCCACGCACAGGCCGGGCCCAGGGCCAGAGATGATGTCCGTTTGCCATCAACCATCCAATATAGTAGGGATTCTTTAATATGATTACACACCACCACCCGTGCATGTCAGCACCTACTAGATTTATCATCTTGGGAAGGCCCGGTCAGCTGCCTGGACTGTAAAAAATCCTTCCCTTACACGCAAATAGCATCAATCACAGGCTCTATTAAAGGGCTGCGTGGGGGACTCATAAACGCAAGGTCAATGTCCAAACACGCGTTGCACATCTTTGATTTGATAACTGAAAGTGACCTGGACTTTTTCTTTATCACAGAGACTTGACTTAAGTCATGGAGTAATCCAGATATAGTGCACACTTTGCCCCCAGGTTATCTTATACAAAGGGTGGACAGAGTGGAACAACGGGGTGGAGGCCTGGCAATTTCACTCTACTAGGGGATATTAATCTTCACCTGGACTCCCCTACAGATCCGGCAGCCATCTCGTTTAAAGACACAATGGGTATATTAGGTCTATCAGTGCTCACACTGAATACAACGCATAGGGCAGGACACATCTTAGACTGTATTTACTCTAACCTGGCTATGCTCGAAGTAAACCACCCTATTGTCCAGACATGGTCGGATCACTCATTGGTCCCTTTCAACTTCTCACTAGACGGGGGAGCCATGAGCAAATACTTAGGGAAAGTGTCGCAGTCTAGAAATGGGGGTTGGAAATCGATCATTGGGCATCCGGATCTGATTACGATAGCTAGTGAATATAGGCCTTCAATGACAGGAAATACGGTAATAGATAATAATCGCTTCGGGGAGTGGATGTCTACTCTGAGGGATAAAATTGGTCATGTTAATGACAGAAATAGGTCAAGCCTAAAAAGAGTATCTGCCCCCTGGTTAAATCACACACTAAAAGAAAAACAAGGAGAGGTGCGAGTAGTTGAACGTAGGTGGCGAAAAAACTATCAAGATGAGGTACGCTGCAGATATAAAATAGTACGAACACAATATCATGCACTGATTAAGGAGGCCAAAACTAATTTTTATACAGCAGCAATAGAAGCGGCTAATAACAAACAAAGATCGATCTTTAAGATCGTGAATGGTTTTAATAACCTCAAAATACTGCTGCAGGAAATCCCCCCTCTGAAAAACTCTTCAATACTATAGCGGACTTTTTCGAACAAAAAGTACAGGTACTCACCAAAGATTTTGTCACCCCCATCATACTAACAGCAGAAGAAGGGAGTGTGTTAAGTCTACACTCGAACAGTATGGAGACATTTCGACCTATCAGTCTGGAGGAAACTCGCCAGGCCATACTGGCGATCAAGTCAGGATCGCCGTTTGATCCGTGTCCCCCTACTCTTCTCCAAGCTCTTGTAGATACTGTTAACCCTGTAATTAATAATATTGTAAATGCATCATTAGCCACTGCAATTATCCCTTCAGAATGGAAACTTGCGGCGGTTAAGCCGTTGCAGAAAAAACAACTAGCAGATCCCACCACTCTGTCTAGTCTCCGACCCATCTTGTTGCTTCCCGTGTTATGTAAATTAACAGAAACCTTTGTGAACAAACAACTCACAAAGTTTCTTGAGGAAAACAATGCCTGGCACCCGAATCAATCAGGTTTCAGAGCCCAACACTCCACAGAATCAGCCCTCCTGTTTACCACTGATGCTATTCGAACGGCTATGGATCAGGGTAAGAAGGCTGTCCTGATCTTATTAGATCTGTCCGCAGCCTTCGACACGGTATCACACACCATCTTGATTGACCGGCTATCAACATCTGGCATAGCAGGAGACGTATTGGAGTGGATTAAGAACTTTTTGAGTGCCAGGCGGCAAGTGGTTACCCTCGGTGACTTCTGCTCAACGGAAAAAAAACTTACGTCAGGAGTTCCTCAGGGATCTAGCCTGAGCCCGACGCTCTTTAATGTGCACACTACCCCTCTGATCAAGCTGATATCGTCCTTTAGGATGGATGTTATCGCGTATGCGGACGATACGCAGCTTATTCTAGTCCTTGATAAAGACACCAAGGACTGGGAAGAAAATCTGAAACGCTGCTTGACGGTGACTTTGGATTGGATGGGAAAGAATCATTTGAAGTGCAACATGGGAAAAACGGAAATCCTGCCGCTGGGCCCGCAAAATTACTTTATTCCTAAACTATGGTGGCCTGAAGATGCGGAGGTACCGCCAAACACGACTAATGCGGCACGTAACTTAGGTATCAAGTTTGATGCCGATCTGTCATCTAAACAACAGGCGCTGTCAGTAGCTGGCACCTGTTTCAATGTCATCAAAAGTCAAAGAAAATTCTTTGACTTACTCCCACTATCAGCCAGGAAAATGGTAGCGGTCGCCCTCGTAACAGCGAGACTTGACTATTGTAATAGTCTATATGCGGGAATCAACAAGGTGGTTACTCATAAGTTGCAAATGGTGCAGCATGCAGCCGCCTGGCTGGTTCTGAAATGGCCAAAGAAATCCTCAGCGTCTACCGCATTGAATACTCTTCACTGGCTACCATTGGTCAAACAGGTGTTGTTTAAAGTCCTAGTAATCACCTTCAGGGCTTTTCATTCGCAAGGACCAAAGTACATACAAAAAAGGTTCGTTCGATATTGTCCATCGCGCACCCTGAGATCCTCCAATGCCAACTTGTTGGCTATTCCGACTTTTAGACTCACTTCAAGAGGTGGCAAATCTCTGCCAGTCCTAGGATCCAAGGCATGGAACAAACTCCCCCCACATCTCCTTGCTATGGAACGGGAATATGAGTTCAGAAAGGCATTGAAGACCTGGATCTTTAGTCTTCCTGACACGTGCGCATGAGCACTAGTATGAGTACCCTGGCCATACTACTGAAAGCAGCCGGACCAGACTCTAGATCCACTCTGGTCTGTGAAGGCGCCAAGATGCTCCTTGGAGTGATAGTCGCGTGGTATAAGTACCAATTTACTTTACATTACTACTGAGATTTTCAGAAAAACCAAAATAGAAGTGCTACCTATCCTAGAACAGACAATCTTATACATTCAAACATTATCGCAAAGGCCTTTGCAGTTACATTTGAAAACCCCAACAACCATAAATGCTACAGTTAAGTTACCTTTGCAACCTGCCACTTGTGATGCAGAACCCCATGAGCCCCAAAATATACCATTTAAGTTAGCTCCGCACTGCTTGTGACCTCACAGTCAACAACACCAATGACATAATCAATTGCATTTTCGATCATGCCACCAATTCTGTTGTTCACCGTGTTTGTCTTCACTAGTGCTATTGGAAATAGTGCCATACATTCACAGTGTTTTCTGCAAAAAACATTGGTTGTAAAATTAACCCTTTAGAAATAGGGGTCTCTAGTTGGCAGAGGTAGGCACCTTTGCCCAAGTAGGGACCCTTTTTCCTAGTCAGGGTAAGGGGGATACACTTCTAAAATAACCCCTTGGTAGCTTGGCACGAACCAACAGGCTTATCTCAGAGGCAGGTAAAGCATTTGTGAACACATACAGTAATACAGTGAAAACACTACAAATGGACACCACACCAGTTTATAAAAATAAGTAATATTTATTTAAACCAAAACCAAGACCAAGACAACAAAACTCCACAATGTAGTAATACAAATATGACTTTCAGATGGTAGAAATAGTTTGGTTCAAAGCAAATTGCACATACGACACTTTTCACACAAAGTACCATGGCTGTGTCATACACACAAACAAAAAGGGCCCCAGGGAAGGTGATGCGTCGTTCCTTACACTCAGGGAAGGTGATGCGTCGGTTCCTTGCTCCGGAGGAGGTGATGCGTCAGTTCCTTACTGCTGCGCAGGGGAGGTGATGCGTTGGTTCCTTACCGGAGAGGAGGTGATGTTTCGGTTTCTTACTGCGTGGGGAGGTGATGCGTCGGTTTCTTCCTGCACCCCCCAATGATGTGAAAGACTTGGCACCTCGATGCGATGCGATGATCCGGGATGATGCATGGGTTCTTGCAGCCGCACAGCAGACCTTGCGTCTGAATCGGTGCTGTGATCTCGGACGTCAGAGACTGGTGCCCTCGATGCATCGTGTGGCGATCTCCTGAGCTGCGGGCAGGCGCTGCGACGATTTCTTCTGCGATGCGTCAGAAACAGGTGCAGATGCATCACGCTTCTTTAAGTTGCTTTACTTTTCAAACTCCCAGCGGCAAACAGCCTCTAGAGGTCAAAAACAACAGCAGGCACCTCTTAGCAGGTCAGAACTCCCAGCAAGGGAGTTCATGGGAGCTGGGGGTAAAGTCTTTGTGTCCATAAGACTTCAGAACCATAGGCATGCTCAGTTTCAAGCCCTTGGAGATCTTCCTCAAGCAGGGGACACAGCAAACAGCAAAGTCCTTTTCCCTTTTCTTGGCAGAAAGTAGCCACTGCAGGCCAACCCCAGACAGCAAACAGCACAGGGTCAGTATTCATCCTCAGTTTCTCCAGCTCTTCTCCTTGGCAAAGGTTCCTCTTGATTTCCCAGAAGTGACCTAAAAGTCTGGGCCCCTCTTTTTATACAGTAAATCTATTTGTTCTCTCCTGGCCCAGGGCCCTGAGCCCAGTCCAAACCAGTTCTGGGGGGCACTTTGCAAGTGCACAACAGCCTCCATTGTCAGTGTGCCTCCAGACACAGTACGGAGGGGGCGGGGGGGGGGCGGAGCCATCATTGTGGAAGGTAGGCACAGCCCTATTCCGGTGCAAGTGCTACTCCTCCCACCACTCCAAATGCAGACCAGGATATTCAGCCTAGCCGCTGACTCATCCAGACTCTCTGGAGCCACTGCACATCCCCAGCCCCTGTCACTCCAAAGCCAGACAGTCAATACACATCCTAGCAGAGGCACACTGGATGGCTAAGCAGGAAAATACCTACTTTCTAAAAGTGGTATTTTCAAACACAGAATGAAAAAATCAGGGGCACCTTGGGCCTATCTTAGGGGTGACTAACATGTAAGAAAAGGGAAGTTTAGGGCCTGGCAAGTTGGTGCACTTGCCAAGTAGACATGGCAGTACTAGACGGCACACAGGCACTGCAATGGCGGGCCTGTGTTACATTTACAGGCTGCTTATGTGGGTGGCACAATCAGTGCTGCAGGCCCACTATCAGCATTTGACTTACAAGCCCTGGGCACACACAGTGCACTGTACTAGGGACTGACTAGTAAGTCAAATATGCCAATCATGGAATCACCAATCCATAACAACAATTTACACAGAGTGCATATGCACTTTAGCACTGATCAGCAGTGGTAAAGTGCTCAGAGTCATAAAACCAACAAAAACAGGTGAGAAACTGAAGGCCAAAAAGTCTGGGGATAAACACGCTGAAAAAGCCAGGTCTAACACACTCATTCTTTTATAATGACCTCTACATCTTGCGTTCCAATGAAAAATGCTACCTCTTTTGCTGTGCTTTCGTCCTAGGAGTTTTAAGAGATTTTGTCTTAAAAGTTGTATCCTACCTTTGACCCAATGAGCGCATTTTAAAGAATGCCATTGGAGTATGGAAGGTTAAAACCATCCTCTCTTGTTAAAATAATGGTCTAAAGGTAGAAAGCACATTTTTCCTTAATGTCCATCAGGCCATACACAAAATAATGTATGGTACAGTAAGAAGTACTTCAGGAGTTCTCTTTTACATAGTCTTACATTCTTTTATAAATTGCCCCGAAATGTTCAATTCTATACTAGTAAAAGTGTAAAGAGGGCACAGTCTTCTCTATTTGTGTTAATTGCATAGGAATATTCCCATTTTAGATGTTCTGCGGCTAGTTCACAAGGGAGTGCAAGAGTACTAAACAAGTACTCGTTGACATACTCCCACATGCCTTTGGGAATCAGCACCTTGAAGAATAAGAAACGCAGCTCTAATTTCCTTGTTATCAAGGACTTGGCTGATATTGCTGCTTGACACAATGGCAAAATAGTTCTTTATTGGACCAGCGCAACTCAAAAAAACCTAAACAAAAAAACTTACTTATTTTATTCCATCACACCTCTGTGGAAAGTTTCCACTGGTAGGGAAGACCAAATGTGCATGACTGGAAATGTTCATTTATTGTCATTACAAACACTTTAATGTAAAAGAAAGACTACTTTATGTATGATACCGGAGGCTATTTGTTGATTAATATTGGGGCAAATATAGTTTGTGCCTCTTTTAGTACCAGCACGGATTAGATGAGCACATGTAGTGCCCACTCTTGTGTTGAGTAAACTACTACTCTGGCGTAGTTCTACAAGGTTTGCTTTCCCGCACAAGGGTGACACAGTTGAACTTAGTTCATGCATCTTCGCTGAATGTAAAAGACAGGTTATTTTAGTCCCTGAGAACCGCACCCAATACATAGTTGAAGTGAAGTCATTGCTTTTGGGTTACTAACAATCCCTAGAAAGGGATATGGGGCACCGTGGTAGCAGTACACCAATTTCATTGTTCATAGTATCACACACCAATTTAATTGTTCACAGTATCACACACACAGCACTAAGAAGAACAGACACTTTTAACTAAAAGTATTTATTACAACAGGGCGAACCTGTTTCCTTGTAAATCTAAAATGATCACCCAGAATATCATGAAAACAGCAAGAAGGCACGTTTTAAACAACGAAAATAAACTAAAAAGTTCTAACACAGTTCAAATGTAATCTAAAAGCCTAAAACCGTAAAACCTACTACTATGCACTACCCTGGGAGAGTATGTATTAGAGTAACTTACTGCATAGATTTTCTTACGGAGAAGTGGTGCTCCGCATACCTTGTTTTTTTTGTTGTAACTTTTTATTATTTGAAACACAAAGAAACAAAAACATCAAACAAACAGCAAGGCAGTACAGTATGAATACAGACATTAGATACGTGCTCAAGGAGGACGGGAGACGCATGCTAACAGGAGAAGAAAAGTCTCTGAATACAGTTGAGGGGAGGGAGGCACAGGCAGAGTTGCATATGAACAGTATGACATATCACAGCTGGAAGGGATATAGGTCAGGGCGACTGAGGAGGACTCTGGGAGACGGTGAGCGGGGGTGTACAAATATCTCCACGGTATGTGTTCCAAGGAGTCCAAATCTTTCCCCATTGTTTGGGTCTGCCTCTTGCAATATACACTGTTTTCTCTCGAAACATGCACCAGTCCAAACTCTCTTTCCAAGTTGTCACTGTGGGCGGCCTCGGGGATTCCCACAACTGGGCAATATCTCTCTTCGCGACCATATTGGCCAGGGTCACCCATCGAAGCTGTGACACATCATAATCATTCGGACCCCATACATTCAATAAGCATTGCCGGGCCTCCGGCCTCATAACAACACCCGTGACATCATCCATAATCTCGTGTATACGTTTCCAGAATCGCACCACCTCAGGGCATTCCCAAATGATGTGAAGATAGGTGCCAAGGAGACCACACCCACGCCGACACATGCCATCCGTAGAAAAGCCCATATGAATTAGACGGGGACCAGTGACATAAATTCTGTGGAGGATCTTGAGTTGGACCAGATGGAGGCGGGCCGGAATCGCCACCTCCTTGGGAGAGGAGACCGCGGACTGCCAATCCTCATCATCCAGTTCAATACCATCAGCAATCCAGGCCTCACGAAGGCAATCAAGCAGACCCGATCTATCATTAATCATTTTTTTGTAGAACAGTGAGATAGTGCTGTGCTATCCGGCACATAGCCGTCTAGTATACGATCTTCGAGGGGGGAGGAATCCGGAACAGCACCACCCACTGGCAACACAGAATTCAGAGCATGACGTACCTGGAGATAACGAAATCTTTCCCTGTCACTCAGCGTATACTCTGTTTGCAGTTCAGAGAAGGCCTTAACCTTTCCCTCAACCCAAAGATCACGCACTTTACTTATACTGATCATGTCCCACTTATCAAATCCCTTCGTCCTCCAGAGGCCGCCCAACTTCGCAGAGGCATAGAGCGGCGTCGCACCCGTTAATTTATCACTCCAGCCCATAGCCACCGTTGCGCTATGCCATACTCGCACAGTTATAGCGGTAGGTCCTGTGAGTTGTGAACGGGAAGGTCCCGAATAAAGTGCCCTATAGTAATCACCCCCCGGGAGCAGCCATTTGTCCATTTCAAATGCTGGGTTCAATGCCGGGCCATACATCCCGTGGTTGAGAGCCGCAAGGTGGGAAGCCCAATAATACCTACGAATATCCGGGAGCGCTATACCGCCAACATACCAGGGGAGTGTCAATTTCGGAAGAGCTACACGCGAACGTCCGTCCCATATTAGTTGCCTCTGTAACGATTCTATTTCCCGAAAATACGTCGACGGGATGACATCAGAACTATTCTGAAGGGCATATAGGAACCGGGGTAGGGACATCATCTTAAACAGGGCCGCACGCCCTAGTGGAGACAACGGTAATTTACGCCAACGCGCTACATCGGAGCGTAGCCGTTGAAGTGGGGGAAGCAAATTTCGTTCGTAGCGAACCGTCGGATCCATAGAGATAACCACACCTAGGTACTTAAAGCCGGATTGCGACAGCTGGATGGGACAGCCCCGTGGCAAACGAGGGACATCACCCGCAAGTACATAAATGTAGGACTTCGACCAATTAATGATGAGGCCCGAGTTCTTTCCAAAGGAGGTAAGTACGTCAAACAACACATTAAGCGGTTTTTGGGGAGAGGTAAGGTACAGTAAAATATCATCCGCGTATAAGGAAATGCGGTCCTCAAATTCCGGCGTCCAGCGTATACCCTTCATCGAGGGTTCCCACCGCAGCCAAGCAGCAAGAGGCTCCAACTCCAAAGCAAAAAGGAGCGGGGACAACGGACAGCCCTGTCGCGTGCCCCTACCTAGAGTAAAAGGCATGGAGACGCGGCCATTAACCACCACCTGGGCGAGTGGTGCTTCATACAGGAGTTTGACCCAACCGATAAAACACGCGCCGAAACCAAACTTGGCGAGTACCGCCCAGAGATAAGACCACTCGATTGTATCAAAGGCCATCGTGGCGTCCAAGGACGCCAAGATGGCCGGTTCACGCAGCGTCGGGGCCCTCGCGAGAACACCATGCAGACGTCGTAAATTTAGTGCCGTATTACGGTGCGGGATAAAACCCGATTGATCCAGATGAATCAAGTTGCCAATAACCGTAATCAAACGATTAGCAAGCAGTTTGGCGAGGATCTTGGGCTCCGCATTTAAGAGCGAAATGGGTCTATAAGACGAGCAATGATCCCGTGGTTTACCCTCCTTATGGATCACCACAATGGTCGCAAGACGCTGATCTCTAGGGAGGGAGCCATTTTCTCGAGCAGCCAAAAACATAGCACGTAGATGGGGAGCTAAAGTATCAGGGCGTAACTTATACAGTTCCACAGGAAGGCCATTGGGACCCAGAGCCTTGCCAGAGCGAAGGGAGCGCAGCGCGAGAGCCACTTCATCCACCGAGGGCGCGGCATCCAGGCAATCACGCTCCTAGTCGGACAAACATGGGAGCGCTATATCCCGAAGCAAAAAGTGCGAATCCCCCTCAGGCCTGTCGGACACCGAAGTATATACCTCTCGAAAGTAATCAGCAAAGCATTCAACAATGTCGACTGGATCAGTTACACTCACACCATCACACGTCACAATCACCGGAACCACTCGATTCGCTCTCTCCCTCCTGTCTAGCCAGGCGATCAATTTTCCTGCTTTATCACCCACGTCATAGAGCCGTCCCTGCTGTTCCCTACTCATCGACTTTGCCGCATCAGTGACCAAAGTTTTATATTCTAGTTGTTTAAGGCGGAGGACGTGTAAAGCTTCTCGAGACACCCCCCGCTCCAATGCAGTCTCCAGATCTGTGATTTCAGTTTCGAGCTGAACAACTGCCTCGTTCTTACATTTCTTAGCACACCCCACCAAAGACAATGCCTGTCCCCTGATCACGGTCTTAAAAGCTTCCCACAACGAGACAGGTGAAGATACAGAACCAACATTTTCAACAAAATACAGATCAAATAATTTAATCAATTCAGTGCGCGTCTTGGGGTTGAGAAGATACCGTGGGTTAATTGGAGCCACCCTGCCCTCGGCCCCGATGCTAAGATTAAAATGAAACCAAATAGGGGAATGGTCCGATATGCCCCGGGCCAGGTGTTTAACCTCTCCAATCGAGGGGGACAGTGCCGCCGGTATCAGGATATAGTCTAATCGAGATAGACTGCCATGAGCTCCCGAGTGGAAAGTAAACTGTGTCTGCTCTGGGTGCATTAGTCTCCAACAGTCTACGAGGCCCAAGGTTTCCAGGAAGTCGCCCAACCAGGATTGTGCAGGAGGAAGATCTCGGGGGGGATAGCGATCTATCCTGCCAGAAATGACGGAGTTAAAATCACCACCCAGTATCAAAACACCCTCGGGGAGACCCAGGACCATCCGCCCCAGGTCCGCAAATGTCGTGGATTGCAAGCCCGGGGGGACATAAACTGACACCAACGAGATTAGCTTTCCCTCCCACCGCCCGACTAGTGCAACATATCAACCCCTGGCATCGAGGATCACATCATCAACTTCGAGGGGGAGGGAAACCTTGAGCAAAATACCCACTCCTCTAGAACTAGACGTAAATCCCGAATGGGCAGCCAGACGATAACCCCTCCTATTAAGAGCATGACAAGTGTTTCCTATCAAATGCGTCTCTTGTAACAGTACGACATCAGGCGAAATGCGCCGCAACAGCTGCATGACCACCCCTCTCTTTATGCGATCACCCAACCCATTCACATTCCAGCATAATACCTTCAACCCCCTACCCTCCATCCAAATCCAAAATGACCTCCCATCGCAAAACGAGCATCACACAAACGTCAATGATAATGAAAGTACCTTGCCTTGAAGAAGAAAAAACTAACAATCCATGAACTTGTCCCTCCCCCCCCCCAAGGTTCCCAACACAACTTCCCCCCACCCTGCACCCCTGCACCGACTCAAAAGCCACCCCAACTTGCAGTGTGCCTGTTGCCCTAGCAAGTACAAACTTGAACTAATCTACACAAAGAAAACCCCAGAGGAGGAAAGGGTCCCGCCATCCCCGCTACCTCCGAGGATACGAATGGAATGATCAAAGAAAGTCAGTGAACTCCGGCTGAGCACGCAGAAAACGGTTCCGGATACAGGCACCATAGTCATTCTTGGTCCATCAGTCCCCCTTCCGTACCACCAGCATGTTCTTGGCCAGCGCGGCGAGTCGGCAAAGTGTCCAACCAATCACTCACTCCCTCAGGCCTGACAAAGAAAAATGTTCGATTGTCATATTCAACACGTAGTCGGGCCGGGAATAACATAGCATATTTTAGTTCCATCTCTCTGAGTCGCCTTTTCACACCTTGAAATCCCATACGTTGTTTCTGGACCGACTGGATAAAAGTTTACAGCAGCTTTTTCGAACTGCGTAGGGCCGCTTGTCCGTGCCGCCTGCAAAATGGCGTCGCGAGCTCTGAAATTGAAGATCCGTGCAATGATCGGACGGGGGGGGGAACCAGGCTTCGCTTGCCCCCCTGGCACTCTGTGCGCACGTTCGATAGCAAAAAATTTGCTCAGGCCCTTCGGGGCCAGATGATTTAGAATGAGGTCCTCCACTCGAAGATCAATGGCGAGTGGACTAGATTCTTCCGGGACCCCAATAATACGCACGTTATTGCGCCACGTACGGCCTTCAAAATCCTCCAAGCGACGAGCAAAAAAGTCATTGGCAGACCTTAAGTTGCGCACTTCTGTTTGCAGGTCGGACACGTCCGTGGTGAGGCTGGATGTCTTCAGGTCTAATGACTTCACTTTCTCATTCGTCTTGGCTAAGTCAGTGCGAATGAGGTTGACATCGATAGCCACCGTGTCCAACTTCAGAGCAAGGGCTTCATATTGTTGGCCAATGGAGGACTGTATCCCAGCAATGGCGCCCATCCCGTCTTTTAGTGTTAAGTCCGCCGACACAGCAGGATCGTCGACAACCTCCTCCCGGGCCTTAGGTGAACTACCGGGGGATCCTTTAGAAAGCGTATATCGGTCCATGACGTCCGTCTGGGTAGGACCACCCCGGATGGTGGTCTTAACCTTCCGTTTCTCACCCTCAGGCTTGCCCGTCATGGCGAGTCGGGTGCCCCGGAGGGAGGCTTGGGATCTGGTCCAAATGGCTCCGTAAAAGTCACACACGGGAACACAGGACACCAAGTTGAGCCAGGTGGAGACCACAGCCAAACAGTCGTCTGCTCGAAACTCAATGAGTTGGCATCAGTCCGATCAACAGACACACCGCATATATGAGGCAGTGCGCCGGAAAAACGAAACCGAAAGTGAAGTGGGGCCGTGGTCCGACCTCCTCGATCCGTTGTTGTTGAATTACGACCCGGGCACTGCCAACACTCAAGGTCCAGGCTGGTACATGGAGGAGGCCGCAAAGTTCAAGACGGCAAAGCTCGGGGACCCTGCGTCCGATTTCGATTGAAAAACCTGCTAGTACATCAGCCGGGTTGTGTCTTCAATGATCTTCCATCAGATCAGGATATTAAACAGGATAAATGCGGGAGGCAGCGGGGGTCCTCGGGAGCCCTGTGCTCACGCGGCCATCTCGTATGCACGCTCCTCCTCCGCATACCTTGTTGACAGCTCAGGATGTTGTTACCGGAAGAGCCGTGGAGGAAGCGTTACATGCTTTTATCGGTGTCAGGCAAGATGCATCTTCATCCCTGAGTGCCACCAATAGCTAAGATCGTCTCGCATGGTATCCTGCAGGTTAACCTGGGACAAAGGACCTCTCTACCTAATCGGTCAAGTAGTAGTACTTAAATACTAAATATTATCAGAGAGGGAAATCTCTGACATAATTTCAGGAATGTGGTACATAGATTATAGATGCCAGAGAAAGGGTCCTACAAAATGGGAGACATGGGGACGTCAATTCAGACTACACCTCTTTGATGAATTATCTAGGGATATTTCTGGATGGCCCTGAGATATTGATAAGGGAACACTTGTTTCAGACTGAGTGTCGTATCAGGTGTTATCTCTAGGTAATTATCTGGATGACTTGACATTATCTCAGTTCTACGAATGATAAGGGCAGATGGCATGCATTTTTCATTATTGTTTATAACAGATATGACAGAGAGTTCACAGAATTCAGGAGAAGTGTTGCCTAAAATGGAATTGGGGCTGGCCGGAATGGAGTCAGACCTTAGGGACTTTATATCACTTGTTTACATGGGTACTTGTTATGTTATGTCAATTTAATTTAATATCGCTCATGAATCACTGCAGGAGGGGGTATCTCGACACTAAAGCAGATGGCAGGCAGAAGAAATGCAGAGTTAGAACAGCACTGTCTTGAGCATCTTTCTGAATTTGATTTGATCTGTACATGTACGGATATAGTAAGGCAGTTCATTTCAGTATGAGGGGGCCAGATGGGTAAAAGACCAACCCCCTGCTCTTAACTTTCTAACGTTCGGGACAGTGAGCAAGGCTTTGTTGCTGGATCTCAAAAGCCTAACTGGACAGAAGTGTTTAAGCTTCTAGTTGAGGTACCTGTGGCCATTCCACATTAATGACTTGTGAGTGAGGCAGCAGATTTTAAAGATTATTCTTTTCCTTACATGGAACCAATGTAAGGATCTCAGAAGAGGTATTGAGGCAGTACCAGAGGGAAGATTGCAAATGAGATGGGCCGCTGTGTTTTGTAGAAGCGAGGAATGTGTTTCCATAATCTAATCTGCTGATAATGAGCTCCTGTACCAAGGGTTTCCTTGCTAAGAGAGGAAGAAAAGGGAGAGCTTTCCTCAACAGGTGTATATTGTGGAAACATGTGCCGAAGGTAGATAGAACCTGCTCCTCATAGTTAAAGTTTGGTCCGGTCGGATACCGAGGTTCTTGACTACCTGTTTGGGTATTGGTGAAGAGCCAAGTCCTACGGGCCACCAGTCGGCCAACCAAAACTGTTGGGTCTTACCGAACAGCAAAATGGTTTTTTTTTTGCATTCAATTGTAGGCAGTTGGTGGACTTTCAGCCTGCAATTGCTTTCCTTCCTGTAACAAAACATTATTTTACTTTGACCAGGTCTTTATCAAAAGAGATGACCAACTGTGTGTCATCATCATAGGACAGAATTTCAAATCCAAAGGATTTGATTATCTTGGCAAGGGGGGCAACATATATGTTGAAAAGTGAAGGGCTTAGACAAGAGCACTTGTGGAACTCCCTTGTCTATCAGCATGGTGCGGGAACCGAAGGAGCCCAGAGAGATGGTTTGGGTTCTGTTATTTAGAAAGTCACAGAACCATTGTTGGGCTGTCCTGCAGATTCCAGTTTTGGGCAACATTTGAGGCAGCATGGGATAAGACACAGGGGCATATTCTCAAGGAGCTATCGTCGAGTTAACAGCACTTTATCGCAACCAAAGTCACGATAAATGTATCGCCCCATTCACAAGCTGGTGCTAACAGCTCATAGCACCAGTTTACCTACGATAGCAGCCGCAAAAAACATCGCCACAGAGACCCCGCAACTATCGCTAATGAGATGCAGAGTAGGGGCTCCCGGGCAAAAAGCTGCAACAACACTACTCCGCAACATTCTCAACGACCAGCCAGATCGGCTATACGAGCATAAAACATGCGATAAGGCACATTAGCAGCAGGAAACTAACACCTGCACTGACCTGGTGCAAAGTCGGACCACAGCCTGCACCAGAAATGGGAGCCCAGCCCAGAGCCACACATGAAGGGCAACAGATGCCATGGAGCCACTGATCATGCAGCTCGGAGCCACAACAGGACCACAAAACCCACCGCCACCACCCCCAGGACCCCCTTCCTTAGCCCCTCCCCCAGCCAAAGACATGCCACATCAACTACACGGAATCATGTACCAAATAATCCCCCTGATGTCCCACAATCACATCTGGTTACATGCATGTGTTGTCACAAAAATCAGCATCACACATTCACCTTCAAAGCAACAAATGAAGATGTATTAAAACAAACACAGAACAGAAATGAAGACATATGGGGGCTCCCCTAGGGACAATCTGTAGGTTACAGCCAGCAAGACAAAAATCATAATGAGAAGGTGTGTCCTGCGCACATCAAGGGACAGAGAGAAAGCAAAGGAGAGAAAGAGAGGGAGAGAGAGATAGAAGGACAGAGAGCGGGAGAGAGAGATAGACAGACAGAGAGGGGGAGAGAGACAGGGGTGTAACACAGGCCCCCGCAGCCCCCGCGTTGCGGGGGGCCTCGTGCTGCAGGGGGCCCCTCGGGCCCCCTCACTTCATAAAGAAGAAGATTTAAAACACGCCCGGCCTCACCTCTTAATAAATTAATTGGTGCACTGTACACTGGCACTGCACACAACCTGGGGCGTAACACAGGCCCCCGCAGCCCGGAGGGGCCGCGCTCTAGCCTGACGCGGGGGCCCCTCAGCGAGCCAGCAAACAAGCCTCTCCAAGTCTGCTTGGTTGCGCATGCGCACCCCCGTGCCCCAGCCGGGCCTCTTCATAACTAAATAGTGAGCGGTGGCGCGCAGTTGTCTCTGCAGGCACGTCTGCACGTTCTTCAGGGTGGGCCGGGCATTCTGGTGGGGGCCTTGTGACCATTGAGCAGCTCAATTAAAAGTGCGTGTGCAGCGCGACTTGTGAGGCATCCCAGGACCCGGCCAGCCAGAGACTCCGTACTGAGAAGGACTATCACTGTGCGGTCGGCTTGCATAATTTAGCCTTGCCCAGGTGCCTACTCCGAAGAAGTTTGTCGACTTTCAGACTGATGTTACACGTAAGTTGGTTTTCGAAATTCAATTAATGGACTGCGTTTGGAAACAAGTAGCTGAGCAACAAAGACAGTCTGAAATGCCAGGTAATCCTTCTGGGCTTTCTGTGCCTATATATTGCCCAGTACATCAGGTTACACACTTCCTCTTGCCCTTGTGCATTACACCGAATACCGGGAAAGGGTGAGAAGTTTTCTACTTAAACGTTCGCATTAAAATAAAATCAAGCGAACCTGGCAAATTATAGCCGTTTAAAAAAAATAAAGATTTGTGTTTTGTTTTCGTGTTTCAACAGATAGTTTAAACAGATAATTGGAGTCTCTTAGCATGTCAGGGCGGGGCCTGGGGTCTGAGGGACTGAGTCCGGTGAGGGTCAGGGCGGGGTCTGAGGGATGAGGGTCTGAGTCCAGTGAGGGTCAGGGCGGGGTCTGAGGGATGAGAGGTCTGAGTCCAGTGAGGGTCAGGGCGGGGTCTGAGGGATGAGAGGTCTGAGTCCAGTGAGGGTCAGGGCGGGGTCTGAGGGATGAGAGGTCTGAGTCCAGTTAGGGTCAGGGCGGGGCCCGGGGTCTGAGGGATGAGGGTCTGAGTCCAGTGAGGGTCAGGGCGGGGCTAGGCCGGGGGTCTGGCTGAGGGATGAGAGGTCTGAGTCCAGTGAGGGTCAGGGCCGGGCTTGGGGTCTGAGGGATGAGGGTCTGAGTCCAGTGAGGGTCAGGGCGGGGTCTGAGGGATGAGAGGTCTGAGTCCAGTGAGGGTCAGGGTGGGGCTAGGCCTGGGGTCTGAGGGATGAGAGGTCTGAGTCCAGTGAGGGTCAGTGCGGGGCCTGGGGTCTGAGGGATGAGGGTCTGAGTCCAGTGAGGGTCAGGGCGGGGCTAGGCCTGGGGTCTGAGGGATGAGAGGTGTGAGTCCAGTGAGGGTCAGGGTGGGGCTAGGCCTGGGGTCTGAGGGATGAGAGGTCTGAGTCCAGTGAGGGTCAGAACGGGACCTGGGGTCTGAGGGATGAGAGGTCTGAGTCCAGTGAGGGTCAGGGCGGGGCCTGGGGTCTGAGGGATGAGGGTCTGAGTCCAGTGAGGGTCAGGGCGGGGCCTGGGGTCTGAGGGATGAGAGGTCTGAGTCCAGTGAGGGTCAGGGCGGGGCCTGAGGGATGAGGGTCAGGGCGGGGCTTGGGGTCTGGCTGAGGAATGAGGGCTCTGAGTCCAGTAAGGGTCAGGGTGGGGCTAGGCCGGGTGATTTGGTGAGGGATGAGAGGTCTGAGTCCAGTGAGGGTCAGGGTGGGGCCTGGGGTCTGAGGGATGAGAGGTCTGAGTCCAGTGAGGGTCAGGGTGGGGCTAGGCTGGGGGTCTGGCTAAGGGATGAGGGTCCGAGTCCAGTGAGGGTCAGGGCGGGGCTTGGGGTCTGGATGAGGGGTCTGAGTCCAGTGAGGGTCAGGGCGGGGCTTGGGGTCTGGATGAGGGGTCTGAGTCCAGTGAGGGTCAGGGTGGGGCTAGGCCGGGGGTCTGGCTGAGGGATGAGAGGTCTGAGTCCAGTGAGGGTCAGGGCGGGGCTAGGCCGGGGGTCTGGCTGAGGGATGAGAGGTCTGAGTCTAGTGAGGGTCAGGGCCGGGCTTGGGGTCTGAGGGATGAGGGTCTGAGTCCAGTGAAGGTCAGGGCGGGGCCTGGGGTCTGAGGGATGAGAGGTCTGAGTCCAGTGAGGGTCAGGGCGGAGCCTGGAGTCTGAGGGATGAGAGGTCTGAGTCCAGTTAGGGTCAGGGTGGGGCTAGGCCTGGGGTCTGAGGGATGAGAGGTCTGAGTCCAGTGAGGGTCAGAACGGGACCTGGGGTCTGAGGGATGAGAGGTCTGAGTCCAGTGAGGGTTAGGGTGGGGCTAGGCCTGGGGTCTGAGGGATGAGAGGTCTGAGTCCAGTGAGGGTCAGAACGGGACCTGGGGTCTGAGGGATGAGAGGTCTGAGTCCAGTGAGGGTCAGGGTGGGGCTAGGCCTGGGGTCTGAGGGATGAGAGGTCTGAGTCCAGTGAGGGTCAGAACGGGACCTGGGGTCTGATGGATGAGAGGTCTGAGTCCAGTGAGGGTCAGGGTGGGGCTAGGCCTGGGGTCTGAGGGATGAGAGGTGTGAGTCCAGTGAGGGTCAGAACGGGACCTGGGGTCTGAGGGATGAGAGGTCTGAGTCCAGTGAGGGTCAGGTTGGGGCTAGGCCTGGGGTCTGAGGGATGAGAGGTCTGAGTCCAGTGAGGGTCAGAACGGGACCTGGGGTCTGAGGGATGAGAGGTCTGAGTCCAGTGAGGGTCAGGGTGGGGCTAGGCCTGGGGTCTGAGGGATGAGACGTCTGAGTCCAGTGAGGGTTAGGGTGGGGCTAGGCCTGGGGTCTGAGGGATGAGAGGTCTGAGTCCAGTGAGGGTCAGAACGGGACCTGGGGTCTGAGGGATGAGAGGTCTGAGTCCAGTGAGGGTCAGGGTGGGGCTAGGCCTGGGGTCTGAGGGATGAGAGGTGTGAGTCCAGTGAGGGTCAGAACGGGACCTGGGGTCTGAGGGATGAGAGGTCTGAGTCCAGTGAGGGTCAGGTTGGGGCTAGGCCTGGGGTCTGAGGGCTGAGAGGTCTGAGTCCAGTGAGGGTCAGAACGGGACCTGGGGTCTGAGGGATGAGAGGTCTGAGTCCAGTGAGGGTCAGGGTGGGGCTAGGCCTGGGGTCTGAGGGATAAGAGGTCTGAGTCCAGTGAGGGTCAGGGCGGGGCCTGGGGTCTGAGGGATGAGGGTCTGAGTCCAGTGAGGGTCAGGGCGGGG
The DNA here is from genome assembly GCF_964261635.1 of Lissotriton helveticus. Taxonomy (NCBI): domain Eukaryota; kingdom Metazoa; phylum Chordata; class Amphibia; order Caudata; family Salamandridae; genus Lissotriton; species Lissotriton helveticus. The sequence goes on from NC_136070.1 coordinate 333,052,974, forward strand.
TCTGAGGTCTGAGGGATGAAAGGTCTGAGTCCAGTGAGGGTCAGGGCGGGGCCTGGGGTCTGAGGGATGAGGGTCTGAGTCCAGTGAGGGTCAGCGTGGGGCCTGAGGGATGAGGGTCTGAGTCCAGTGAGGGTCAGGGCGGGGCTTGGGGTCTTGCTGAGGGATGAGGGCTCTGAGTCCAGTGAGGGTCAGGGTGGGGCTAGGCCGGGGGTCTTGCTGAGGGATGAGCGGTCTGAGTCCAGTGAGGGTCAGGGCGGGGCCTGGGGTCTGAGAGATGAGAGGTCTGAGTCCAGTGAGGGTCAGGGTGGGGCTAGGCCGGGGGTCTTGCTGAGGGATAAGAGGTCGGAGTCCTGTGAGGGTCAGGGCGGGGCTTGGGGTCCGAGTCCAGTGAGGGTTAGGGCGGGGGTCGGGGTCTGGCTGAGAGATGAGGGTCTGAGTCCAGTGAGGGTCAGGGCGGGGCTTGGGGTCTGGCTGATGGATAAGGGGTCTGAGTCCAGTGAGGGTCAGGGCGGGGCTAGGCCTGGGGTCTGAGGGATGAGAGGTCTGAGTCCAGTGAGGGTCAGGATGGGGCTAGGCCGGGGGTCTGGCTGAAGGATGAGAGGTCTGAGTCCAGTGAGGGTCAGGGCGGGGGTCGGGGTCTGGCTGAGAGATGAGGGTCCGAGTCCAGTGAGGGTCAGGGCGGGGCGTGGGGTCTGGCTGATGGATGAGGGGTCTGAGTCCAGTGAGGGTCACGGCGGGGCTAGGCCTGGGGTCTGGCTGAGGGATCTGAGTCCAGTGAGGGTCAGGGCGGGGCTAGGCCTGGGGTCTGGCTGATGGATGAGGGTCTGAGTCCACTGAGGGTCAGAGCGGGGCTTGGGGTTCGGAGTGTGGGGGGCCCCCTCCATATACATTGCAGGGGGGCCCCCTCAAGTATCGTTACGCCACTGGAGAGAGAGACAGACGACCAGAGAGGGGGAGAGAAAGATAGACGGACAGAGAGGGGGAGAGAGAGATAGACGGACAGAGAGGGGGAGAGAGAGATAGACGGATAGAGAGGGGGAGAGAGAGATAGCCGGACAGAGAACGGGAGAGAGCCACAGAGAAAAGACGAGAGGGACAGGGAGAGAGAGTGCCGACATTGCGCACACATGTCATATTGCTCACCTGCTGCCACCGGTGCGTCTCCAACCATGTGCCGATATGAAGTGCAGTTCACCAGGTCACACATCTGAGACAGGCTCGTCTTCTGAAACTGGGTCCAGATACATGAATGGCACAGTACATACAAAAGCACGACATCATCGCCTGTCCACTAAGAAGCACCCCAGCTCCGCCCACCACCCTGTGATGCATGCCCGCCCCTGCGCACCCAGGCAGCTGGACCCCAGGCCCTCACACCACCCCGCGGTGCATGCCCACCCATTCGCACCAAGGCAGCTGCACCGCAGCCCCTTCCGCCACCCAGCGATGCATGCCCGCCCCTGGGCACCCAGGCCTCACTGCTCACCTTCCGCCACCGGCGTGTAGAAGAGAGGGCCCAACACGTGCCGCTGCAAGCCACAAGCCCAGGGCCCTCCACATCATGCAGCTCCGCTCCACAGACCACCAGGTCTCACTTTTGATGCTGGGTCTTGATATTTCCATGGCAGAAGGAATACCTGTGAACAGGGCATCATTGCAGGCTGCACACCCGCTCAGCCCTTGAGGTGCCAGTAACTCTGTGACCCTTGAGGCGACGCCACGTGGCTGTAGGCCACCGCTGTCCACTGGCTCAGGCCTACACTGCGGTCCAGCAGGGCACACAAAACCTGAGCAGTCCGGACCACTGGGATGGGGCATCATCGCAGGTTGCACACCTGCTCAGCACTTACGGTGCCCCTACCTCAGTGCACCGAAAGTCACTGTCCAGTGGCGGTGTGCCTGTGTCGGCCGCAGTATATCTGGTGCCACCAAGTCTGAGCCCTGCTAGTCATGGACCCTCTATGATTGGGTATCGTGGTGCGGACGCCATCATGTCAACTCCGGGCCATCGGAATGTGATGTTGCAGGCCCCTGGGCCCCCAGGCCTACATGCACACCACATGGATACACCCCGTGAGAGGTTGGAAATGGCGTTGAGCATGTGCGCCCGGCACTTTTTATTGGCAGGTTCACATGTGCTGTGAAGCATGTTGGCTTGCGACCTTGACCAACACCAAGGTTTACACCAGTATCCCGTTCCACGGGAGCGAAGAGAATGTCTCCTCCCTTTCTCAGAAATACAACTCTTAGTATGATGTTTCAGAATTACACAACCCAGAGTTAATATCTCCAAAAAATTAAGGGATCAAGAGGAACCATTAGAGAAGTCCCAAACACAGTAAATAATGGGAAGGCCAGTTCCCACCAATAGGAAAGCTAGGGAAAGAAAGCGACAATAAAAGTTTTGTTAATGATATCAATCTTACATCTTGAATATAGCCCTTACACTTATAAATAGTAATTGTGCACTCTTCCACACTTACCCTGTATAGAATTGGTGGTACTTTAAAGAATGGTCTCTTGAAATCAATAACAAATTGGGAGCAATCCTTTTATGAGCAACACTAGAAGGAAATCCAAGTATTGTGTTGTTCTTGAAGAATATCTCAATGTCTATATCCACAAAGGCAAGTTCATGTGCTCCTGCGCTGGTCTCGAGGTAAGCGGATTGCTGTCATTAATAAATAAAAACAACCAGGATCAAGACTACCAGGCTTCGCGCAACCGCGCTATCCAAACAAAAGAAATATCACCCACTGGGCTAAAAAAAAGCAGGACTGGAGTAAGCCCGAAATACGTACTGCTGATGTAGGAGGCGGGGCGTCCCCCGAATGAAGGGAGGTCGAGGAAGGTGCGGTGCAGGAAGGCAAAAGCGGCTGACTTAAATGTACTCCAAAAACGCACGCTATCTAAAGGTGCAGACTCGCGATTATCACAACACGAGGGAACAAAAAAGAAACGAGAAATTTGAAGCGCTTCCAAACATGCACTAACAAAAATACAGGTCAAGGATAAGGGCAAGAGAAGGGCGGGGAAGAAAAGCACGTCCTAGCGCTTTCCGAGAAAGAACAGCACCAACTGAAAAATCCAAACAAAAAAGCTCAGTCCAACAGGACTCTAATTGCGAAGCAAGGTACAAAAATGACTCGAACTCTGCAGAAGGGAATTCAAGAAACTTCAAACAGTTCACAGAAAACAAGGATAGCTAGGCAGGAAAGCAGCAAACGCCGGAAAGCCAAGCAATTAGTGAATGCAGCTGCTGGCTTAAATCCTCCCCCTCACCTGACCAAACTAGAGCAGTGTGAGAGAGAGCACAACACCCCCTTTGCTGCTATGCTATCTGGGAGATGTAGTGTGAGAACCCCACGTACAGTTTGACTCCTAACAAAGCATGTGCTGGATGGGTGGGGTGTGGGTGTGCACCAGCCATGAGGGAGTGGCTGTGGCATGCTGACAACTAGACCTGTGAGCAGCAGATCACTACAGGGAAGTCCTGGCACATGTAGCGTTGTTGTCCCCCCCAGAGCGTAAGCATAGTGGGATGGCCTGGCGTACGCCAGTCCAGCGTAAAGGTTTGAACAATGACCCCGGGGTTCTGGGCGTTGTTCTGTACGGGGCTGGACAAGGAAGTAACAAATGCGTGTGTCACTGTTGTTGCATTGGCGCCACCCGGACAACATTCGGCATTGTGTCACCCTGTGATACAAGTCCAACGACATGAGCCACATGGACGTAGGAGGAATTTATTGACCCTACATTCATCAATACTACCACGCTTGAAAGACCTTAGACACAACATATCTGTGTGATTCGGAATGTTTAATGCACATTCAGTGGAGTGTTGCATCTGGAGCAGTACAGGGCCATGCAAACCCCACTTTACAATGTTGGCCCATGGAGGGCCAGCCAGAGTCCTTCAGGGAATGACAAGTCTAAAGGAAGAGGAAGAGTTCAGTCTGCAGTCTGTAGTCCGTTTGCTGTGTCATTGGCGATCAAACAGAATGTGGCAGTCCATGTCGAGGTCCAAGGTGAGTGTCGCAGAGTGTATCGGGGGACAGTGGAAGGTGATAATGCAGAGGGCAGAACCAAGCTAAAACTGGCCATATGGCGGAGATGAATGCTACTGCGTCCTTCTTACCATGATGGCACTTTCATCCGCCTCTTCATACTCTGCTGCTCCATGTGCCTCACGTGTGAGTGGTGCTGGCCTTTCTCCAGCACTGTGTGGTAGTGACACCTCAGGGGCCGGAGGTGGAATGTCTGCCGCACTGTGTGGCACTGATACTTCAGGGGGCAGAGATGTGGATTTAGTGGTAGCAGCAGCATGCATCAGCGCCAGGCCTTGTGGCAGCAATGCCATGAGGATGGTTTTGAGGTCATTGAGGAACCCAGCTACCACTCGCTGGTGTGCAGCTTTGGCGGCACTTTCTCCATTTCTCCACCGGCTAGAAATCTACTGCACGAGGTACGTACACTGCCAGATACTGCCCTTCGTGCCACAATTCCCAACAGTCCATGTATTTATTTATTTTATTTATTTAAGCTTTTACCGCGCACAGCTACCCACAGTGGGTTTCCCGGCGCCAGGGACAGACTGTAGGAGAAAGGACAAAGCAACACCTGACTTAAGGCCACGACCAACTATTAACTGCGCTTAATGAACAGAAGAGTCTTCAAAGCCCTACGGAAGCGGAGTAGGTTGGTCTCTGACTTTAGTGCTAGTGGGAGGGAGTTCCAATACTTCGGGCCCAAAACAGAAAAGGAGCGACCTCCCATTCTTGCCAACTTAAATCTTGGCACTGTGAAATTGCCAGTGTCCGATGACCTTAGTGAGCGCGAGGGTATGTAAGGTGTTACCAACCCTTGGATATAAGTTGGAGCGCTACCCTGCATGGCCTTGAACATATAACAAAGTGCCTTGAATTTAACACGTTCGGGAACGCTCAGCCAATGGAGGTCACGCAACGCGGCAGCAGCTGAAGTGCGTCTAGGGACGTTCTTTAACAGGCGCGCAGCCGCATTTTGTACAACCTGAAGCACATGTATGGTGGCTTTATCTGCGCCCAGGTAGAGAATATTGCCATAGTCCAGGCGTGATGTTACAAGTGCCTGGACTACGGTTCTGCGAGAGGAGAGGGGGAGCATCCACAAAATCTTGTGAAGCCACCGCAGCGTTGAGAAGCAGATGGCTGCCACCTTAGTAGCCTGTTGCTTCATAGTTAGCCTGTCGTCAATGATGACGCCCAGGTTACGAACTGCAGTGGATGGCGTAGGCGCATTGCCCAGTTCAGTGGGCCAATGATGGGGGCCCCAAAGATGTTTGTTCTGACCCAGAATGACCACCTCGGTCTTCTCCCCATTCAGCTTGAGACAATTTCTCCGCATCCAGTCGGCCACAAGAATGAGGCCAGACTTGAGTGCGGAGGTGTTGTTCTCGTCTCTCCCTGATAGGGAGAAGACAATCTGGGTGTCGTCTGCATAGGAGAACAGGGTTAGCCCAGCCTGTTCAACTATGGACGCCAAGGGTTTAACATAAATATTAAATAATAAAGGGCTAAGGATTGAACCTTGGGGAACGCCTCGGGTAGATGGACAAATGGTGGAAGCTGCTTTCGGGGAAAACACTTGAAAAGTTCGGTCGCTAAGAAACGACACTACCCAGGCCAGAGCCTGGCCTGCCACACCTAGGGATTTCAGAGAGTCAATAAGGATGGAATGTGACACGGTGTCGAAGGCTGCGCTCAAATCCAACAGGATGAGCGCCATGGTGTTACCCTGATCGACACCGTGCCTAAGACTCTCTGTTACCCCCAGGAGGGCTGTCTCAGCTGAGTGTCGTGGCCGAAAGCCCGACTGCGAAGGATGGAGAAAGGCAGTGTTTTCGACCAGTTTGGAAAGTTGGGAATTGATATGTCTCTCCAATATCTTCGAGAAGATAGGCAACAATGATATAGGGCGGAAATTAGCAGAGTTGGAGGAATCTGCACCCAATTTTTTCAATAAAGGTACAACCATGGCGTGTTTCCAAGGTTGGGGGACATGGGCCTCGCTCAAAGAAGCGTTTAGTAGTCTAATGATAATGGGGTGTGTGAGGGGATCTAATTGTTTTAGTATTTTGGCTGGAAGAGCATCCCGTGGGAAGCCCGATCGCACACTATTTAAACAGGAGACAAAGGAAATGGCATCTAAAGGCTGCCAGGTAGTAATTACTGCATCAGTGGCGGTATATACCGGTTCTCGGACCATATTAGGGGCAATAGAGGTAGTCTCTGGGAGTGAGGTGAAATGGTCATAGATGAGATCAACTTTCTTTGTAAAATAATCTGCCAAGGATTGACACTGAGCGGCATCCAGTGCCGGAGGGGGTGGAGTGGAGTTGGCACCGGTCAGTTTTTTAACAACGGAGAAAAGCACCTTAGGGCAATTTCGTGCATCAGTCACAGTTTTTTTAGTATAGTCTGCTTTAGCAGTTTTGCAGCTATTGTGGTACTTTTTCAAGGCTTCTTTATAGATGATTTTACGTGAAGGGGAATAACCTTGTCTCCATTTACGCTCCAATGTCTTACATTGTGAGCGGAGACATTTAAGTTGTTCAGAGTACCACGGAGCCGGGGGATGATGTAAGGAAGCGGACTTCGATGTCATCGGTAGCGCCGAATTAACAGCGTTAGTTAGCCAGAGTTCAGTGGCGCAATTGAGTGCAGCGACTGGTAGTTCAGTGCACGGAAGTGTTTTGATCAGCAGGTTATTGAGTTCTAACATGTCGATCTTACCCCAATTCCGAGCTAGTCTAGCAGTTCCCACCTCAGGTGTTTTTGCTGTTTCAGCCATATCTAAGGAGAAAGGGACGGCTAAATGGTCAGACCAGGCAATTTGAAGGGCTTCTCGAGAACATACTGACATGTACGTAACTATTTTCTCAGAGATCTCCGAATAAGGAACCAATAGAAGGGTGTCGGCTGACACCTCCTCTAAAGCTTCAGAAGATTTCTTTAGCTTGCCCAAAAAAACCCAGGTGAGCATGCCATTGGTACTGTTCGCCTTTATATCTTATTCATTTTAGACACACACCATTTTAAATACTCCTCCCTTACAATTGCAGGTTTTCCTCCCTATAATTGTCCTGATGAAGACCCATCTCGGATGCAATTAACTCTGCAGCACAGGGTCGAAACGTCAACGTTATTTACATCAATCCGTCCACGAAAAGTTACAACACAAGAAAGGAAAATAATTCAGTTTGTTGTAAGTATTGAATCCAAAATGAACTGATGATAATTTGTGTCTTGTATAATTGTATGTCAATATGTTATTCTCCACTGTTTCTGTATAGCACAGTAATCACTTGTCACTACTACTCATTGAAGCACTCCACTTTGTATGTGATTTCACATCACGTCTGTCTTGGATAGCCTTCTGATAGAATTGATTAATACATGCAAAAGATTGACAATAAGAAAAATCGTTCAAATTGAAGAAGTGTGTTGTGTCTTTATAGTTTGTAGATTCAATTTCTCTTTGTGATATATGTAAAGTTTATCTATATACATAGCAAAGCAAAGAAATTGCTCCCTACCCCACAGTACCACTATTTTTGTTTATCATTATGGTTAGTTGGAGAGCATGGGGCGGACTATGGGTGTCCGTTATGGACTGTGAATGGTCCCTGATGGGACTTAGACACCCACGTGCGGCATCTAGTTTGTCTGCCATGCGGTCGAAGCCCACCCGCACCTGTTCAGCAAGCTGCTCCTGGCATCCCAACACACGGCATTGGAAGGCCATGTGTTCTTTGTCGGGGTCCTGTGAGGCAGCCGTGGTGATGGATGCTGCCTGGTGTGTGGTCTGTGCCGGGGGTGGGGTGTCCTCGTTGCAGTTGGGCTGCCCTCCTGGAGGTGGGCTGCGGTGGCTGTCAATGAACTCTTGGAAGGCGTTGGAGTCTAAGCAGGGTGGTCCTCTTCGTCATCAGAGAAAAGAGGTTCGGGCTGCTCTGCAGGAAGTGTTGATTGTCCCTCTGCAATGTGAAGGGGAGATGCAGTTTAACAATGTGTTCAAATGTGTATTGTCGCATTGTACATGTTTACATACAGACTGCATGACTGTGTACATCGTGGCTGTTTGGGAGGAGCTGCCTATTTGATGGGGGACAGTAGACATTTCGACAACAGACGTGTGCGTGTTTGTACTTGAATGTCATGTCTGGCGTGTTCTGTTATTGCCCCACCCCATAAAGTATGTAGGTCACCATGTATGAGCCAATGTGTGATTCTGACTTGTGTTACTCCGACCTCTTTGTGAATTCAAAGTACAGTGCCCCTGGAAATCCAGGAGTACAGGCATCGTCTTTAGTTCTCCCCTTTCAAGGACTCGCGCTATAGTGACATATCTGGTGTGTGGGGTGGGATAGTGACCTTGCTTGGGTAGTGAGCCTTGGGTTCACCAAAAAAAAAAAAAGAATTTGAATAATAAATGGGGTCCAGAACCATGCAGGACCTGCAAAGCAGGCTGCAATTTGCTCACATTCCAAAATACAATATATTGGATATGTTTAAATGTTTTTTTCATACATAGGTTTATGTGTTTAGTTGAGCATTTTACTTTCAGAATGCAAATTTTAAAGGGACTTCTGGCTGTTTCAAAAAGTAAAATGCTCCAATAAACACATAAACATCGGTAAGGAAAAGTAATTCACACATATTTGTACGATATTGCACTAGTTCAGGGGTCTTCAACCTTTCCTATAATTTGAGCTACTTATGTTCAATGAAAGTCATTGTGAGCTTCCACTATTATTAGTGTTATAATCACAACCACTTCCGGCAAGATTGCATAAGTGGCCACCCTAAGCAAGATTTCAAACTGTGTTCACCGCAGTGCATCAGGCAGGACTGCCAGAAGTATATGTAAAAATAGCTTTATCAATTTGGAATGTCTTTACATGGGTAGTGTATAAAGGCCATAGATGCAATGTCACTGGCACCTAGGTAATAATGTTAGTAATATGTCCCCCCAGTGCCTCACGATTGATCCCTCAAATTTATTCTTTGAATGCATTTTTGGAAGTTTAACCATTTTTCTCCAATCATAACTTATAAGTTCTGAAAATACACCTGTTTTTATCTTGAACACTCTTTTCAATTTCGCTGTACATATATTAATTTAACCAAGTAAATGTTTCTGATTTAGAAGGCTGGGTTGCACACGGGAGAGCTACTTACAGGGAGCTACCAGTAGCTCACGAGCTTCCCACTGGAGAAGGTTGCTCTAGACTAGACCAAACTCCAAAGAAAAGTTTTAAAATAATATTTAATTGAAATCATAATGATTTTGTGGCGCATTTATTTAACAGGGGTTGTCCACAACGGGCCGCAATTAATAGGCATAAATAAGGAATCCCGGAATGTAAGAGGGTTACGTGTGTCAAGAAATTACAAGTCGCATCCACTGGCTTACTGTGTAGGTGAAAAACAACAATTGATGGACAGAATGCAGAACAATGTCATACATTCACCCCAGTACATAGATCTAGGCCTAAATCCATCTTGTTTTGCACTCCACACCACCCCAGGTCAGACATGGCCATATGCAAATCAGCCTTGACCCTGTGCCTCATGGGAACAGTCCAGCCCAAACTGTCAAGCCATGTCTTTCCTGGGCCGGAATCAAGCATCGGTTTCTGGCTATCAGCCGTCATCAGCCTGGATAGCTTGACTCCAGTAGTGTGGAGAGTATGGGACTCACGTCTGAGCATACCCATCCCACTCGGGGTGACAAATGGAAAAACAACAATTGATGGACAGAATGCAGAACAATGTCATACATTCACCCCAGTACAAAGATCTGGGCCTAAACCCATCTTTTTTTTGCACTCCACACCACCCCAGGTCAGACATGGCCATATGCAAATCAGCCTTGACCCTGTGCCTCATGGGAACAGTCCAGCTCGAACTGCCAAGCCATGTCTTTCCTGGACCGGAATCAAGCATCCAAGGACCGGTTTCTGGCTATCAGCCGTCATCAGCCTGGATAGCTTGACTCCAGTGGTGTAGAGAGCATGGGACTTACGTCTGAGCATACCCATCCCACTCGGGGTGACAAATGCAAAAACAATTGATGGACAGAATGCAGAACAATGTCATACATTCACCCCAGTACAGAGATCTGGGCCTAAATCCATCTTTTTTTGCACTCCACACCACCCCAGGTCAGACATGGCCATATGCAAATCAGCCTTGACCCTGTGCCTCATGGGAACAGTCCAGCCCGAACTGCCAAGCCATGTCCCTTGCTCACTTTGTCACTGGATGCAAGCAAGCCGGGCTGAAGACGGCTGGAATGCCAGAAACCGGTCCTCGGAAGCTTGTTTCCGGTCCAGGGAAGACATGGCTTTGCATTTCGGGCTGGACTGTTCCCATGAGGCACAGGGTCAGACTGATTTGCATATAGCCATGTCTGAACTGGGGTGGCAGAGTGGGCTAAAGCACTTTGATGGATTTAACCCAGATCTTTTGACTGGGTGTGAGTGTTTGATTGATTCAGATGCTCCGTCCATCACCACCCCCTTTTGTACCGCTTTTGGCCGCCATAAGTGTGGCAGGGTATGCTCAGACATGAGTCCCTTGCTCACTTTGTCATTGGATTCAAGCAAGCCGGGCTGAAGACGGCTGGAATGCCAGAAACCGGTCCTCGGAAGCTTGTTTCCGGTCCAGGGAAGACATGGATTGGCAGTTCGGGCTGGACTGTTCCCATGAGGCACAGGGTCAGACTGATTTTCATATAGCCATGTCTGAACTGGGGTGGCAGAGTGGGCTAAAGAACGGTGATGGATTAAACCCAGATATTTTGACTGGGTGTGAGTGTTTAATTGATTCAGATGCTCCGTCCATCACCACCCCCTTTTGTACCGCTTTTGGCCGCCATAAGTGTGGCAGGGTATGCTCAGACGTGAGTCCCTTGCTCACTTTGTCACTGGATTCAAGCAAGCCGGGCTGAAGGCGGCTGGAATGCCAGAAACTGGAATGCCAGAAACCGGTCCTCGGAAGCTTGTTCCGGTCCAGGGAAGACATGGCTTGGCAGTTCGGGCTGGACTGTTCCCATTAGGCACAGGGTCAGACTGATTTGCATATAGCCATATCTGAACTGGGGTGGCAGAGTGGGCTAAAGAACGGTGATGGATTAAACCCAGATCTTTTGACTGGGTGTGAGTGTTTGATTGATTCAGATGCTCCGTCCATCACCACCCCCTTTTGTACCGTTACTGTGTAGGTGGGCAGACATGAACCTTTTGAGGGCGGCACAAACATGGAAAACAGCTGCAGATGTATCTTTATCCCAGCAGAGGGCAGAAGATCTCGTATCATAAATGGACATTCCAAAAATATCCACTTCACAAACACCATCACAAGTATCTACCACAATAATCTCAATTGTTACATACCAAAATAGCGTAATGCTAAAGTTTGAAAAGCTCTTCAAAAACAATTCACAGTTATACTAGAGAAGAGTTAATGCAATATTCTAACTCCAGTTCTTGTATATGTATTGCGGACAGAGGTTTTGGTGGTAGGATTGGAACGATGCGAAAAAGAACTCCAGTAGCCTCCTCTGTGCTAGGCCAGCAGAGGGCAGCCGAGCCTCTCACACGAACTCACCGATAGTTTCCTTCACCTAGCAAAGGGCAAAAACAAAAGCTTACACCTGCCTCAGCAACGGAAGCAAGCAGTACAGCCGCCCAATCTGTGCCCTACTCCAAGAGACTGATACAATCGTAGGCTCTTCCCCGTTCAGCAGCCTCCTCTTCTCACGAGTGGGCACTTCTACGGCCTTATACATTGAGTCCCCCCCCACTCCCTCACACAGGTTTAACCCCAACTCACCAGCAGCCTTCCCTGAACACAAAAGCAGCAGTTCCTACCCTAACTTGGCAAGAGCATGCTCGCAACCACCCTCTGATACCCCCTTACCAGCATCCTCCCTCGAGCTTGATGCAGCCTCCTTCAGCACCTGCCTCTTTTCAACCAGTCTTTGATACCTTCAGAGCAAAACAAATAGCAAAGACCTTTGGCACACACATAATGGTCCACACAAATCCGTATCAAGCTGTATCCAACCACTATCCAAAATACTCTAGTTATAAACAAAATACTAGTGTTGTACTACCTTGGCAGCCACTATATAATATTATGTACCTCTAAACACTACACAATAGAACCAAATAGAATATCTATAGGGTTCAGTGACACAATATTGGGGGCAAAAATATAGTGGAGCCAATATATTGAGAAGGTAAGTGCATATGTGTAATTTTAGGTTTAATCTACATATCTTGAAGATATGGATTTTATCAAGGTACATATTTGTGGAGGTAACCATCATAAACAAATGCTTTCCTGTAGAAACAGACGTTTTCAATGTTTTTGCCTCAATATTTTGGCCCCACAATTTTGAGCAGTCAATATTCTGGTGGAATACCATTAACAGACCACCCTTACTCCACTGAACGAGAATTCGAGAACCATGTTCGCTGGCGAGATTCCAAAAGCATTACACATCCAACAAATGGTTGAAATGCAGTGATGTAACATAATACACACAGGTGCATATACATCCCAGAAGCCTCAACTCCATACCTGCCCTCTGTCCCCTCAACGCCTTATTTATGTTTGTATTTGAGTTATGTTTTTGAGGGTTGGTGTCGCCTGAAGGCCAGCCCACTGTTTTTTCCCACAGTAGGTGAGCTGAGGGGTCAGAACTGGAGGGATTTCGAGGATTTGCTTAATTTTAGAAAGTGTTCCATGAAAGGAAGCGAAGTTCAGAGGTAAATACAGTGTACCTGGAGTGCTCTGTCGCCAAAAAACGTTTGAATCAATATTCACACCACATGAATCTAAATTGTGCACAGGAAGTATGTTAAATACTATTTATTACCTGTTGTTACTTCTAGAAAGCCAGGGGGATAAAGAGTGGGCTCTGGTGGAGGGGGAGGGGGGGGGGCAAGGGTGGAGAGGCGTGTAGGGTTATATTGCATTCCTTTAAAATTGTCAAAAAAATCTATTGTATCCAAAACATTTGTATTTTTCTGAGGCTACTACGAGTTTATTTTGGGTGTGCGACTTTGGGAACCGGGTGAGCAGGTGTAACCACCAGCCTCCCTCTGCGGCGGGGATTTTCTGACTATTAACTCAGTATGGCTGAGGTCAGTGGTCTGGGCTACACTCGAGGGTTTGGGGCGGCTCCCTATTGGTTCCTGACACAGACACATCTCCACAAGACAAACACAGCGCCAGTTCACAGAGCGCAGGGCTGCACGGGGGACATCCCGCCGGAGAACCCCAAGTGCACACTCGGCTCGAGCTCGCCTTCCACGCAGGCACACGCACTCCTAAACGTGTCGCGTCCTCTTACATTAACTCTTTAAAACGTGTTTCCCCCTTAGTCTCACAGCACCATAATCTCGTCCCAGCATCGTCCTCTTCCTGGAGAGGACTCCTCCTCTGCACTTGCCGCACAAAACCCTTTCTCTCAACTTTCACTGTCCTCCTCCCGGCAAAACTTTAGGCTCCTCCCGCCTCACACAATAGCCTCTCTTCGTCCATTAGTGGACAACAAGAGACAGCCTCTCGCACCCTACCTCGCTAGCCCCGCCCCTCCCGGTCTCGGGGGCTTTGTTCACAGCGGAGCAGACCGACCCTGTAAGGGCGCGCTCCTATTGGCAGAGCCGAGCCCTCCCCGTCTCCAATTGGGCAGTTCCGGTGTCCATCCCCCGAGGCGGTGCACGTTGCCCAGGTAGTCTGCTGCGCTTCAGTGGAGCGCGTTCCCTGTGTTACTCCGAGCTGTACCCGGCGCCGCCTCCCTCCGGCTCACAGCTACAACTTCGCAAACAAAACTGGCAACTACCGACTCGTGAATTGTTTCCACTTTTAGAGGGGTTCCCAAATTCAAGACTTGTCTCGCTACTTTTTTCCCCCAAGGATTATCATAAAAGAAGAGTCTGTTCTGCTCCTGGGTTTGGATAAACAGCAACTTTCCTTGGATTTGTAAAGCTTTTTTTTTGTCTGTGGTGTGTTTTTTTTTCCTGGCGTTTTTATCTTCAGAGGATTAGTTGGGAAGCTTTGTACCTCCTCTGCATCACTTTCCCCCTAGGGAAGGCCTCTGACCCCCCGTCGGGGCGTGAGCTAAAGGAACCAGCAGCAGCGAAGGCGCCCTCCCCTCCAGGAGCAGAGATGGGCCACCTCACCCATTAGAGAGGGCAGCACCACTTCTCAAGAAAGGGGATTCCTGATCCGCGAAGCATGGGCTGCTCGGTCCGCTCTCCTTTGTGCTTGGAATGAGACCAGCCCGGTTAAACTACCACCCGGAACCCACCAACATGGATGTAACCATCTCGGAGCTCATGGGCTCCTTTCTGGAGTGCCCCCTGGTCACGTGGGTAGGTATCGTGTGTGTCTGTGTGTGTGGGGGGCACCGAAGTTCCCAGGCTGTGGGGGAGGCAGGGCGGCTGCAGTGAGACAGACTCCCCGCTGCACCTTGTTCCATGCGAGCTGTGTCCAGAGAAAGTGCTCGTTAACCTTGAAAGAATAAATAGCGCTGTCTTCTTGTCTGTGGAGTCCTTGGGGGTACTTGTGTGTGTACATTTTTAACATTTTTTGGCTATTCGCGTTTTTGGTGCGTTTTCCTCCAGTGTAACACAAGTGCATAGGCTCACCCAGCAGAAGGACTGGAGTTGTCTGTTTTGCGCGTCCTCGGTGTTATTTTAGTTTTATTGTTGTGGCAGAGAAGTTTCTGCGCCCACAATATTGTTAGTGGAATGAGTAGGTTTCGCATTTTCTGTTGGGCAGTTACTAATGGGTTCTAACGGATGTTTTGCTTTTGAAGTCATCAGGCTTACTCGCCGGCGAGCGGGTGGTAAGAAGTGTCATTGACCTGGTTAAATAAAAAACACACCATTTAAAGTTATGACATGCTCTCAAGAAAGAGTATTAGTGACAAAAAAATCTGTAAAGAGATGTGTTGAACATGTCACTAACCCAAAAATTCATATCCACGCAGGAAACGTAGGTGGGAGGTGTTCCCAACTCAAACCTCCTTCAGTGGATTGATTGCCTTCAGCGATTTGTTGTTGTTGGTAAATAGACGTCACACATTGTGATGTGCACGACTGACCCTGCACCCCTTGCGTTGTACCAAAGCTACAGCCACGCTGCAGGCCAGGCAGACACGCCAGGCATGGACGGGTGTCTCAAACACAGCATGGCACGTTCTGCAGCCTAGTCAATGAACACGTGTCCCTCGAGCGCCTGGAAGAGGGCCCTTGGGAGGGACAGCTGTGAGGCGAGGAGGCACTTGGCTGTGGGTGGGAGCTATTCGCAACACAAATAAATACCAACGGGAGTATTTGTGAAGCCGGTGCAGTTATCTGTGGATCCCCGCCCCCTGTGCCCGGTGTGTGAGAGGGCGGGCATTACAAGTCTGGAGTTAAAATACACGTCAGTTTGGTTGTGGGCGGATGCAAACATGCCTACGTTACTGAACACCTGCCGCCTTGTTAACAGATGTAGGGTGTGTTATCAAAGGCTTTGGGGGGATGGGTTGCTAAGTCTGTAAGAGGGTTTGTATTCAGTCCCACATGGTTTCTTCTCAGCAGCCGCCTTACTTTGTTCCACCCCAAGTCAATATTCAGCTGCTTGGGGGCAGAAGCGAGTGGGGCGACGTTGGGGGATGCTTTAGGTGTGAAGAATCACGACTGATGTTAATAACGTGTTCTTAACTTGTCTGGTGGTGTCTACGAGATAGCTCGCACGGCTAATGCACCTGCTGCAGACAGATTTGGGCAACCCTCCATCCCATCTGGGAAACGTGTTATTTTACGTCAACGCTGCGCATTTCCAGCACCGCGAATCACAATCCACCACTAGCTGTATGAAACCTTCTTGTCTAATGGTGCACTATTTGTGAACCAGTTACCAGAACACTTATAGCTACTTGAGCACACTTTGCTTCATAAGGATGCCGCCTTCGTACAGTTCTACTTGTTCCCTTTTTACATTGTGGTAATGTCGCATTTTTGCAATGTCTGTATAGTAAACGTAAAGATTTGGTCTGTAGATACCCTTCTGTCAACCAGCCCCCCCTGACTGTGATCCACACTACGATTCGATTGGACCGATGAAGTAAACCAGAACAAGTGAGAGTAAAAGGCTGCTTTATTAGGACATGTATTGCATTGTATTGTAAAGGAATTTATATAGCACTTACTACCCCTGATGAGGCGTCAACACGCTTTTTTCGATGAGTAGCACTAACCTTCAGAACCCTTAAAGGATTAGCGGTGAATTAGTATAGTGAAATATGAAAGTCATTTGAGTGGTGGACATGTTAGTCTGTTATTTGGATTGAGAAGGATAGCGGAGGGATAGAAAAGGGAAAAAGGTTTGCATATATATAGCGCTTGCTACCCCTGATGGGTGTTGCAGTGCTTTTTCGGTGAGTAGCACGCTACTCCGGAACCCATAACGGTTTAGTGGTGAATTAGTGTAGTGAAATATGAAAGCAATTTGAGTGGTGGACATGTTAATCTGTTATTTGGATTGAAAAGGGTAGTAGAGGGATAGAAGAGGGAAGGAATTCACATTTTTGTTTGTTTTGGAGCTCATAGCAGTAGGGGGAAGCTTGGCTTGAGTAAAAGGGATGTGAAGGGGGAAGGGTTTAGAAAGGCTTGTTTTGGGGGATCGGAATAGTAAAAGCGGCATGAGATGATGCAAGGAGGGATAGAGTAGGGAGAGTCTAGAAATGGTTTTTGGGGGAATTGTGGTATGTGGTTTGGGATGAATGAGAGAGTGGAGGTAGAGCATCTATTGATAGGTGTAGGGTGACAAATAGGGTAGTGCATTGGAAAGAGTAGTAGAAAGAGGTTTGAGATGAGTCAGAGAGTTGAGATAGTGGAAATTTCGAGAGAGGTATAGGGTAAGAAATAGGGTAGTTCATTGGATATGCTGAATTAGAAGAGAAGTAATCAATAAGGGGAGAGGAGTTGGCCTAACGGCTAGGGCGCTCGACCTCGGACCTGGGGATCTGGGTTCGAGTCTCGGTAACGACGCCAAAACCTCCTGTGATTCTGGGCAAATCACTTAATCTCCCCGTGCCTAACATGAATGTGTGTCCTCATGTAACGTAACTGGTGCTATGTAAAGCGCTCTGATACCCGGTTCGGGTCTAGTTCACGCTATATAAAACTCTGCAAAAAATAAAAATATACATCCATACGTACATGGATGGTATTTATGGATGCAAAAAGGGAGGTAGTATATGTAGATTAAAGATGCATTAAAGAAACTCCGGCTTTCAAGTGTTGTACTTTAAATTAATTTTATTCATATATTTTTTTTGTAATTCAAAAGTGAAGCAATTGTAGATAAATAGTTCTAATAAAAGATTTACTTATGGGTGCTGTCACTTGTTAAAAACATAGAATAATGTAACTATCAGTAATATGTACATTTGTTAAGCAGAGCTAATTAATATCTGTATATTTCTAAAACATTTATTCTACACGTTTATACAAAGCAATACGCATATATACATGCATATCTATTGTACAAATAAATGCTTTTATACAGAGGGATATTCTGTATATTTTTGTTTGCATATAGTTGTTATGTGGGGAAGAGCCACATCTTGAGTAGTTTTCTGAAGATACGGTGGTTATCTGTGGACCTTATGTTTGGGGGGGGGGTAAAGAGTTCCATAATTTGGCTGCTTGAACAGGGAAGGATGTGCCACCCACATCCTGGGGATTTTTCTTTTATCTTGGGATATTGAGGCGAGGTGCCACTCTAGAGCAGAGGTTTCTCTGTTGAATGTGTTTGGTGATTTTATTCCTGATGAAGAGCTGTTCTGTTCCATGTATCGATATTTGGGTGATACAAAGTAACTTGAACATGGATCTTCTGGCAACCAGTAACGAATGCAGGGCTTTCAAGTTATGTGGTTTTGCTTTTTTAAATGTTAGAGTAGTCTGGCAGCTGAGTTCTGAATCCATTGTAGTCTTATTCATAGTAGATAAATGTGATCCCTGGTAGAGGCTATTGGTGTAATCAAGTTTGAACAGAACAAGGGAGATGGTAGCCAAGATCTTGTGTGAAAATCCCAAATGGGGGATGATTAGTCGCAGAGTTTTTACAGTAACAAAGCGTGATCTTGCTAGTTTTTCCACTTTGGGATTCATTGATAGCTTGGAGTACATGGTCCTTTCGAGGTTACTTACTTCCTTCAATATTTTAGGCAGTGTTTCCAGATCACCAGGCCACGCAGCGAGCGGGTTAATGTTTCCAATTACCGCACACGAGTATTTCTGTTTTGTAAGCATTCAATTTGAGATGGCTTAACGTCATCCAATGAGCCACAGCTCTGAGACAAATGAAAATTGGCAAATTTCCAATGTCTTTGGGGCACTCCAGTTGAAGGAGTATTTGCGTGTCGTCTGTATAGTTATAGCATGTGAGGTGAAATTGATCAGTGCCGGTAATGACTTCATGTAGATGTTGAAAAGCATGGACGATATGATAGAGCCTTGAAGGACCCCTGCTTTTGTGAAGTATGGTTTGGATGAGAAAGGTGGGGTATGGATGACATTAGTTCTATTGCGAAGGTAGGATGCAATCCAGTTTAGAGCAGTCCCCTCTATGCTGGCTTTGTAGAGTCTTTGTATCCGAGTGTTGTGGTCAACCATGTCAAAGGCAGTCGAGAGGTCCAAGACGAGTAGCGCAGCAACCCCTTTGCGGTCGATGGTGTTCTTCAGGTCATCCTAGATGGCAAGGAGGGCTGATACCTTGCCTCTTCCTGGACGGAATCCGGTTTGCAAGTCTGAAAGCATGGCATTATCTTCAATGAATTGTGGCATCTGGGCGAACGCTGCTCTTTCTATTAGTTTGCCCAGGAAAGGTCCATTTGTAATCAGTCTGTAGTTGTCAGGGTTCAGCAGGTCCAAGTTAGTGTTCTTCAGTAATGGGCGTATGTATGACTTTTTGAGTTCCTCTAGAAATATTCTGGTAGTTAAGGAATTGTTGATGATTCTTCTTACAGCAGATGTTGTTAGAAAAATTGTCTTATGGGTTTGTGGTAGACAGGGTTCAGAAGGGCTGCTGAGAAGCCTGCCTGCTTTGACCAGGTCAATACATTTATCGTGTGAAATGTGTTGGAAGGGACGGAGAAGCTGGGTTAGAGTATTCTTGGATTGTTGTTTTGTAAAAAGGTCAGCGTGGTGCTTGTTTTAAGTATGACTCCGTGTCTGCTTTGGCCGTGTAATGATTTGCCAGTTTGTCTACCGAAATCTTGAGTAATGGGATGAGCCATTTCTAGGCAATCTGGTTTATGAAATTCGTTGAGCATTTTCTAGAATTCTTTATTTGCTAGCAGTTAGAATTCTGTGTAAATAGTATCTTGAGATGCTAATGATTAGGGTATAAAGAACTATAAAACAACTTGCAGGCATAACACTGACCAGGTAAAGTATTATATTAAGTACTGAGAATCTGGAAACGGAGCAGTTTTGGTTTATGTTGCTATACTGATGGCCAAATATTTGCTGACTAGTAAGTGAAGGTATGCATCACAATCCATTTTGAAAGAAGAGCTGGTGTTAAAAAATAGGCAATACTTCAACTGAAAACAGCTTTTTGTTTTCATTACCAACACAAACAACCGTGATGAAAGAAGGAATATTTTTGCATATGTGACGATCTAGAAACATATTGTAGAAAAAGCTTTGAAGGTGTTTATATTGTGCTGAATAAGAATACAGGAAAGGGCATTGCTGGAATTACAATGTGGTACAAAAAAAATCCTCATCCAAGGCCTTGATGAAACGGGCATACGCAGACTTGTTATCCGATGGATCAGCTCCCTGATTTGGCGCACCCAGTCAGGTAGACTGCACCTATACACCTCTGCCAAACTGATCTGCGGAGTACCCCGTAGATCATCGCTCAGCCCCACGGTGTTCAATGTCTACATGACACTGCTTGCCAGCATCACCTGAGGCCACAATATTAGCATCATCTTGTACGCCTGTGACACCTCATCCTCTCTAACAACAACCTCAATACTTAGACGAAGATATTCACCTGCATGTCTGATGCTTCCAACTGAATGAAGGCCAACTGCCCGAAGCTGAACTCCCACAAAACAAAGGTGGTACTCTGCGGAAAAAAAACCTAACTCGCTCTGGAACTCAGCGTGGTGGCCATCTGAACTAGGACCAGTACCAAACTTGTACAAGCACAGAACATAGGAATAGGGGTGGGTAATCCACCCTTAGTGGCCAGCCCAGAACATAGGAATAGGGGTGAGTAATCAACCCTTCGTGGCCAGTCAGATTAGTGCAGTTCTGAAACTCACTAAAATGTTTTACAATTTTGAAATTCATTGCATCACTAATACATTAAACAATTTATAACCCCCATCCTTAAACCTTCCCCAACAATAAAAATCCCCAAACCATTCTTAAAGCTCTCAATCTTTACCACCCCCTTTCATAAATTCACTGACCCTCACTCGTGACTCAACCATCACTCCCCTGTGTTCCCTCTGCAATGCCCCAACCCCACTGACCCGTCGCAAGCTCCTCAATGCCTACCACCTGTCCTAAGCGACAACCTTAAGCCCCAGAACTGCAGATGCCCCCCCCCCCAGCAAAAAATGAGAAACAACTATAAATAATTGGGAAGGAGGGACTAGAATAGGACCGGACCACAGTGTCAGAATGACATAATTATCCCAGGGTACCCCAAATACTTTCTGAACCCAGCCCCCACCCAAAAGATGACCAATGAGGGTTCTCCCTAGGACCTGGACTATACCATTTGGCCGAAGCTGGCCTGGTTTGGACAGCCTGCGGGTGCCACCACCAGGAGTCTCCATAGGACGAAATGGTGAAGTAAACTAGGCCAATTGTGAGTAAAAGGTCCCATAATTAGGACAGGTATGCAGTTCTGAAATTCAAACATTTTACAATTTTGAAATTCACCACCTCACTAATGCAATAAACAAAGCTTTGTCTGGGAACACACATGGTGACATTGCCTCCCATGTTTGACTTGGGCGCCTCAGAAGTGAACAGTGTCACTGCACGTACAGCAACTATTTGCAGCATGCATGTGTTGTGTGCGAAGAAGGGTCATTAGAAGGACTGCTTGTTTTTTCAGAAGAAGCGCCATATGCCTCACCCCGAAACGCAGCTGGCAGCAAAGACGAATAAACTGCTGCCCGCTGGTGGGTGGCGCCTCTGCAGCAGGTGAGGTGTTTGCCTAAGCAGAAAAGGCCACTTCACTACCCCAGCAAACAAAAGCACCTGGTTTCTGTTGTGCACAAATTGTGGAATACCTTTGTTAGTGTTTGAGGGTCAGAGCCAGAACAGAGAGAGATGAAACTAGGTGCACTGAGAAAGGGGAAAAAATGGAGTGAGCTGTCATTTACTTACACTTTGGGTTCTTTGGCTTTAGAAAGCAGCGTAATATTGAGCATTTTTAAAAAAAATAACTTGGTGCAACGAGTAGAGCGTGCCATATAGGTTTCAGTCCGATCTCTTCCCTTCTGCCACATGGGCCATAGGTGCCACCCTACCCTGTCTTTATTTTGCTTTGCAGGGTCATGCTTCAAAAGATACATGCTTCGTTCTGTATCTGTGCTTCTGAACAGCTAGAGAGAATCCTTACCCCACCTAAAAGCACCAATACCTATCAAAGTTTCTCCCTCACCCTTTGTACGATAATCCATCCTTGTGGCTCAAGCCTGAATTATCTGCGCAAATTACTCTTGAGCAGAGGGTTGGGGCAGCCCATTCTTCAAACTGGCTCATGGGTAAGCCAGTCTGGTACCCGTCAGCCTCAGGCCCCAGCGCCCCTATGTATATTTGAGACGGCGTGAGGATACGTTAATACTTTAAACCCAAGAACTGAATCCTTTGGAGTACTCTCAGACCTAGTAACTGACTAGTTTATTTTCCATCTCCTGATACCTGTTGGAGAACATCTGACATTAAACAGTGATGATTTTGTGCCTACCGCAGTGTCTTTTGCCGTAGCCCAAGACTGTCCATTGCTACTCGATTACCAAGAAGCACCTTTCGGTGATTCAGTTCAAGTTTCTAGGTGTATATCATTAATCCATTCATTTGCTTCTAATTTGCCTTTGAAGTGGTTGACTCGCCTCACTTTGGCTCCAACCAATGCATGGAGACCACACAAGAAGAGCACAGTGAGATATCACTTGTAAAGTTGCAAAATCCAACATTTTTGTGCCATCATCTGTGTTTGTTCTAGTGGGTACAGACTGCCTGGCCCATTTTTATAGGCCTACATGTTTTTTACTAGCCGTATCAAGTAACTAGATAAAAGGAAAAGCCTACCTGTGTCTGCCTTGAGGGCCAATAAATCAACTACTCAAAAGAGGTGCAAAGGGTTTCAGTTAAGCAGTTCCTCAATATGACAATCGTAAATCAATCGCAGTAGCTCTAATCTGAACCCAGTTGGGACAGCAGAGAGACCGCATTAAAGAACAAGCATTAGCAAAGGAACATCTTGCATTTTGAGCCCAGAGTAAACATTAAAAAATACCTTTTGAGTTTAAAAGCAAAAATGTTTGCTTTCTCTTATACATTGCATCTGTGAAATAAAAAAAGTTCACGCATGATGGTTCCGATTACTTTTCAGAGGGGTAAAATAGACCTTCATGCATTGCAATGCACTTGTTAGAGGTGGGATAATTAACCAAACAGCCAATAGTAGGAGGTGACAGATAAATACTCCTGGAAGCCCACCCTATGTATTTTTCAACGAACTGGTAACAATAGGTCTTGCAGACAGCTGGTCTGTCAACTCAGACCTAGCAAGCATTGGCAAAGCCAATAGGTCTGGCATTGACGTCCAGACTTTTGACTTTGTTAGTGCTTGTTTTGATTTTTCACTATATTTGCAAACCTTTGTTGGGAAGGGTCCTGGTCCCTCATCAATCTAAAAAAATAAAATGACTAAAAGCAAAAATGTATGCTGTAGCGGGCTGAATAAAAATGTGAATGGCACAAAAGCCCTTGTAAGTAAATATATTGTAGATATCATTTTAGTTAAATCAAAAAGACTTGACTAATGTGAGACCTAATAATGTCAGTACATAACGCCGCTCCCTCCTCTTGCTTCGTCTGAACTGTCAATGTCCTGCTTCTCAAGCCCTTCAATGTCTGCTCCATTCCATGCAACGCAACTTCCACTGAACCTGTTTGCTAATGCAGATCAGAACTCGGGCATTGATTGAGTGGTGCAGCCCAGTATTAGTCTGGTTTTGTCTGGGTACTTAGTGCCTGACTCTTCTGGCTACAGAACTATGTGGGGGTAAGAAAAGCTAGTTTTTTTGCCACCATCTCAACCTTTAGCGGTGACCAGTAAATGGCAGAACACAGATTACGTCTCCCCAACAGGATTTGGTGGTGGTTCCCCAATATGGGTGTCAATTAGTGGTTTCTCATTCCACCCTCCTGTGGGTTCGCACACAAGGTAGGCACCTCAGTGAAGTTGATAATGCAGGAAGCTGGGTCCGGATGTCATGGGAGTCTGTGCCAGCCACAGGGGATCTCTGCATCTCCCCAGCTAGTTCTTCTCTCTTTCCACAGGAACCTCAAGTAGGTTGCAGTCCTATTCCACCACACTGTGTCCCACATGTTTTTCCCTGGTGGGCCCGTGGTAAACAGCAATGTTCAGTGCTCCAAAAACTGTCACCCTCCTCTCACTTTGGGAGGGTGGTCGAACTCTGGTCGAAAGCATCAGCTCTGATAGTCCGTTCTAAAGTTTCACTTGACTAGGCCAGGGGGCAGTAAAGGGTCCAGCAGACAGGCTCCAATTTGTGCCCCGATTGAAGCTCATCTCTTTCTTCCTCTGCCAACCCGTATGGAGCTGTTTACTCTTGATCGGGAAAGGCACTGAACCCAAAAGGGGACTCCAATTGAAGCAACAGTAGATTGAGGATCTCTTCGAGCCCAGTGGCTGCCGCCGCTCTCCATTCCCCATCCCCTTCTCCTTTAAACTAAAATCTCCTTGATAGTCTTGATGATCCGCCACACAGACATGAACCTGGCAGGGAATGAACCAATTTCCCTACCAATCCCCACCCCTGCTCGGCCCTGTTGAGCCCAGTATTGATTTATGGTCTTTTGACACATAGGTTTGTGAAATGAATTCTTTGTATCTGCTTTGACAGTAAACATGTTATTTTAATATGTTTCAAATAGACTAGCTGTTGTCTAATCCTCTTCATTTTTGAGGGAAGACTTTAACTGAGCCACTCCTCACTAAAAGAAGTGCTTTGATGGTCTGAGAAGCCTATTTGCTCAGATAAGCTAAACTGCTTCCAATGGTGCTGTGCCATCATACTGGACTTTTAAGTTGAGGCCCACTCGCATTCGTGAGTCTGGAGAAGGATGGAGATATACAACTCTCGTAATGATCCAGACATAAGGACTGTTACCACATTCCACGAGAAGCAGAATGGAAGCTTACATCACTGTTTCTACTGACCTGCGTGGTCATTCTAACAGCTCTTTATTTCAATGCTTTCTCTGATGTCCCCAGTCTAGTTCTGCAATCCTCACCCGTAGTGAGGTCCTACAAGGGATGGAATCCCCAGCACTAGTGATATTCTAAAGAGAGGGAAATGTTCATTGCCTTTGATGTCTTGCAAGGAGTATCATTCCTACAGCTAATAATGTTATGTAGATCGAGGACTCCTCCTCGCTAGTCTTGTCATAATGGGAATTGAATCTTCACTGCTTGCTATGTCACAGTGAGGGTGCACTCCAAACTTCTCAGTGATGCCATACAGTAAATGAGATGGAAACCTCATATCAAGTGAGATGATATGGGATTGGGCTCCTCACTGCTTTGGATGTCTCAATGGCAGCCTTACAGCTACTGAGGTCATGTAAACAATAATTTCCTCATCACTAGTGATGTCTTAAAGAGTGAAATCCTCATTGCTCAGTGTTGTCTTGCAGGGAAGGGAATCCTATTTGGGTGTGATGTTGTGCAAGGAATGACCATTTCTTAGTCATTGATATCATACAAAAAGTGAAATCCTTAATGATGCTCCACAAAGAGTGGAAGTAATATCTTTCCAGTGTTAGCTAAGCATTCCTTCCGGGATGGCAGTCCTCTCGGTGTTTGAAATGTTTCTCATGAAGGGAGGAGCCTCTGTCCATGTTCTGTGAGAAGGAAGTGACCGAGAGAGCCCCGCTGCTGCTTCCTTCTAGAACACCCCCCCCTTGGTATATCTGATAGTGTCACCTGATGCATCATGGCGTCCCCGAAGGTTCATTCATTTCTGCAGCGGGTGTTAGATCGATGGCCTTTATGCACCGGCTCTGCTGCTGGAACTTGAGCCTGCACAGGGTTGCTGGTTGAGAGCTGCAGAACAAGATCCCATCTCATGAAACCCTACCCAGAAGCGCCCTACTGTAAATCAATCTTGCGCTCTACTCCAGTTTCCTCGCAACACAATAGACACGTAGCAGCAGTCAGACTGGCATTTGTGTGCCTCAAGATCTGGTCGGCCTGACCGTCATGCTACTGAGACTACCTGACCTCCATCGGTCTTATCTACACCACTCACATTACTTTCATGTTTGACTATACTAATTCTCAACACTAATCCTTTATGGGTTGCAGAGTAGCGTACTACTCGCCAAAAAAGCACTTCAACACTCCAACAAGGGTAGCAAGCGCTATATAAATGCAAACCTCTTTCCCTCTTCTATCCCTCCGCTATCTTCCTGAATCCAAATAACTGACTACCCTATCCACCACTCAAATTACTTTCCTATTTCACTATACTAATTCAACACTAATCCTTTATGGGTTCTGGAGTAGTGTGCTATTCCCCAAAAAAGTGGTTCAACACCTCGTCAGTGGTAGTAAGCGCTATATAAATGCAATTACAAATACAATGTAACATCCAGTTTCCCTGCCGCCATCCCCACCCAGGAATGCAGGTCTTTCCCAGCTCGATAAATCACTCGTGCTCCTGGTCTGAGTATTTGCACCTTACTGATGAGAATTGTTTGCATCAAGGGTATTCGGAGCTTTACTTCCAAGAGCTTAGCAGGCACTATGACATGGTATAGTTCCTATGGATAAGAAACCAGCAAGCCACATCCTTCTAAGCTTGTTCCACAGAGATGCGTCTACACTACAGTACAGTGAACTTTAGGTTTTTTGTGTAGACATTCTTTCATAGCTACATATGGTGCAATGCACCAGGGCATAGGGGTGGGAGGGGCCCCAACTGCAGCAGCTCCTTGAGCCCTGAAAGGTGTGAGGGTACCTACATTTCCATGGTGAAGTTCTGAATGTGAATAAGCATTAACCTATTTCCATGCGTTACGGTGGGCGGGTGCGTCGGACGGCCGGGGGCCGGCCTATCTGCGCACGTGTCAAATTCCGCTGCACCGCGGGCGGAATGTGCGCTGCGGCTAAGGATGACTTCAGATTTTGTTTTTATCTTTTCACATTTGTTGTGCATTCAAAGTCAGAGGTCAGATATCAGTCTAGTCTTCTGATAAATTGCACCATAGTCTTTTTAACGTGTAGACTGGGGTTTACTTTTCTTTCTCTTACTTAAGAAAGAGTATGAGGATGTTGTAAATTGAACTGTGTGAAAATCCTGCTGGTGTGAAAGGAGAGGTTGTAGGATGTTTTCTTCTAACACAACACAATTTAAATGGCTATAAATGAATTGTACACATTTCAAAATAAACAGTTAGGAAAGTACTAACTAAGCGCTTTTTTGTAATTCCAAAGTGTGATGGAAACAAGGTTTTTAATAGGATCGAAACAAATCAAGACACTTTATTGGCGATTGCCAAATGACAAATTTTTGCTGAAAATGAATTTCCACAAATTATCATTTATGTGCTGTATTGTGTAACAGTAAATTGTATGTCTGTGCAAATTTAGTGGTTATTTCAATGGAAACTGTGCTTGTCTGTAAATGATTGGCTATCACACCATGCTTTAGTAGTATATTTAGGACTGTGTGCTACTTAATGCAACACCAGCTACATACTACAACTATACTACTCTCCTGCTGACTGGGCGTGGCTAATTTGAGACCATTGATTTGTTGTATGATGCTTGGATTTTTCAGTATCCCTATGAGTTAAGTGATGTAACATTGATGGCAGGACCGCTCCCTGCGAAGGCAACAGGAACTATTACAGCACTGGGAGCTTGCGGTTGACTCTGTCCAATTTCCTCAGCTGCACAAGTTAGACTCTGAGTAGTAGAATCTACTGAAGCACCTGCGGGAGCACGTGAAGCCCTCATTGTGCACTTGTTGAATAGCCGAGAAGTACGCATGCTAACTTTTGTAAATGCAGAGTGCACCTTTCGACTCCTGCTGCCTGGCACCAGCAGAGTTCCACTATCAAGTTATGCCCATGCAACTGGAAGGCTTTTGAAGACAAGACAATCACTGCATTCAGCCGGACTGAGGATAACAGTTGGTAAAAGAACATAGACTCACTTAAGACAGAGTGTAGAAACTGGGGGGAATTAAGGATTTGTTCGTTGTTTATTTTATGCCAGGGGTCTTCAAACTGGGGGCGAGCCCCTGTGTGGGGGACCACAATTGATCGCAAGGGGTGCGCCAGGCTCTGGCCAAAAGCAGTATCCTGCTGATAACAGTGCTTTGTTTTAAGCAGAAACTAGCATTTACAATGCAATGGTCTCGGCATTATTATAGGTAGAGCCATTGGCATTGTTCATGACTTTTTTTTTTTAAATCATAAATAAATGACATTGTCATTTACATTGCCAATAGCTTAATTGTTAAATAAATGGCATTGTCATTTACAATGCCAATAGCTTAATAGCTCGCAAATGCATGACCTATAGCATTTACACCCACACAGAGACACACACACACACACACACACACACACACACACACACACACACACACACACACACACACACACACACACTCACTCACTCGCTCGCTCGCTCGCTCGCTCGCTCGCTCGCTCGCTCGCTCACTCACTCACTCACTCACTCACTCACTCACTCACTCACTCACTCACTCACTCACTCACTCACTCACACACAGTCACTCACTCACACACAGTCACTCACTCACACACAGTCACTCACTCACACACAGTCACTCACTCACACACAGTCACTCACTCACACAGTCACACACTCACACACACACACAGTCACACACTCACACACACACACAGTCACACACTCACACACACACACAGTCACACACTCACACACACACACAGTCACACACACACACAGTCACACACACACACAGTCACACACACACACAGTCACACACACACACAGTCACACACACACACAGTCACACACACACACAGTCACACACACACACAGTCACACACACACACAGACACACACTCACACAGACACACACTCACACAGACACACACTCACACAGACACACACTCACACACTCACACACTCACACACTCACACACTCACACAGACACACACACACGCACAGAGCCCCACACACAGAGCCACACATACACACCCCCAGAGCCACACATACACACCCCCAGAGCCACACATACACACCCCCAGAGCCACACATACACACCCCCAGAGCCACACATACACACCCCCAGAGCCACACATACACACCCAGAGCCACACATACACACCCAGAGCCACACATACACACCCAGAGCCACACACACACCCAGAGCCACACACACACGCACACCCAGAGCCACACACGCGCACACCCAGAGCCACACACGCGCACACCCAGAGCCACACACGCGCACCCCCAGAGCCACACACGCACCCCCCCAGAGACACACACACACCCCCCCAGAGACACACACACACCCCCCCAGAGCCACACATACACACCCAGAGCCACACACCCAGAGCCACACACCCACACACCCAGAGCCACACACGCACACACCCAGAGCCACACACGCACACACCCAGAGCCACACACCCAGAGCCACACACGCACACACCCAGAGCCACACGCACACCCCCAGAGCCACACACACACACCCAGAGCCACACACGCACACACCCAGAGCCACACACGCACACACCCAGAGCCACACACGCACACACCCAGAGCCACACACGCACACCCCCAGACACACACACACACCCCCCCAGAGCCACACATACACACCCAGAGCCACACACCCACACACCCAGAGCCACACACCCACACACCCAGAGCCACACACGCACACACCCAGAGCCACACACGCACACACCCAGAGCCACACACGCACACACCCAGAGCCACACGCACACCCCCAGAGCCACACACACACACACACACCCAGAGCCACACACACACACACACCCAGAGCCACACACACACACACAGAGCCACACTCACACACAGAGCCACACGCACACCCAGAGCCACACACGCACACCCAGAGCCACACACGCACACCCCCAGAGACACACACACACCCCCCCAGAGCCACACACCCCCCAGAGCCACACATACACACTCAGAGCCACACGTACACACCCAGAGCCACACACGCACACACCCAGAGCCACACACACACACAGAGCCACACTCACACACAGAGCCACACGCACACCCAGAGCCACACACGCACACCCAGAGCCACACACGCACCCCCCCAGAGACACACACACACCCCCCCAGAGCCACACACCCCCCAGAGCCACACATACACACTCAGAGCCACACATACACACCCAGAGCCACACACGCACACACCCAGAGGCACACACCCAGAGCCACACACGCACACACCCAGAGCCACACACGCACACCCCCAGAGCCACACGCACACCCCCAGAGCCACACACACACACACCCACCCAGAGCCACACACACACACCCAGAGCCACACACACACACACACACCCAGAGCCACATACACACACAGGAGAGCAAGAACAGCGAGGGGGCAGGGAAGCAAGAACAGCGAGGGGGCAGGGAAGCAAGCCCAGCGAGGGGGTAGGGAAGCAAGCCCAGCGAGGGGGCAGGGAAGCAAGCCCAGCGAGGGGGCAGGGAAGCCAGCACACCGAGGGGGCAGCGGAGCAAGCACAGCGTGGGGGCAGGGGAGCAAGCACAGCGAGTAGGCAGGGGAGCAAGCACAGCCAGGGGGCAGGGGAGCAAGCACAGCCAGGGGGCAGGGGAGCAAGCACAGCCAGGGGGCAGGGGAGCAAGCACAGCCAGGGGGCAGGGGAGCAAGCACAGGCAGGGGGCAGGGAAGCAAGCACAGGCAGGGGAGCAAGCACAGCCAGGGGGCAGGAAAGCAAGCACAGCCAGGGGGCAGGGGAGCAAGCACAGCCAGAGGGGAGCAAGCACAGCCAGGGGGCAGGGAAGCAAGCACAGCCAGGGGTCGTAACGCAGCACAAGCACTAACTATCATTACATTCTGCGATTGGGTAATTGAACAACCTTTCGCGATAATACCCTTCTCCAATCATCAATGGACCACGTTTCCCACATCAAAGTTGTTCTTGGCCCCCGTTGTGCCAAATCTGACTCCTACCAGTGTATGTTTAAAAAAAAGAAACTTTATTGAGAACTTGTGGCTATTGCATGTCACTAACAGCAATTAATAGCAGTACAAACAACCACCTTATCAAAAGGAAAAGGCAACGAGGGGGCGAGGGGGGCGAGGAGCTCATGCACACACAAGCA
This sequence comes from Lissotriton helveticus, assembly GCF_964261635.1. NCBI lineage: Eukaryota > Metazoa > Chordata > Amphibia > Caudata > Salamandridae > Lissotriton > Lissotriton helveticus. The sequence goes on from NC_136070.1 coordinate 333,083,715, forward strand.
ACGAGGGGGGAGGGGGTGAGGAGCTCACGCACACAAGCAACGAGGGGGGGTGGAGGAGCTCACGCACGCAGAAGCCACATGAGGGGAGGGGGTTGAGGAGCTCACGCACGCAGAACCCACGAGGGGGGAGGGCGGTGAGGAGCTTACGCACACAAGCAATGAGGGGGCAGGGGGTGAGGAGCTCACACACACAAGCAACGAGGGGGTTGAGGATCTCACGCACGCAGAAGCCACGAGGGGGGAGGGGGGTGAGGCGCTCACGCACACAAGCAACGAGGGGGGAGGGGTGAGGAGCTCACGCACGCAGAAGCCACGAGGGGGGAGGGGGTGAGGAGCTCACGCACACAAGCAACGAGGGGGGGTGGAGGAGCTCACGCACGCAGAAGCCACAAGGGGGGAGGGGGTTGAGGAGCTCACGCACGCAGAACCCACGAGGGGGGAGGGCGGTGAGGAGCTTACGCACACAAGCAATGAGGGGGCAGGGGGTGAGGAGCTCACGCACACAAGCAACGAGGGGGATGAGGATCTCACGCACGCAGAAGCCACGAGGGGGGAGGGGGGTGAGGCGCTCATGCATACAAGCAACGAGGGGGGAGGGGTGAGGAGCTCACGCACGCAGAAGCCACGAGGGGGGAGGGGGTGAGGAGCTCACGCACACAAGCAACGAAGGGGGAGGGGGTGAGGAGCTCACGCACGCAGAAGCCACAAGGGGGGAGGGGGTGAGGAGCTCACGCACACAAGCAACGAGGAGGGGAGGGGGTGAGGAGCTCACGCACACAAGCAACGAGGGGGGTGAGGAGCAACGAGGGGGGAGGGGGTGAGGAGCTCACGCATACACAAGCAACGAGGGGGGGAGGGGGTGAGGAGCTCACGCACAAGCAACGAGGGGGGGAAGGGGGTGAGGAGCTCACGCACACAGAAGCCACTTAAATGCAGCACTTTTAGTTTCTTATTCATCCAGAAGATGATTTTCATCTAAATGCTTAATATATGCCTTTCACTCTGAAGCTATGATAAAGGCCCAAATGCTGTTATGACAATACCAGCCCAGTGTGCTGAACAATAATTTTCACTGCATGTCCCTGTATGCCTCCCGAGAGGTGCACCTCTATGGCACAAAACATGTCATTGTTTAGCAACAGCCCTTACTAAGAGGCCTATAATTGTGGGAGCATGACCCTGCTCACTTGCCTGTGCCGATTTGAAATGCGCAGTCAGAGAGCTTATGTTGCTGCACAAGACTTCAGATTCCAGTGTTCCCAATCTGTCACCTTTCAGGCACACCGAGAGTAAATGCACCATATGAGCCTTGAGGGGAATCGTTAAACCTGCGCACTAAACAATCCCCCACATCCCCACCCACAAAGGCATCTGGGAGAGTGTGCAGTCAAATGCATGCCTGCCTGGGTAATCGATGTAATAGCCTCTCCCCGCAGAAGGAAAATGACATTTCCTTGTGCTCAAGATGGGAAAACCGGATTGTGCGAGCAGTAAAGTCGGCCTTAAATCAATTTGATCCAAGTGAAGTTGCTGCCCTGCGTGCGCCCGCGGAGCAGGGCTGTTTATTTATTTCCCACTCCGCACCGTTCCCTGCACATCTGGCACATTTAACGTGCCCATTCCCGGTGCTTGGGTGGCAGCATGTTTGTCAGTTTTACCACCACCCAATTGCAGCTGCCACCCAGACCAGGCACTGTGGCCTCAAGAGCCGTCCACACAGGTAGGGCACACGTGCGCAGCGCCTGGAAGCAGCGCTGTCCTCACCTGTCTCTTAGTCCCGTACGTCGTCCAGGTGGGTCCCAAGTCGTTTCAAGGTTAGTTGGAACCTTTACCCACACGCCCCGGGGCATGTATAAAATCCCCATTCCCACCACCCCCAGCCGAACTGGCATAACTCCCAGGAGCAGCCGATAATGCTGAGCGGGACTCCAGAAAACTGCTTTCGGCCTGGGCGAGTTGCACCGCCACGGTTGAGGGGGGCGCTTAGTCGAGCAAGTCTACCGTTGATCAGTTGGTAGAGCAGAGGACAGCAGTCCAATAACAGGCGTCCTTGGAACGCATGTTCGAGTCCGTATCTATGTGTTTTTGCCCCGAGGGGCATGAGCAGGGAGCACTGGCAGGGAGGGGTCGGCCGCTCATCGCTCTGACCCTGCCAGGGACACCTACCTCCCTGTGCCCTGCGCTTTTCCTGTGTGGGGTGGATGTCCCCGGTGGACTCCGTTGGAATGCAGACATCGTGGTTCCCGTTCTAGATAAGCGAGTCTCGGGGGACTGCGAGCGGCTGCCCCACTCGTCATACTCATCCTCGTCGTCAATGTACATGAAATACGACGCAAAATGGCGGCCGCAACTCCGATAATTTCGGATTCGGGGGCGTGTTTTTTGCGCTCTGAGTGACAGATGACGTCACAGGGCTAAAGAACGCAAAAAACACGCCCCTGAATCCGAAAGAGACTGGGCTTTATTGGAGTGACTCCCTTCTCCTCCAATGGCTGGCCTCTGTTTAGGAAGCCAGCCAATGGAGGATAGAGGCGGGTTTATGCCCCCTAACTCCAAAACATTAATTCTTCTGGACTCCGCCCCCTCACTGCTTCGCAGTCCCTCGACCTAAAAAATGAACGCCAGTAACCCTCTCCTCTTTGTAATGGGCCTTCACTATGTCATTTATATCCCAGCTGTGTCAAAAGAGAAGGGACTAAAAATATTCTTCAAAACTCCCCATTTCTAATAATCTCACTGTGGATACTTTTACACGTTAGTAAGTCCTGCTTAACCAGAATAGTATATTTGGCAATCATGTATTTGATTGCATTTAAACCGGTAACATAACTTAACTGCAATGTTCAAATATGACTAGACATATTTAAACAATGGCAATTTAATAGAATAACTGCAAAAAAGTTTGAGGGAGCTCATCGTTAAAGTTTGAAGAACACTGTTTATGCTAAACAAATGCACTGGTAACTTTAAAACAACTACTCTAGGTCGCTAATGCACAATTCTTCCTTATTAAAACCAGAAATAGGAATAGTTATTCTACTGAGACCTGTGGAAGCTGGCCAGAATCTCTGAAAACAAGATGTTGCTCCCCAAAGCGAGACACTGCGAGAGGGGAAATTGTAGTACCTATTTTGCACAGTGCTGTGTAGAGGTGGACTAGCCAACAAATCAAAAGGGACATTCAAGCCAATGGTGGTCTCAGTTCTAAGAGCCCAAACATGAGTTGAGCCATGGGAACATTTGGCATGGAAAGTACGATAACGCGTCTTCAAAAAGGTGTTCTCTGACAAGCGTTTCACTTTAGTACTTCAGATTATATTCCTGCATTGAGAGGAGTTTATTAATAATGATAGCTTTTAAACGTGAATTTAGAAACATTCATGCAGTCACACCCAACTCCGATGGCAATACTATTAGTGAACTAAGTGTCAAGTCAGTTGTGAGTCACACCCTATATGTGGGCTATATTCTTATTTCACCTGGAGCAACATTATAGCTAATTAAGTGAAACACAAGGTATTTCTGTACAGCACATATCCTCACGTATTGCAAGCCTTTCTCAAATGCTATAATAAAAAGAAGGCACAGTAAAATGAAATAATTGCGTAGGATCACACAATTTGGTCAGGTGGTAATCCAAAGTTTTCTAATGTCACATTGTGTAATTCATCAACTCGATTGGTATCCCTTTATTGCTCCTGTTTGACAGCAAGGTTTAAAGCATTGTCTTTCATTCTTAGTGTGTGCGGTTAGAGTGTGGGTATAAGGGAGAAGGTAGAAGAAATCTCCAATTATTTTTGGGTTGACGGCTCAAGAGGACTCCAAACTGAACCAGGGCCTAGCATCTGGCTTGAGCATTCAGTGGCTCACCCACCTCTATACTGTACTCTGGGTATTTTGTGTCTGAAATAAGCTTAGATGCTGCTGCCAGTGTGATACCTGTTTTGTATGTGAGGATATCTTAGCTTGCACTGCTAATGACCATCTTGTACCTGTGCTGCGAGTGAAGGGAACTTGCACTGCATCCAAAGGCTATACATTGTGTATGTGTGTGTTTACCCACAGGCTTGGACTCCTGCTGCTGTCCATGTTCTGTGCATGCAAGAGAAGAGTACATTGTTTCTGACCAGATCGGTTTTTGTAAGGAAAGCATATTCTCCTGCTCGGTGCTGTACCTGTTTAGTCTGTGCAATTCTTGCTATGCATGTGAGTCAAGTTGCACTCGTACACCCCAATGCTGTTCCTTAGACCTGTACCATATTTGAAATGTTGACTGTTCATTGCATCTATAGGAGGTATTCAACAGTGCTGTCCAGTGCCACACTTATTCCATGTCTTTGAAGGAAGCTTGCACCCCCCCCAAGCACCACTCTTTTTCCATGTTGTTAAAGAAAGCTAGCACTGTCTCTGCAGTACCACATTTGTTCCATTTCTTTAAAGAAAACTTGCACTGCCTGATCCTGTAGTGGCATACTTGTTCCATGTCTTTGAAGTAAACCTGCCCTGGTCCTGCAGTACCTCGCTTGTTTCATGCCTTTCAGGGATGATTGTGATGAACCTGACCAGCCAAGGACCCCAGCCCTCCTGCTTCCTGTGCTTCATTTTTTTCTGTGTTTTACGTATGACTAAAAGGCTATTTTAGCTGTCTCATCAGCCTCATGTACTCTCACAAATAATACATCATCTTGCTTAAAGAAAATGGACTTTAGGTAAGCCCACTTCATTTATTTGTCAGGCAGTGTCATCATTCACATTGGCCCATCTGAACAGCTTACATACAATTAATTGGGCAGAACATCACCCCTTTTCAACCTTTGGCTTTGTTGCCAATGTTTGGCCCTGCCTAGTAGACAACCGCTGGTCTTTAGGATGCCAGGTAGTCTAAGTGACTGTATTTTGTCTGCTTACTCGGTGTTACTGTGTACCCAAAAGAGTCCACCATCAGAAGATGTTTTCTTTAGGTCATCTCCTAGCCACTTCTCTGCGAATTTAGACTAGTGTTAATTGTGTAATGAGAGTTCCAGCAGCCATTGCTACTGGACCAGAATGTTGTTCTGCAGAGCACTTGCTTGAAGCTTCAAATCCATGGCATTATCTTTGAACAGTATTCTGCAGACTCTGTCATATTTTGCTATTCCAAGATGGCAGACCAGAGTGAAGCTTTACTTTTTAGGTCGAGCATAGTGGGAGCGTGCATGCACTGCTCGCTCTCCGAGGCATGCTGTTTTAGGGTATGCACAAGCAGCCCCTCCCACGCTTCGGCCATATTTGTCATTGGCTGTGTGGCATTGTCTTTTGTGAACGCTGGCTTTTGATTGATTGAGGCTTGTTAGTCCCTCCTTAGTACCTTATTGTCTCCAATTGTTACCGCCCATATGACTGGAACTTTTACTTGGCTTGTTACACGGTCGGCTTTATCTAGGAGGTGAGCACTATTTTGTTTAAGGACACCTATGGGGACAATGGCGGCTGCTTTTTGTTGTATTTGCATGCTTAGCGCGGCGCCTGCTTTAGGGACACCGTGCTCCGTTTAAATATATATTTTTTTACTTTGATGTTGAGGGAGGCACTTCAGGGACACCGCACTCTGTTTAAAAGATTTTTTAATGTAATACTCAGTGCCGCGCCTCCTTCAGGGACAGTGCACCCGGTTTACTTTTTTAACACTGCACTTTAAAAAAAAAACATTTTTTAATAAACTTTCATAATAAGCGTGGTGCGTGCTTCAGGGACACTGCGCTGAACCAGGAGCAGCTTCGGCTGCTTCACTGCCCACTCCCTCCCCTCAGCCAGTCCGTGCTCGCCTCCTCTATTGGCACTCTCCCTCCTTCGCATGAGGGGGCGGGGCTTAGGGGCCATCTTAGCGAGAGAAAAGAAGCAATGCAATGGGCCTCGCATTTACACAAGTTTGAGCTATTGGCATTGTGAATGACAATGCTATTTTTATGTTTTTAAAGCATAAATAAAAGGCATTGTAATTTACAATGGCAATAGCTTAAATGTGCGTAAATGCGAGACCTGGTGCATTGTAAATGCTTGTTAATTGTTTATTGAAGCATATGCCACCCACATTTAGTTGCCATGCTTTTTTCTTTTTTTTTTTTTTCTTTCTTCATTTGCTTCAGCATATGCTTGCAAAATAAAGAAAACCACAACACTGCTTTTTATGAGGCAAGTGGGACTTTTTGTTGATGCCAAGAAACTCCTGTAAAAGTCCACAAAGATCCAAACTCACATAATCTGCAGTTCTGGTACAAGTGTAGCTGGTGGGAGATTATATAACCTCAGTGGACATTCATGTTTCAGTCTAGCTTACTTCAAGAGGTTTGAATTGCATCAGTAGAAGGATGCACACCACGTACTCGACCTGTCCCTCTTATGCCTCCATCTGTCCAAACTCTACTACTTCCTAGTGAGTGGAGTACCTGTGTGTGAGCAGTGTGCTTGTTTGAGTTCAGGATAGCCTTCATGTTTTTTTTGAGTGCATTGTAAAGGGTTTGTCTGTATAAATGCATGATTAACATTGTCTTTTGCGAGTGCAGGGTAAGGAGGTCTACAGGTTGAAAGTTGTGTCTGTGTGAGAGCGGAGTGACGTATCAGCCTGTGTGAGTGCAGCATGTGGGATGTGTTATTGTGAGGGCAGCAGTATGAGTGTGGGGTCCCTCCATGCAATGTCCTTGTGTGCATGCACTTTACAAGTGTGAACCTATTGACGTTGGTAATGCTTTTTAGGGTAATGGCTTGACTTGCGGAATAGCAGTGCTGGGAGTGGAAATACAATAGTGTGTGTATGCAAGTGGTAGTGAGTTTTGATATGGCAGATGCAGACTCTGTTGAAGGAGGCTGGAGAATGTCGGTGGTAGCTGGCAGAGTGAGATTTCACCCTATGGAGGGGCCTAGTTACTAAGCTTGTTCTAGGGGCAAGGGTAACCTCACTATGCCACTGGTCTTCATGCTGGTTGTATCATGGGGCTGTCTCTGCAGTGGGGCTTGACCAAACCCAAGCAGGTGGCTTCAGAAACCTGACCTGTTGAATTGCTGTTTGTTCAATTCTTTCTGCGCTTGCCCATATCAGTGTTTTGTGGTCAGTCACGTAGGACAGAGGATTTTCACGTTGTTGATATGTACAACTACTGTGCCTATGGAAGTTGGTCAATCCTATGTTAGATTTACAATCACAAACCTGTGTGATGCTTTGTTGTGCAGCTCTCAGCCATGTCTGATCGGACAAATTGTGCAACGCCAATAACCGAGATTCGAAGCGTTTCATGGTGGTTAGTTCTGTCTAGAAGCAGCTGTGGCTGTCTCAGGCAGATTGCTTAAAAGCTTGTAAGACTCACAAGGTCTCACATAAATGGCACTGCTTTATGGCAGGAAGTACTAAAGGTCAACGTTTCACCTACCAGGAAGTCTTGATACAGCGGTGCTTCTTACTTGTCTCAACGCTACGCCCATGATGCCACGTTCACAGTTTGTGCTTGTCACTGAGGCTACTAGTCATGTGATAGGATAGAAATAGTGCAATGTTTACAGGCCCACATGTAATTCACCTTGAGTATGCACTGATAATGGTGCATTGTTTGCAGTCTGTTTATAGCTATGCTAAGGTGTGCAGTGTGTGCAGTCTGTGTTTGTACACAGTACACATGATGCATTGGTATTTGTGTGTTTGCGCGAAGTATGTGATACAGATATTTATTAGATTGTCTGTTGCGGTTATACCATCACAATAACTTTTCGAAAATGCCAGGAGAGAAAAAGAGGCCAGGGAAGCATTTGGAAGACTTCAGGACATGAGGGAAACTGCAGTGGGAGTTCATGTCCCTGTGTGGGCGTGGCCTTGGGCTGCATCTTGTGCAGCTATCAAGCAATCCGTGGAGTAGGGCTGGAAGAATCTTTATTAGTTGCTTGTACTACATAAAACCTTTTTATGTTGGCAGGTGAATTCTAAAATTGGGAGACTTTTGTATAAAGGTTCTTAGTGTGTAGTGCCCCTTGCGTCAGACTCACTGTATGTCTGAGATGGTGTCTGGAATGTTGAGAGTCGAGGATGGTGTGTGGTCTGGAGAGGGAGTTAGGAGAAAGGTACAGCTGGAAGGAGACTGGAGCACCGACAGGAGCTATTAGGCTGTGGATGTAACCTCCGGCACTAAAAAGGAGTCAAGAGTATATCTCACACCAGAATATCCCTAGACTCGTGTATGTAGACCGTGCCTTCTAAACACAACAGACAAACTCATGGTTCATTAATTATTCAGTCTCTAGAAGCTGTCAACTTGCAAAACATACGCAGTCAAAAGTGTACGGCTTATGGTGGAAAAGCATGTGAATCTAATAATTAAAATGTAAACTATGTATCATTATAAATACAAGTATTTAAACTTTATTTTTTTAAATAATTGATCCACAAATGACTCCCTCTAAAGATTTTGGATACTCTAAGATTGTCTACACTCACGTTTGATTGAAGTAGTGTGTTCAACACCCCGTAGTTGCCTACCTTCTGTGCGTAATATTTTCCCTCTAAAATATATTCATTCACCAGAGGAAGGTAATATATATGTGCTCAGAAGCCAACCGTAAGAGTTTATTTGTTGGGAGGGCAATATCAGATTGGCCAGGCTCTTAGGGTCCTGACCTTGTAAGCTCTATGCACTAGTCTCAGGTCTTGAAGTTCATCCCTTGATTATTCAGGAGCTTATTCAAAGTGGTAATGGCATTGTTCATATGGTTAGAACTCTTCTGACCAGAGAGGAGGCCGACTGTCTGGTTTTGTAGTTTGGATGTGATTTTCACATGTAGGTGTTTCCCGATTGTGTTGGAGAAGTCTAGACAGGACAGAACTGCTGCGACGACTTGCGTGATCCTGAATGACAGGAGTAGCAGCAAGAGGGTATCCTATATGGCATGCATTGAGTGGATGCCCTCTTTGTCGTTGTTCACATGGGAATAATGGACGGGGGATCAAGATTCTCAGCGATGTTATAAATGTTCTCTTTGGATCAGGGCGAGGACCCTGCTGTTTCCTACCAGTTTAGAGGGTTGATAATGGGTTTCCAGGCCCAATGAGCAGGAATTTGTTATTGGCAATATGAGCAGTCCTGTATCAAAAGTTGTAGGCATAAGGACCAGCCTTCAAAATGTTGGGTTTCAGGACCTTTGTGTCTGCTCAAGGAGGTTCTGATTGACATATGACTATGTGTGGCATCCTACTTTTGATTGTTTTGTTATTCATATGGTGATTGAGGAATGGTGATGTTGCTGTGCCCTGGAGAACACAATAAAAGTGGATGGAATGCCTGAATTAATCTCAGCCACTGGTAATAACCCAGGGCTGCATCCTGGTCCATCGTTAGTTAACCCACCATGCCACCTCAGTTTGAACCTAGCCATATGCAAATCAGTCTTGGTCCTACTCCAATGGGAAAAGTTCAGCCCAAACTGCCAGGCCGCACCTTGTAGCTTCCCATTGTTGATATTTAGGACTGCTGATGGCCTAGACAATTGTGACCAGAAATTATTCCTTGAAGCTTGGTTCACACAGATTATATCAGTTTCAGTTTCCAGGTAATTTAGTATTGTGATTCTTGGTTTCAGGTGGCTTTCATACGATCAAGACTTTTTCTTGATCTTGGTTCTTATTGTTGTTGTTCCTCTATTATCTTCATGAGGGACTTTTCTAGTTCATGATTTGACTGTAACTTGCCCAAGGAGACTGTTTTGTTTCAAGCCGAGGATTTAAATCATGCAAAGAAATGGGATACAGTTGCATGTTTGGTTGTTTCTCCTGTGATTTAAGTATGGTGGCATGTTTGAGTTGGTTAGGCACAGTTCTGTGAGCAATGACTTTACGCACTTTGAGGGCAGCGAGGATATCAACCTAAGTTGTACTCTTCGCATTGCTTGTACCTGTTGGTGAGATAGAAGGGAAGGTTCAAAGAATTTAAGATATGATTGGTTCCACCTCAGAGATTAGGAAAAGTTAGCAGAAAACTGCAGGGCTCAGTATGTTTTGAAGTGTTCGGAAATTATAAAGCTGTCTTGTAATACTAGTGTACAAATTGGTGGTGTTCTTTTTTTTTTTTTTTTTTTTTATATATATATATATATATATCTTTATTTATTGGATTTTATAACAGTAAAGTAGTACTCAAGAAGCACAAAAGAAATATGCAAGGGAACAGGGAAAAAAAGCACAATAATTATCAGGAAAATACAATACGGAAAACATTTCCCGCCAGTTTTCACTATATAAGCAATAAATGGTAACTCACTAAAGACAATATAAAAGAACGAGCGAACTGAGAGAGTGTGTGGAGAAAATAAAAGAACTACAGCGAATCACAAACTGATCGGCACCCTTATAATGGTCATTGTGAAGCATACAACAGAGACATATCTGGGAATATATGAGTTCCAAGTCTCGCGTTCATCAAATTGTGTATGCATCAACCATCCTCGGGTCTCTCTATAGCAACTGGGAAAAGCAACAAGTAGTCTCACAGTGGTTTCCATATGTTTTTAGGTCTGGTGGTTGTAATGTTGCATATATATCACTAGTGGTGTCGCAGTATACCAGATCACGAATCCATGCCTTCGTCGTTGCGGCGGTAGTGCAGGGACATCTGACGTTTAGCCAGTAACAGGGCAATGGCTGCATAATGCCGTATTCCCATAGGGAATGGCCATTAGTGGGGTCGGGGTAAGTAAAAAAATCCATCATACCCAATAAAATGGAAGAAACCCTCCCAGTAAGCAAATATTGGAGCACAGTACCAAGTCATATGAGAAATCTGCTTGGTCCGCTGTGCATCTGGGACAATAGTGTTATTTGGTGAGGTCAATTTAAGCAATGAGATGTGGGGTAGTGTATGCCCGGTGTAGATATTTAAGATGGAGCACATTATGTAGATGGTTATGGGAAACCAACTGAGTCTGCTCTCAACCGGTAGTGGGTTCCCCTAGTCTCTCTCTCCCAGGCCACCCGAGTCCTCTCCACCCCAGCAGGTCTTAAAAGGAGAGGCAAGTGGCATAATCGAGTAACAAAATGGGTATTGTCTGGGGTCGTGATTACCATTGTAAGTGGTGGGAATTCCACAGGCTCTGCAAGAAGGGAAGGGAGTGTATTACCAATTGTATTGTATAGTTGATGCAGATTGACACATCATATCCCTCTGTCAATGAAGTCACAGATCGCAGATTCGCATCAGCAAAGAGATTGCCCAGTGTGTGAAGCCGGCATACGGCCAATGTCTGCTTCGTCAAGGCCTCTCCAGTCACCGGGAGCCAAGGGTTATCTGGGAGGACAATAGGTGGGGAATATAAGAGGCCAAAGCCCAAGTAGCGTTGGAGTCTAGTCCAGGCCCAGTACGTTGTAGGGAGAGTCTGTATTTCCGAGTGAGTACTGGGGAGACCTCGTAGCGTAATGGTGGAAAGAGGATATGGGTAGGCCTCAGTCCATTCCGACTTAAGGAATTGCTAGCAAGCATCCAGATGATACCAATAAATCGAAAAATGGGCCTGTGCTTTAAGATAGTAGAGGTAGAAGCCAGGGACTCCAGACCCTCTGCCTGCATAGGGCATGGTTAATGTCAGCCAGCTGATTCTTGGTTGCTTGCCGGCTCGAAACCGTAAGGTGTCGAAGAAACTGCTCGTCAGGACTATAGGAATATTAAGGAATAGATCTAAAAAACAGGGGAGCACCATCATCTTAATGATGGCAATTCTGCCAGCAATAGATAGGGGAAGTTTAATCTATTGAGCGATTTGGGATGATAGCCTATCAATAGCAGGGCCGTAATTGAGATAGATGACCTCCACACTACTCTGATGCAGATAGATGCCCAAGTATTTTGGGGTATCTGCGCACCACTGCAAAAGAAACTCAAGTGGGGGGCGTGGCTTGGCGGCGATGTGAGCGGACGTGTGCCTGCGGAGCTCCCGCTGCCGTTGGGCCTGTCATCAGCTATTAAGGCGGATTTCGGGGGTCCGGATTCACCACCCTCCTCCCTGGTACCCCTGACCAGCTGGGCACCGCATCTGACCGCAGGAAACCTCTGCGATCCGCCTGTGCGCCGGCGGGAACGGGCGGCCGACTCCCTGAGAGGAAGTTCACCGGGTCCGTCCGCCATCTTGGGTCCGCGGAGGAGGCGACCCGCAGCGGTGCTTTGGAGGCCCTGAGGCTGCCGGCGATCCCTACCCGGAGCGACCCCCGCCCTTCCCGCAGTGCCTCTCAGCGGCGATCTCACCTGTGCCGCGGCGGTAAGGAGGGGTGACGGAGAGGGGGCCCCGGAGCGGCTTGCGGTTCTGAGGCAACCATCCCCCGCGCTGCAAAGAGTGGGGCGGTGAAGCGGCGGAATCTGGACTCAGGCCCCAGGGTGGGTCGGAGACTTTGCTAGCCTCCCCTCCCCAGCGGACTGCTTGGAGAGCCCGGCCCTGCAGAGCCGAGGCGGGAAGCGGAGGGGACGACCAGTACGGCGGACTACGGCTGGGGGTGCCCCCGGGGCACTTTGGAGAGCGGACGTCGCCTGCCTTCAGGGAGGCGCCGGAACAGTGCGCTTTCGCGGCGGTTCTTCCCTAGGAGGTGAAAGCGGGCCTGGGGCAACAGTGTGTGTCCCTTCCTGGTGCTGGCCCCCTCTGGAGGACTAGGGGCCCCCGCTGGAGGAACGCGAGGGGACCTGCTGCTATACCTGGCTGGACGCGCATAGGGGGCGGAGAAGCTGTGGCCTAGGGCTCCCTGGACTGCCTGCTGTGCCACGTGGGGTGTGCTGTTGCGAGGCCGGGGCCCCTGAGTGCGAGTCTGTGCGCGGGTGCCTCCTACCGCCTCCCTTAGCGCTTTGCGCTTTCGCCCAAGCAGCCTACGACGGACGAGGCCCCTGACGCGGCTTGGAAGACGCCCTGTAGCCCACGCAGAGGATGACGCGCACGAACAGGACCAACAGGGCGGACTCTGCACCGGCCTCCAAGGGAAACCCGTGACGGCCATGTGGGGCAAAGCGGGAGCGCCGGCGGCCAGTGGTGGCCCACCTGCGGAGATTGCGGATTCCCCCCGGTCACACAGGCGTTCATGGCCGCCTTCATGACCGACCTTAAGACGGAGATCGGGTCCCTGCGGTCGGAGGTCCACTCGTGTGTCACGGAACTTCGGAAAGACGTCACAGACTTGGGGGACCGTGTGGACAGCCTGGAGAGGACAGCGGACACGCGCACCGAGGACCAGGAACAACTATGGCAGCGTCTAACGGCCCTGGAGCAACAGAACATTGAACTCCAAATCAAGCAGGAGGATTTGGAGAACCGGGGCAGGCGGAACAACCTCCGCATCCGTGGCGTGCCGCTCGGAGAAGAAGGGGAGGACATGATGGACTTTGTGGCGCAACTCCTCCACGAGGTGCGGGGCGACGAGGACGTATCACCCCCCACACTGGACCGGGCTCATCGAGTGGCGGCGCCTGCAGGGAGATCGGGGCTCCTCCCGGACATCATCACGAGGGTGCATTTTTTTGTGGAGAAGGAGGAGATTTGGAAGCGTGCTAGGGACAAACCGGACCTGCAATACAAGGGCCACAAGATCCAGATCTTTCAGGACTTGGCGCCCAACACCTTGAAGCGGCGACGCGCTTTCCGCCCTGTGACGGAGAAACTGCGGTCCCTGAACATCTCGTATCAGTGGGGCCACCCCTTTGCACTTATCTTTCGATGGGAGGGTAAGCGTAAATCCCTGCGATCCTACGATGAGGCGGCGCGACTCCTCAACATTGCAGGCTCTCCACCGGGGACCCCCTCCAGGCGCCCTCCGAGCAAGAGGACACAGCTTACCCCGGACTGGACCACGGTGCCGAGGAGACAGCGTGCGACACCTGCTGACGTACCAACAACGAGCCAAGCCAGGCAGGAGGTCATTGCCCACATTAGAGCGCTGGAAGAGGTGGAGATCGACCGTGCAGACCGCTCGCCTACGGGACGGTCCTCCACACCGTGAGATGGACAGCATACCTAAGTCGCTCTACCTGAGGTACTGTTCTCTTATCCCCCTCCGGAGGGCGGGGATGGTTGTGGGACGGGAGGGGGGTGGCTTGGACTCCTGAACTCCTTTTGCCGGGCCTAGGAGGGTGGGGGCTCCATACCCTCTAGTGTTCCCGGCCAGCCATGTCCCACCGAGGCTGTCTCCTGGGGAGTGACATCCCGATGGACATTCAAACCCGAGGGTGTAGGATGCCCTACTGTGGAGACAGTGCACTTTGGCCCAGTTGGCCTAGTCTTTGCGGCCTAGGCCGTTGGTCCTTCAGATTGCTGAATGTTTGGCTTTCTTGTTCGACTTTCCTTTTTCTCTTTTTTCTATCTTTTCTTCCTTTCTCTGTTTGCTATGGGGGACAGGGGGTGGAGGTTGGGGCGGAGAGCGGGGGTGGGCCCTCTGGGTGGGGCTCTGGGATGGTGGGTGCTCTGCTGCGCGTAGCTCTGCGTACTGACCTTGGGGACCTCCATGATGGCGAGTGATTCGGCCAGACCCCTTAAGATTTTATCACTCAATGTTAAGGGCCTTAACTCGCCCAATAAGCGTCAACAGCTCTGGCATTACTTCCTGCAGCATGACCCGGACATCATTTTCATTCAGGAGACCCACCTTCTCCAGGCAGATACAAAACGCATGGCGCACCCTAGATACCCCCTCCAATTCTGGGCTTCGGCAGATACGAAAACGGCTGGGGTGGCGGTTTTGTGCAAAGCTGGCATCAGGCGGGGCACTGACAAGCTCTTCCGGGGTGGTGACGGTCGCTTCCTCAAGGTTTCGGTCGAGGTAGGCTCCCGCCGTCTGACGTTGTGCAATGTGTATGCGCCCAACCTGGCACAGGATCGCTTCATTCGGGACCTCTTACATGCTCACGTCCTTCGGGGCGGACCCTCGCTCATCTTAGGGGGCGACCTTAATTTGGTGTGGTGCCCTGCGCTGGACCGGAGTGCGGGCTCCTTTCATGGATCGGGGGCGATGTCCTCAGCGCTGCGTAAACAGTTGGGCGACTTGGGTCTCTTCGACGCTTGGCGCTACTTCTTCCCCGACAAACGGGACTACTCTTTTTATTCGAGTGCGCATCGCTCTTATTCCCGCATCGATCACTTGTTCGTATCGCATGACCTGATATGTGACGTGGTGGATGTGGACATGTCGGACATTTCCATCTCGGACCATGCGCACGTGGAGTTACGCCTCCGAGACCTGCGGAGTGGTCCCCCCAGGGAACGAAAGTGGCGCCTGCCCCCTCACCTCCTCAGAGATACTGCGGCGGTAGATGACATCCGCACGGCCATCGCCTCCTACTTTGAGTTTAACGATCTGCCGGAAACGCCGTTCCCGGTAGTGTGGGACGCCTTCAAGGCTACTATTCGGGGTCATATCACTTCTCTTGAGATAGCGAGAGCGCGAGAAAGACGGGCAGTGGAGGAGGGCCTGGTGGTGGCCTTGAGGGAGGCGGAGGCGCGACACCAAGAGGGGTCCACTCTGAAAGCGCGGAGGCATCTGGCGAACCTGCGGGGGCAATTGCGCATGCTACGTGCGAACCGTGCGGAGAAATCTCTATTAGCATTAAAGCGCGTACATTTTGACGGTGGGGACAAGGTGGGGAAGCTTCTGGCGAGACGTCTGAGGGTCAAGGCGGCCAGATCCCACATAGCAAACGTGCTGCTCCCGGACGGGTCTCGGGCAACGGCGATGGAGGCTAAACTGCAGGCGTTCAGGGACTATTACGCCTCCTTGTACACGGCAGACCCAGCCGGCGCTACCCCGCCGGAGGAGGTCCTGGAACACTACGGCGGGACGCGCTTGCATCCCGACGTGGCGGGTAGGTTGGAGGAGCCGCTTTCCCTTGCCGAGGTGACTGAGGCCATCAAGGATCTGAACTTGGGGAAGACGCCGGGCCCTGATGGCCTACCGCTTTCTTTTTACCGGATCTTCCGGGAGCAGCTAGGTCCTTATCTCCTCAGGCTTTTTGCTTCCTTCGATGGTGGCCAGGGTCCCTCCCCGGACATGGGGATGGCGGAAATAGCTCTAATCCCTAAGCCTGGGAAAGATCCGGCGCTTTGCTCGTCATATCGCCCGATTGCGCTGCTCAATACTGATTTTAAAATTTACACGAAGATGCTGGCTAAGAGACTTGACCCCCACATGCCGGAACTCGTGGACCCTGATCAG
Organism: Lissotriton helveticus; assembly: GCF_964261635.1. NCBI lineage: Eukaryota > Metazoa > Chordata > Amphibia > Caudata > Salamandridae > Lissotriton > Lissotriton helveticus. The sequence continues at coordinate 333,099,901 of NC_136070.1, forward strand.
GTGGGCTTCATCCGGGGCCGCCAAGGGGCAGACAACGTGCGGAGATTGGCACACTTGGTAGGGAAGGTGCATCATTGGCACATTCCGGCGTGCCTCCTGTCACTAGACGCTGAGAAGGCGTTTGACCGCGTGGATTGGGGGTTCCTCCAGGCGGTCCTCTGCAGGATAGGTCTCGGCCCAAGGATGGTAGCCAGGATCATGGCACCTTATGTGGAGCCGAGGGCAAGGGTCAGGGTGAATGGGAGGTTGACAGATCCGTTTGCCATTGGCAGAGGGACACGGCAGGGCTGCCCTCTCTCGCCATTGCTGTTCGCCCTGGCGATTGAACCACTGGCGGACCTGATCAGGCGACACCCGGACATCTGCGGCGTTCAGATGGGGGGGCAGACCCATAAGGTGGCGTTATACGCAGACGACCTTATCCTCACTCTAACGGAACCGCGACGGTCCTTGCCGGCGCTTCATGAGGTGCTCTGTTCCTTCGAAGGCGCCTCAGGTTTAAAAATTAATCACGATAAATCGTGGGTGCTTAACCTCACGATCCCTCCGACCGAGGTTCCCCCCCTGGAGGTGCTGTGCCCCTACCGGTGGACGGACCAGCATATCCGATACCTCGGCCTCTCCCTGACTCCCTCTTTGAACGGCTGGTCGGCACTCAACTGGGCGGAATGCCGCAAATCAGTTCTCGCTGACCTGCAATGGTGGAAACCTCTTACCCCCTCGTGGCTGGGCAGATTGAATGCGGTCAAAATGTCTATCCTGCCTAAAATACTCTACCTGTTCCAATGCCTTCCTACGCCCATCCCTCTGCCGAAGATTAGAGCCTTGCAAAGGGACTGTACTAAATTCATCTGGGGGGGCAAGAGACCCCGCTTCTCCCAGACACTCCTCATGGCCCCGCGGGATCGTGGAGGGCTGGGATGCCCAAATCTGGTGGACTATTACTGGGCCGCCCACTTGCGGTTTGTCATTGAATGGGGTGTTCGACGGAGTGAGAAGGGGTGGCTGCATCTGGACCGGGCGGTCACGGGTCGCACGATCTGGAACCTCGCTTGGACCCATAGGGCGGGAAGGGCCCCTAGCGCTTATTTGGCGGTTCCCACTAGAACGGTCCTGGACGTGTGGGACAGGGTGGCGGTGCGAAAGGGCCTGACGACTTTCCCCTCACCCCACACCCCCATAGAGGATAATCCGTGGTTCCCGCCGGCTAATCACACTACCGCCTTTCGCAGGTGGACGCGTGAAGACTGCAAAGTCCTTACGGATCTCTTTGACGGCAGCTCCATTAAGTCCTTTGGCCATTGTAGAGAGGAGTTCCATCTTCCCCCAGAGGCTGAATTACAGTTTCTGCAGTTGCGTCACTGGGCCCTGTCGGATGCGATGTACCCGGGGGCCACTCGGGCCTTCACCCCATTCGAGAAGCTGGCCCGCTCCGGTGCGGGCGCGAAGGGCCTTATATCAAAAATTTATCAGATTCTGCAACATCCTTCCGCACCCCCTGTACACCCGTATCAACGTCGTTGGCAGGAGACTCTAGGTGCTGATATTGACCAGGCGCAGTGGACCCGCCTCTGGAGGGATGTTCCTAAGGTGTACCGCAGTGTGCCGCAACAGGAAAATGCGTACAAGGTAATGACGCTGTGGTATTATACGCCCCAACGACTGCACAAGATGTTTCCCTCTGTGTCGCCCGGTTGTTGGAGATGCAATCATGTGCCAGGTGACTTCATGCACATTTGGTGGACCTGCCCAGTAATCGCTATCTTTTGGAAGGAGGTGTTGAGCCACATTCGGGGGGTGCTGGGATTTCCCCTGCCTGATGCTGCTAGCACGATACTGCTGGGACTCAAGCCTGTTGACCTGCTGGCCCTGACCCGCAGTGATTGGACCTTAGCGATGCAAATGTTGGGTGCCGCCAGGCAACTTATTGCTCTATACTGGAAGAAGGTGGAGGCCCCCCCTCTAGCTGTGTGGTTCGGCAGACTGTGGCATGTCATTACTATGGAATTGCTCTCGGCCAGGCTGCAGTCTCGCACGACCCGCTTTGAAAAGGTTTGGAGGCCACTAGTGGCTTACCTTTGCAGGAGCGAATACGCTAGGAATATGCCCCCATCGCTGCGAGCATTGCAATTGGTGGAAGATGCGGCGCTCCCCTATGCTCCTCGCAATTTGTAACGCCCCCACTGCAGCGACTGTCTCCTCTACTTCCGCCCTACTCCTCCCCTGCTCTTCTTCTCTTCACCTTCTAACCTCTGCTTTCCTCTTTTGACGGCCTTCTCTTGGGCCTCTGGTTGACTGTTGGGCCCCTGGGGCCGGTTACTTGTTTCTGTTTGATATGTTTGCATTTGCCCGCTCCGCGGGAAGATTTGTGAGGCGGGGTATCACTGGGGTGTGCCGGGCAGCGCTTTTTGGCCCCCTTCTTGATCGACTTCGTGGGATCTTGTTGGACTTTGATGTGCAGATCGATGAGTGCGATTGGACGTTCCGATTTATGCAAACTTCGCACCACGAATTCTTTCACGCGGCCGGCCCCATGAGGGTTGTAGGCTTATCGCTGTGTCACTGTGACCCTTTTCTTATGTGTGTCTCGAACTGAGGCTTAATAAACAGAAGTTGAAATAATAAAAAGTTTCATGCAGAAAAGAAACTCAAGTGGGCAGGGGACTGTGACCTCCGTCAACTGGAAAATTTCCGATTTGCCCCAAATCGGCCAACCTCACAGAGAAGGGCAGAAAGATTGGACTCTCGTCCCTGATGAAGAGCATCACGTCATCGGCACATAGGGAAACCACGATAGAAGTTCAATCCACGTGCCAAATGGTGCTACTGATAATGAAGTATCAGGGGATCCATGGCGATGAGTGTTCTTCTTGTGAAAGGCCTCGATTAGAAGCCATGGTGGTTGCTGCCTCTGGATGGTGTAGGCAGGGAAGAAAGAGGTAACCAGTTTCCGTATTTCTCACAAGTTCTTTCAAGGTGTTTCATTGGTTCCTTGTCTAGTTAGTCCTTGCCTGCACTCGTGGAGAGATATGTGAACTGCTACTCAGTCTTGAAAGGACATTGATTTTCTCCATTTTCCATATAGATATTTTCCAAGATGTATCCTTGTTAGATTGCCAGTAAGCTATTAATGAACTTGGAGGATTAATCGTTGCACTGTTCATAGGAGAAAGTGCTTGGTTGAAAAGGCAAGACTTGATACAGCTAGGATATTTTATGGTGTTTTTCCATTAGTCGAATGGTAGTTGGTAGTGCTAGGATGAAGTCGTTTGGATGTTTCTCTTCAATATATATTTGTGGTTTGATGGGGGCAACCTGAGACATGAGGTGTTGATGGGTGAGTATTTCGTTGAGGATGCCGAGACAAATGCAGCCATGGTTGGTCCAATGCAAGGGACAGACTTGGCAGATGAGAGATGTCTATGATGAGAGATCAATGTGAAGATCCCAGCTTTGAGAGGCAAAGGTGATGGGGTTCCTTGGTTGGAGGATGAGGATGACTGAATCTATATCTTTGAGTCCTCCCTCGTTTTAGCATTTGAGGGCTTTCTGCCTAGTTCATATCACATAAAGGTTTCATTACAGTTTTTGAGCTGTTTCACTCTGCAGAGCTACACTGGAAAGGAGCTTAGCAAATTTTTGGGGAGCGAAGTAAGTTGATTTGTTACCACACATACCGTAAAAGAGCTTTGCTGATGTTGCATTTCACTAAATAGTGAATTTAGGAGTTCTAGAGTGGACTTAGTTGTTCTTTGCAGGTGATGACAGTCATGTGTGTAGATGTGTGGTGTGAAAGATGTCCATAGGATGTCAAGACTTCATGGGTGGTGAAATTTTGTCACAGGTAGATGTGAAGAGGCCACATAGAGGGTTGTTGGCTAGGATAGGTGATTGCCCATTGCCATTGAGTTCTTTAAAATATGTCAGCACATAGTTCTGTTTAGAAAGAGGGTTTTTGAGGAGGACAGTCAGATCCACAGTGCTGGGAATAGGCTTGTGATTGGATGTGGAAGCTGGCTGCCATGGTGATTTTGGTTTGCCTGGCGGGATAGAGTGATACTGAAGCTGGTTGTTGGCAGATCAAGTCGTTGATATTAATTTCTATCATTGCTTCATAAAAAGTGTATAATCAGGGCCAGTGGGGTGTGCTGGCATAGCTCGAGCTGATGCTCATTGCACCACAAGATGGGGTTTCTTTTGTGACTGAAATCAGCAAGGATGCACAGCACTTGTTTGCAATAATGGGAAGATGGGAAAGAGGTGGTTTGTGGTTATTTCATAAAACCTCATAATGTATTTAGGGGCTTGTTAAAGGTGTAGTGTAATATATTTTTGAGCAGATTTCTGTTGTAGTCAAGTTACTTTTGTGGTGATGTATTGTCTCACTTGACTTGTTACCTCTGAGACTTCAAATTCAGTTCATGGCTGCTGTGAGCTGTGCCCCCTCTTTGTTTGGTGTCAATATCTGATGGGGAATAGGTATGATCAGATTGGAAGGATCTTTGAGTAATGTTGTGTGAACAGTATATTTCATATTATTTCTCTTGGTGGGAATCTTAGGACGCATTGCTTTTCTTATCAGGCAGTCGTTCCTAAATGCTGTATAGCACGCTCACACTGACATCAGTGTAAGCCTTGCTCTGGGCAGAGATGGTCAGTTGCTCCGTTGATGTGACAGTTCACCTATTTGTGATCGAAAGCATTGTTTTGTTTCAGTTAAATAATGATGTTATCAAATTTACTTTTTGCCTTCAGTAGTATCTATCTACCAGATACAGTGCATTGAGTGTGTGTACAGTGCTCCTTGAGCTGAAGAGGGCCATTGCCAAGTGTGACGATGCCTCTCCTTGTGCAAAAAAGAAAATAATGTTTCCATTGCAGTTGGTAAATTCCCACGGCTCTGTTCAGCAATCCAGTGCAAGCGAATCAACTTGTAGGATCCTCCCTCTTTGTTTTCACAATTCCCTATTATGATGTCACAAGATGAGGGCTTAGTGGAGTTCTGTTTGTTGAAGCTGAGGTGGAAGGGCACAGGTAGGCCCTTTTGAAAGATGGAGAGAGGCGCCGCTGGCTTCTTTTGGTTTCCCATGGCATGGGCAGCCTTCACGGCTATCTGAAACAATGTCTCTAAAGACTAAAGGCGAGTTCACTCTATGGGGCTTTTGCAAACTCCTCTAGTTAAATTTAGTAAACACAAAAAAACACTTTTGTCGCACATTCTGCCTGTCCCTTATTTACTCACAGATTAGAGTCTCTGTCCTTGTTTGTCCTGCGTTGGATGAGGAAGTGAGATTAACCCTCCACAGTATCAGGCAAGGGCTTTGTTTGAAGTGGGTCCCCCACATTAGCTGGTGGGTAATCATAATTAAGAGGTTGGGTTTACTTTAGGTTCTCGGCTATTGTTGCACTTTCCCGCGTTTGGATACCTTGTAGCAACCCATTGACGTTCTGTTCCAACAGTGACAATTGTTGCTTTTTGCCTGCAGCGCATATTTCAAATGTTATTTGGCTGCCCGTGTCTTTTAATGCTGTTATTGTGCACCTGTGATCCTTTCTTTTCTAGAGCAGCTACAGGCTGTACAAATGTCGAATTAATTGGTTGCTCATTTCCCTGTGCTCTTGTTACTAACTTAATCTTACTGTTTGTGGAAGAACCAAGTAGTGTGCGTATTGTTCTACCCATTTGATTATTCGTTGTTTTTTTATGTTGAGTGTTGTAATTGGCTTATCAACTTTATGATGCGTAAAAGCCTGTCTCTTGTGTGATGTAGGGTATTTTCCTGTGGGTGAGAGTAGGATTCCACTCAGTCGGCCCAGGTTTTGCACACTCAAAGCAAATCTCGTGTTTGGCCGGTGGAATGGTTGGGCTTTGTTGGTTTTTACGACTGCTGGTGTTTTTATATTGGACCTGTGTCCTTCCTTCGTTTTGAGACAATCGTGATTAACTGGTTGCTGACACCAGTCACTTTTAGAGGTATATTTGATTGAGTAGATTTCTTTAATTAATTGAGGGTGCAGAATTCCATAAAAACATACCACGCACCTCAGAGCTGCCCAACTCCATTTATAAAGGGATGCAAATATGTTGGATTGTCAATATAAACATCGCAAATTATCATTCAGTTAATGTATATGGATATAATAGGGTGTAAATGTATGTTATGACTCCTGAGTGCTGCTCGTGGACCAGAGTTTGTCATATTCTAGAGGCGGGCTGGTTTTGCAGCCCTACTGTATTACATTGTAAAAGAAAGGTGGAAACCACTGGAAAGGTGCCTACTTCCTTCTTAATAAATAACAAGGAAACCTTTCCGAAGGTTTTTGTTTACTCTCCTGCGGCCTCAAAAAAAGTTTCTTTGGGCGGTATCTGTCTCTGCTTCTCAAAAAAGTTTTGCCTATATAAGGTAAGACTTTCATGGCCTCTGCCAACCACATAACTAGGGTAGTCTCCTCACTCCATGTAATCAAGGACTATGTTTCCGACCCTTGGCTCTCAACCTGTAAATCATTGCTATGAGGGGTATTAGTGTAATTGAGTGGAAGCAAACTACAAGACCTAGATTGTATTAGGTTGTTACATGAAAGCCCAGGTGCTGTGTCCTTGATGACCCAGAGTGAGTTGGGTATTCGACACAATACCGTCCCTTCTAACCAGTGGTGGCTGACACAGGTAAGAGTGGTGGAGTGGGGCGGGGAGGAGGGGTGAATCAACGGGATAGGTAAAATAAAATGAAAATGAAAAAAACAACTTGCGCTTGCCGCATCGCCGACTTGGTAATTTGGTTTTATTTATTTATATTCTACCCATTCTATTGACTCTCCCCCACCCCACCCCTCCTCACCACCCATACCTTTGCCAGCCGCCACTGCTTCTAACATAAAAGTTTCAGATTAGCATCTCCTCATATTCAGGATGTGGTCAGATCATCTAGGCTTGTGTGTTGCAAATATGAAGATGACACATAATTCACTCGAAAAACGGATGGCCTAAAGGACTACCACAAGTTAAGACTTAATGATTTTCTTCGTGCCGTAGATACATGGATGATGAATAACCACCAAAATCAGAACACCGCAAAAGGAGAGATCATGGCCAGTGGACAATGGCACCACCACCAGCCTTCAGACATTGAGCCCAAGCAACATGTTTCCCCAACCTGCCTCATCAGGAAAAATGAGGAACCAAAGGGTAGACACTCAGCTCTGTCCAAGTTACCATGTCAAGGAGATCAAAAGAAACACGTTCTGTAGTAGGGGATCTCTGTGTATAGTCATAATCTAGTGAATAGTCCCGCCCATGTGCGTGGACCCCGGAGCAATCAAAAATAATCTCTTATAGTGTCAAAAAATGCAGAAAAGCATAGACACTTAAGAGAGAATTTAAAGACCGATAATGCAGCCTAAAAAGGCTACACTGTCCAGTACTTCAACTAGAAATTCCACCATAAAATCCACAAAACAGCAAAAGCCTGTACAGATTTCCCTTGCTTTACTAGCAAAATCCCTCAGGAATGATAGAGAGAAGAACCTGGACAGACAAGCCCCATAGGCTGCCATTATGTGGCTCAAAACAGGATACTGTGCCTTTAAGAGAATCTTCCAGAACCTTCTCCCAGTATCCCAGAATGCATAGCAGGTCCAACTTAGTTTCAGTTCTTTTTTCCGGCTCCTGCAAGCAGGACCCTGGAGCATTGAGCTCTCCCTTTTCAAGGGTTTTGTTGGTGTTTTTTCACTAATTTCGTTTTTGTGTACTTTTAAAGTACTTTAGTGACTTTCTTCTTGGGTTTTTGCTCTCTTTGGCTGTTCATAATGCCTGCATTATTTGATAAATGCCCAGAGTGCTCCAGGAAGAAGGCCAAGTCAGACCCCCATGAGGTATGCATCCTCTGCCTTCCTTCTTCCCACATCCCAGAGGAGTGTGTGATCTGTAGAGGCTTCTCTGGCAGGACCCTGAAGGACAGGAGAAAAAGCATACTTCAGGGACTTGAAGAAAGAAGATTGAAGGCTCAAGGTGGGTCTGGAGGGGTTTCTGCTGCCCATGCTGAGGCCTCTGGGGGGTTCCCCAGGGGCAGGAAGTCCAGCAAGCGTCTGAGATCTCCGTCTGGTTCAGTTGCTAGGACCACGACGTCGAGAGGAAGGTCCACGGCCAGTTCCCGGTCTCCCCAGGGCTCTGGGTCGAGAAAACGTCGCCCGTCGAGGGACGTTTACAGGCCGCCGTCGAACCCGGTGTCTATCTCCTCGTCATCGGCGTCGAGTGGACGACATCGGAGGGCCCGGCGTCGGCGCTCGCCGTCGAGGCGACACCGCCGTTCGCCGTCAAAGGCAAGGATATCATCATCGTCGTCGAGGGGATCCTCGTCGTCGAGGTCGCCGTCGAGACGGAGGAGGTCTCCGGCGCCGAAGAAGTCGACGTCGAGACGTTCGAAGGGGTCGACGTCGAGACGTTCGAAGGGGTCGACGTCGAGGCGATCGAAGGGGTCGACGTCGAGGCGATCGAAGGGGTCGACGTCGAGGCGATCGAAGGGGTCGACGTCGAGGCGTCATCGCCCGTCGTCGAGATTTCGAGGTTCGTCCAGCTGGTCGGGGTCGACGTCGAGGCAGAGAAGCCGGTCGACGCCGAGGAGTGGGAAACGGTCGACGCCGAAGGGCCGCTCGCCGTCGAAGGACACAAGATCGCCGTCTGAGCACCGCTCTTCGCCGTCAGGAGGTCGTAAGGACAGACCCAGGACTGTGGGGGGCTCCCGCAGTCAGGACAGGATGGTGGCTCCCCAGGAACGCATTACTCCGAGGTGTATACCCCGAGGAAGCCTGCCGCACTGCCTTCGTTGGCTCCTTTGCCTAAAGGCCCGCCTCCGAGGGTTTCGCCCCCTCCTACGTTGCCTCCTTTGCCGGCGCCGCAGGCCCCGGTTCCAACGGTTCCTCCTCCCCCGGTTCCACCGCGATCGGTGTTGATGCCCATCCTCCCGACACCTCCGAAGACGACTCCTAAGTCGAAGGTTCCTCCTAAATCCAAGACTTCCGACCCGGGGAGGCCGGCGGAGCGTCCCGGACCCAAGAGATCGAGGTCACGCTCAGGTAGAAGGGACAGGTCGAGGAGTGGACGCGGATCCTCCTCGAGATCCAGGCATCGCCATAGGAGGCATAGGTCCCGGTTTAGTTCTGCCTCGGGGACCCGTTCCTACTCACCTACGTTGTCTGACTCACCGGAGACGAGAGTGTCGCCGATTGATGACATTGGCACGTTCCAGGAGGTTCTCCTGCGCGGGGCGGCGAAGTTGGGGATCGAGGTTAAGGCTCCTACGCCATCAACTTCCGTGATCTTTGAGACATTGCATAAGAAACACTTGTCTCGCCCCCCTGCTGTCTCTGGTGCCAGGTCTACTTGAGCCGGCGGAACAACTCTTCCTTACGCCGGCGGTGGTGAAAGCTGTGCCTTCCAGGCTCTTGAAGAAATACAGGGCTCCTGAGTCGGACCCGGCTTTCTTGAGGAAGGATCCGACGCCGGATTCGGTGATTGTGACGGCGGCGCGGAAGCTCCACGCCACCTCTCCTGCCTCCACCGTGCCTCCCGATAAGGAGAGCCGCTGGATTGACTCTGCTGGACGAAAAGCGTGTGGGACATCCTCTGCAACGATGAAGGCCTCCAGTGATTCGGCGTTGTTGGGACGATACGACCGTGCGCTGTGGGACTCCATGGAGCGGTTTGCGGACCTCGTTCCGCGCGACCGGAGAGAGGATTTCATGGAGGTCGTCCAGGAAGGGATGCTGGTTTCTAACCAGGCCATTAGCGCCGCGGCGGATATCTCCCTGCTGTCCGCGCATGGATACTGCCACGGCATCAATCAGAGGCGCCATGCTTGGCTTCGGTTGACGTCGCTTAAACCTGAGGCGCAACAACGTGTGGCTAATCTGCCGTTTTCCGGGGATACCCTTTTCGGAAAACACGCAGATGACGAGATGGCCAGGATGAAGGCCGAGGCGGAAACCCTGACGGCGGTGGGCTTGGAGAAGCCCAAGGATAAGAAATCCTTCCGCCAATTCCAACGGCGTTTTGGGTCACAGGGTCGAGGAAGGGGTCAATCTTCTGGGCAACATCAGCAGCAGCAACAACAGCAGCAGTACAGAAGACCCTTCCAGAAACGTCTTACGTTTCTGGAAGGGTCTTCAGCAGTCCTCTACCGCGACCAAGGGCCCGGCTGGGTCTCGACCCTGAGCAGTTACTTCCCCATCGTCCGTTACCCGCTCCGGTGGGGGGAAGCATTCAATCTTTTCTGGCAGAGTGGAGAAAAATTACTCAGGACAAGTGGGTGCTGAATATTGTTTGCAATGGATACAGTCTTCGTTTCACCAGCCCTCCTCCATAGATTCCTCCGATCAGCTCGCAGTATTAGCTGCGCGAGCTTCAGGCGGAGGCCGATATCCTGTTAAGGAAAAGGGCGATAGAAGTTGTACCTCTGTCTCAAAGAGGAAGAGGTCTGTACTCTCGGTTCTTTCTGGTCCGCAAGAAGGACAAGAACGAGTTCAGGCCCATTCTGGACTTGCGACAGGCAAACAAGTGGATTCGCAGAGAAAAGTTTCGCATGCTGTCGTTGCATCAGATTTATCCTCAGCTGCAACGGGGAGACTGGCTTTGTGCCATAGACCTACAGGATGCGTACTTCCATGTGCCCATTGCACACAAACACAGGAAGTTCCTGCGATTTCAAGTCGGCGCCAATCACTATCAGTACACGGTACTTCCGTTTGGGCTGAAGTCTGCGCCCAGGACATTCTCAAAATGCATGGCAGTGGTAGCGGCACACCTGAGGAAGAACAAGGTATTTGTCTACCCATACTTGGACGATTGGTTGATCAAGGCCTCCTCCTTCTCGGAAGCTCAAGCACACTTTCAGAAGACGTGCGTTCTCTTGAACAAGCTAGGGTTGCACATCAACATGTCCAAGTCTGTTCCGACTCCGGTCCAGTGCATCCAGTACTTGGGAGCCTCCATCAATACGCTGTCGGCAAGCGTGTGTCCTTCGGAAGAGCGACGTTTATCACTCCTTCGGAAGGCTCAGGCTCTCCTGTCCTCTCCATCCACGACAGTGAGGACGGTGTCTTCTCTGCTGGGATCGATGGCTTCTTGCATCTTCCTGACGCCACATGCGCGGCTGCACATGAGACCGCTGCAGGAGTGCTTGGAAGATCAGTGGGACCAGAGGAGAGGATCTTGGGACGACAGGATACGACTGTCTCTACATGCTCTTCAGTCTCTGAAGTGGTGGTGTTCGGCGGAGAATCTCCTCAGAGGGGTTCCCTTCCACAAGGACATTCCCACGCAGACGATCGTGACGGATGCTTCTCTCCTGGGATGGGGAGCGCACTCCGGAGACCTGCAGATTCAAGGGACGTGGTCCCCTTCGGAGTCCACGTACCACATCAATTTCCTGGAACTCAGGGCTGTTCACTTGGCGCTGAAGGCGTTTCAACCGTCCTTCCGGACCGACTCTCTGCTTGTGCAAACGGACAATACGACCACGATGTATTACCTCAACAAGCAGGGGGGCTCGAGATCGCGCACTCTGTCTCAGGAGGCGCAGGCGATCTGGCACTGGCTTCTGGCTCGAGGACTCTCGATAACGGCCACTCATCTGCCAGGTGTGCAGAATGTTCAGGCAGACGAGCTAAGCAGACTGATTCAGGAAAACCACGAATGGGTCATAAACGACGAAGTGCTAGGAGAAGTCTTCGCAAGGTGGGGAACTCCAGACGTAGATCTGTTCGCCACCGCCGAAAACAGCAAATGCCGAGACTTCGCCTCCAGGTACTACCAGCCAGGGACGCTGGGGAACGCGTTATGGATCAACTGGTCGAACAGCTTTCTGTACGCTTTTCCACCCATTCCCCTGATTCCAACGGTTCTCATCAAGCTCTCCCAATCCGGGGCGAAGATGATTCTGATTGCCCCGGAATGGCCCAGACAGTGGTGGTTCACGGACCTGCTTCACCGGTCTCTCCTTCCTCACATGAAGCTGCCGTGCAGGCCGGACCTTCTCACGAAGTTCGGGGGGCGGATGGTGCACCCCAACCTCTCGTCTTTGAGTTTGGCGGCATGGCTCCTGAAATAGTGCAATATGGCCATTTGAATCTCCCAGAGGATTGTATGGACATACTGAAGGAGGCTAAGCGACCTTCCACTAGGACTTCTTATGCTTACAAGTGGAAGAGGTTTTGTATCTGGTGCAAGTCTAAGAATTATGACCCTACAACATGCAGGGAAGATGTCATCCTTCCATATCTGCTACATCTGGCGCAGTCTGGCCTTAATGTTCATTCCATTAAGGTTCATCTGGCTGCTTTGACTGCCTACAGGAAATGCCCTTCACAGACTTCCTTCTTTCAGATCCCTGTGATCAAAGATTTTCTGGAAGGCTTGAAGAAAGTATTCCCTCCTGTCAGGCTTCCTTCGCCTTCATGGGACTTGAATGTGGTGCTGTCCAGGTTGATGAAGGAGCCTTTTGAACCTATTCATAAGGCTTCGTTGCAGCACCTGTCCTGGAAGGCGGCGTTCCTCGTGGCCATTACATCGGCCCGCAGGGTGAGTGAAATTCAGGCGTTGTGTTGCCAATAACCTTATACTGTATTTCATGCTGCTACGGTTGTTATGCGTACTCACCCTAAGTTTCTTCCCAAGGTTGTTTCTGATTTTCATATCAATCAGACTATATCTTTACCTACGTTCTTTCAGAATCCTTCATCTCCAGCGGAAAGGTCTTTGCATTCCCTGGATGTTAGGAGGGTGCTGAAATTTTATCTGGATAAAACCAGGGATATTCGTAGGTCAGACCAATTGTTCATCAATTATGGATCTGTCAGGACGGGTCTTGCGACCTCTAAGCAGTCTATCTCTAGGTGGATTGTGTCCTGCATACAGCTGTGTTACCAAAAAGCTAATAAGACCTTAGGAGGTAAGCCTAAGGCTCATTCCACCAGGGGCAAGGCTGCCACGACAGCATTGCTCCGTAATGTTCCGATTGCAGAAATCTGCAAGGCGGCCACTTGGAAGTCGGTTCATACCTTTGCTAAGCATTACTGCCTGGACACTGATGCCAGGGCAGACGCTCAGGTTGGGCAGGCTTCGCTGCGAAATCTGTTCGCACAGTAGTGGAGTTAATTCTCTTTTCTCCACCGCCGCTTTGGTGTGGGGATGGGCTTGCCATTCTATTCACTAGATTATGACTATACACAGAGATCCCCTACTACAGAAGGAGTAGTTTCTGTCCTGTAACTCCAGTTCTGTAGTAGGGGTATCTCTGTTATAGTCATAAGCGCCCTCCCTCCTCCCCGGTGGAGAGAGACATATTCCTTATGGAATGCTACAGGTCTGGCGTGTTACGCCTTCAAAAAGAACTGATTCTAAGTTGGACCTGCTATGCATTCTGGGATACTGGGAGAAGGTTCTGGAAGATTCTCTTAAAGGCACAGTATCCTGTTTTGAGACACATAATGGCAGCCTATGGGGCTTGTCTGTCCAGGTTCTTCTCTCTATCATTCCTGAGGGATTTTGCTAGTAAAGCAAGGGAAATCTGTACAGGCTTTTGCTGTTTTGTGGATTTTATGGTGGAATTTCTAGTTGAAGTACTGGACAGTGTAGCCTTTTTAGGCTGCATTATCTGTCTTTAAATTCTCTCTTAAGTGTCTATGCTTTTCTGCATTTTTTGACACTATAAGAGATTATTTTTAATTGCTCCAGGGTCCACGCACATGGGCGGGACTATTCACTAGATTATGACTATAACAGAGATACCCCTACTACAGAACTGGAGTTACAGGACAGAAACTACTCCTTCCACACAATGAAAACATTGCAAAATACATTGCCATACAATAGATCCCAACAAAAAGGTGGCCCCTGCCTATTCATATGAAAAATAGAACACATTTAAACTATGCAGAAGGGAGACTCCTTCCCCCTGTACTCCTGAGAACATGTGATGACAGGCCTACATGCTGGCTACCAGTAGCTAGACAATTACTGCTCAAGGCTCTGAATCATTCACAGAGCCTCCAAATGCAAAGGACGACTTTATTGACTAACACAATTTAAGCATGGGAAAAACAGGCCCACACTCTAACCTAGCACCATATACCACTCAATATACAAAAAGAAATCCATTGGAGGCTCCACCTTTTATGTACGGGCAGCAAAACTCTGGAACTCCTTGCAAGCTATGATTTTAAGCATTCAGAAATATATAAAGTTCAGAATAGAGGTGGAAACTTGCTTGTTCTTATGGTAATTAAGTCATCTGCTGACCCAGCACCAGAATAATAATCCCACCTATTGGCCGCCCAGAACCATGACCAGCAGAACAATCCAAGAAGAAAAACACGAATCCTATACAAGCTGGGGACATTCAGTCACCTTGGACTCACACAGTCACTTCCAACTAGTAGGCAACGTTAAGAAAGTGGACACAGATAGCACAGGCAAGCTGGGGGGCTCCATCCACTATGATCTCAACAAACTGATTAAATATTATGTTGCCCTCTCAACAGCTAAAATATGACACTCCACTCAATATTGATATTACCAGCTAACACTAAACATTTGAAGGCTCCCATCCATACTAATGAGATGGAGGACATGCTTGCTAAGACCAGAGATCCCCTAAACATTGCTGTACACCCAAATACATATAGCCTAGTCCTCCCTGAAGGGCCCGATTAGTAATATTCTTTAAGCACTGGCAGCTAACAATGTCAATTTAAAGGATGAAAAGAACAGTGTATTTGGCAAATCTCCTTGCTTGGTGTATCATAATGTCAACCATATCGAGGGAGATTGTAGCATAGTTTACTTGGGCAGATCTGGAACCCTTTTCAGCGTCCTTCCTGTTTCCTTCACAGATCCAAAAGACCTCAGAGTGATGGCCACCTATGATAGCCAGCCTAGAAAATTGGATTGAGAAAAAAAAAGAATTAAAAGTACAATGAAGGGACCTGCAGAGCTATTCAGACCTGCCAGCATGCAACAAACTTTAACTAGCAGAGGCCAGAAGACTGGCATTTTTTATTGTGCGCATATGGCACAAAATAAACAGGAAATATGCTTCTGCTTGAGTGTGGCTGCTATATGCGTGCAATAAAAAATTTACATTTAAAGAAACATTCATTGATGTGGCTATTTTAACCTCGTTTTCAGCTGTGTGTTGCATTTTACTACTATTTGTGAAGGACACAAGAATACATCACCAGGTAACCAAGCCCTCTAACCACAGGAAGCTGCAGTGTTTCAGTGTCACTATTTACCACCAACTTTAGATACGAGATGGAAAATATATTGCCATTTAGCGGAGTATCTGAAGTGCAGACAGAATAAGCAGCCATAATTCATAGTTAATATAATTTAAAACGCACACATTGGACAGCTTGTCACTTAAGTGAAAGGACCTATTTTTAGGAGGTTGTGAACTATGTGCACAGGCTTTATGCAGTCACTCAAGTGAAGGTAGCCAATAGATGAAAATGCTGACTGACCCATTGACCATGCTGTGTGTTGCGGTGAGCGAAGCAAAACATGAATGACCATTAAACATAACTGGATAAAAAGCCTCTCTATGTATATTATGAATCATTTTTATTTTTTATGAAAGCAGTCTGGGGAGCCATATAAAACTGTGTCGAAGGCCAGACCTAAAAATGCAGGTCTCTCACACTTCTTCAGCCATCACTTCCATAGGCGCCACATCCCATAACATAAGTGCACCTTGGTGATCATCACGCGTGACATGGAAACACTTCCCAACTAGGTTCAAAGCAAAGACCGTACCCTCCAGCCATACACCCCATACACTGTAGTGCGCTATTCATGTGGTTAAGTGCTTCAGCGCCCCACATCATTGGGAGGAAGTGTTATACAAATGCTACACCACAGTATAATCTGTAAAGGCTTTTAGGCATGAACAGACCAGGAGAAATTATAGTAAATGGATGTGTTTTACTGTCCTAATCTTCCTTTACCTTTTTTTTCTGCAAGCATGCAGTTGGCCTGTGCACGTGACTCCAAGCACTTCTAAGATCCTCACACACATCATCAGTCACTTCCACCTGACCCAGGCCACCCATCAACCACTCTTGCTCAACAGAGAGTGCTTGCTCTGGCCTGCAACAAATTCGGTCATGGTAACAGAAGTCCTGAGGAACTACACTAGTTGTAGATTTGTGCCGAACAATCTAAGTAGCACTAACCATATTCAAGCCACACTGCATTGTGTATTTCTTAGAGTTGGAAACTGTTTGATAAGCTGCGCAGAAGGTGTATAAATGGTAGGGGTCTGGTCTTTTTCAAGCACGAAAATGTGGATTAGTTGGCTGATGTGTCATGTTCGTTATTTGTCATTCACATCCTCTGGCGTGCTTGCTGGGAGTATTTAGGTGTGTTCTGCAATACCTTGTTTCAGACACCTGATACCGTACAAAAGGAACTGCTTTGCGTACGAGAGGGGAACAATAGAGGCAAGATTCTACTTTTTCAAGAAATCCTTCGTGGGAGCTTTCAGTAAAACAAAAATGCAAACATTACATTTGTAGGAAACGAAAAGCAGTTCACTTCTGAAAAACAGGAAGTAGCAGCCGCCAGGTGCATGCATTGTCTAGCTCTAGAAGGCACAAAAGCCTCCAAATTCAATAAGCTTTTTGTAAATATGAATTTCCGATTTATTTTCAAAGCCGCCAAGTCGATTTTAGAGGGGAAAGTGTTTATTAGCTGGTGACTAGCCTTTGGAGCACATCTAATGAGCTACATTCAATTTAAATAATATATTTATTTCTTCTTTCCCAATAGGTGAAAACATTTGGCCCATGTGGAACCGAAAATGAAGATAAACTGGGGCTGTACATGGATCTGGTGGATGGCATCTTTTTACATAAAATCATGCTTCAGATGTAAGTACATTTTTCGAAGTTTCCGAGAAAGTGATGCTGCATGAGTATGAATATCACAGTATAGGAAAGGACCATTAGAATTTTTTTGTTATGCTTTTTTTTAACGGAGTTTTATATAGCGTGAACTTGACCCGGTATCGGGAATAAGAGCGCTTTCCATAGCACCAGTTGCGTTACATGAGGACAAGTTAATTTTTGTTAGGCACTGGGAGATTAAGTGATTTGCCCAGAATAACAGAATGCTCAGCGTCATTGCCGAGACGCGAACCTGGTTCTGCAGATTCGAGGTTGACCGCCCTAGCCATTAGGCCAACTCCTCTCCCCAATTTGATTTGATTGACCACCCTACTTTATTTGGCAACTTAAAGACCCTTGGCATGGTAGGCTCTGCCTTTAACTATTTTTCATCTTAACTTTGTGACCTCTGGCCACTGTTGCCTGACAGTCCAGTAGATGACCACCCTCGCCACTGTTGGCGTCCCCTAATGCTCTTTCCCGGCCTGGCCCTTTTTAGGTTTCGCCTGGCGTTCACTGTGCAGCAGTGTCGCGCAGGCGAAATCTTATGTTTTTCAGTAAGGGGCTTTCACCCGCCTCTCTCTTCCAATGGCTAGCTCCATAAATGGAGGCTAGCCATTGGAAGAGAGATCTGTCAGTAATTCTCGGAGCAGATTCGTGGGCGTTCCGGTGATTTTTTTCTCGCTCCGCCCCTTTTTTCCGTCATGAAGTTGTGGGCGTTCACTTTTTTTTTTTTTTTTTACACCGATGTTTTTCTTCATTGTTAACCTCGTCCCTGTCCCACGTGGTTGTATCCCGACCACCTTTCCGCTGTCCTTCCCCCCCCCCTTCTCCCGCTGGCCTTGTCCTTGTTGCCGCCCCCCCCCCCCTTCGCAGATCACTACAGTCGCCGCTTGGGCAAGAGGTGCTTTTAACATAATCGTGCAGGAAAGGTAAAGTTCCTTATGTGTGGAGGTTAATGTCGCTTGTTTTGTAGGTCATGGGGCGTTTCACACCATAGGAACCACGGTGCTGCCCTGTATTAGTTCACGAACAAGGAATACAGGGCCAACTTTTATTGCCCACATTTTGGAGAATAGGATTTTACGAAAAAAAGCTTGTAGATTTCAGCAATCATTACGGTGTAAACTCGCCTAACAATGTCTCACCCATGCGTTCCATAAACCAGATGTTTCTTAAGGTTCGGAACACAGTGGGAATGAGAAAAGGGGCAGGACTGGGGCGGAGCCGGGGCTCGGCTGGGACGGTCTTTGCATGAAACTGTTAAAGTTGCAATAGGCTAGCAGAAAAAAACTTTAAACTGATGGGAAAGTAGTTTGTAAATTGCTTAAATGTTCTTCTGGGGGAAGAATCACCGGATATTGGCAAAACACTTTCATAAGTAGAGTAATTTTGCTACTACTACCAACGTATTCATTCCACGTCACGTAACCTGGCCCACGGGTGACAAAAGGTTAATGCAGAATATGCGGTCTGAGCTGCATCCTTAGTCAGGCTTTCAAGCCGAGCAATCATGGCGGCCATGTTTGAGTGCAAAATGTTTAATGGGAATGCCCACTAAGACTCAAAAGGTTGACAGAAAAAGTGTTTTCTTCAAGTCTATAAAGACTACAGCAACGTTTTTCTACAGTAAAATATCACACAGTGAATATTTTAATAGTTTATTGCACATAGGTGTGACTAGGTTACTTAATGAAAAATAACTCCAATTAATTATTTGCCGATATGGTTAATTTTTTGTAACATGCATTCCTTGGAATATATTGTTAGACCCTCGCGGAATATTTGCCAGCTTCTTCCGTTAACGTACTCCGTGGAAATACATTTGGCCGACAACTGGCAGAAGTGCGCATGCTCGCATGCTCTCCTCCTGGACCATCAGGGGGGGCTACCGGCGTGGGCGTGGCCAAGCGAGGGGCAGGGCTTGGGATGAAGTTTGCCGGGGCTGCTGCAGAAGTTGTGGACGGAGGCTGAGGGAACGGGTGCTGGGGGAAGGAAGATGGCTTTTCGCAGGAGGACGAAAAGTTACCCACTCTTCAGCCAGGAGTTCTTCATCCACAACCACGCCGACATCTGCTTCTGCCTCCTGGTCTGCGTGCTCATTGCGCTGATGTTCGAGGTGAGCAATTTGGCTGCTTGTCCGCGGGACGGGTACCGGGGGAAGGATTTTCCAGTGGGAGTCATATCTCCCGACAGGGACCGTATTCACTTGGTTGTCAAGTGGGACGATTGTAGTGTGTCTCTCACATCTTTTCTTTGATTTTTAGCCAGACGTTGGTAGGGAGCCTAACTTGTATTATGAGCACTGAAACGTCTATTCCAGACTGAAAACGCCCCTTGCCTAAAAACCAGGATTGGCTGACTGTGGCATCCATGAACTTTGACAATTTAGCATCACTGTAGTCACCAGCAATGTGTAACTACAAGCTGGGGGGCTGTGTACTCAAAAGAGAAGATGGATAACTAGATCTGTCTGGATTAGTATACCCAGAATATGTAGTAGTGTCTAAGAAGGGTAGCTGTTACCTGTCACTGTGGATTAGGGGCTTCAGGCATCAATCATGCACTTTATTCCATTGCAGGGGTCATACCCACTGTCCGGGGAGTAAGTAAGTCAGCTAATAAGTATTGATATATATATTAAAATTGCTTTTATTTGGGAGAATCCCCCTAAAAGCCATTTACAAAAAACAAAAATATGTATATTATTTTCTTTTTAAAATGAGGGACATACCCCATTTTATAGCTGATATATAGTTAAAACATTTCTCCTCATCAATGTTCCATCACTTATCCCATCTTTGAACCCTAAAACCCTTACTAGCCCATACTCCTACCCGCATGAACCCTAAAAAATAGTGTACTACCTCTTACCCTACCTATCCCTAAAAACCTGTTACAACCCCTTCCCCAACCCATTTTGAAACCTAAAAACTCATATATTTTGGGTGACAGAAGTAATTTTATGTGTGTGCGCGTGTATAGATATAGATGGATAGCTAATTCTGGGTGGTTCCCAAGTTATTGGTGGAGAGCAGCTCCTTTATTTGGAACACTTTACAACACTGGCACTACAGATCTGTTTTCCTCAAATGTGTTTTTTTTTTTCTAGGGGAGTTATTGTTTTAATTGAACTATTTTATTGCTTTTTTTACAACATACAAGACCAACAATTGCTTTGATCTGCCCAATTCCACAAGCAAAACTTCCCATTATGATAATACGTTCCCAGGTCCAATTCTGGTTATCATTCCCATTTCTAGCAGAGTTTTAAACATAGTGTCATACATGCTGAACTGAAAAATGACAAACTCTCTTGCCATTACAGGTACAATATTACAGTTTTGGATTGATTAAGCTTCAGAGCAATGGAACAATCTACAACACTCCTGACACTCCAAATCTTCTCACCTTCAAATGTCTGTGTTTTTAACCCTGCTGAGGGCACCTACCCCCCCCCCCCCATATCCATGCTGTGAACAGCCTTTGGCTGTGTGCAGTAGGGGGGGTTGGCCGTGCGCCCAATCCACCACGAGTGGCCAAGCTACCGCTGCACACTGCTTAAGGCTGTGCGCAGCAAGGTTAAGCTGCCCGCAGCCAGGTTAGAGCAGGGCCTGACCCAAGGGAAGGTCCTGCACCTAACCCCCCTGCATTGGAAAGTACCAAAAATGTTCTGTCTGGTACCTACCTGTGTGGGAATCTTTGCTTGCTAAAGACACAGCATGTTAAAGGCTGCATGGTTAAAGTAACATTCTGGTAATATCCCCTGGCATTGGCTATATACTCTAAGGCTGGACTGTAACCACAGCAGAGGTTAGGAGCATGTTCATGTTCAGCCGCAGGGAAAATGGCCACCAATATTTTTATGTTCAGCATCAGGGCCCTAATATAGTATTGTAGTAGCGACTAGGAAGACTCCATGTTTACTGACAGGAGTGACAATCACTGGAAGAGGCACTATCCAGCACAGAAGGCATTATATCATCAACATAAGCAATATCAACCCTAAAGTACACTGTCTCCCCTCTCCAGCCTCCCTGTCACCCACACGTCACTGCTCACCTTTGACCTCTCCTTCAATACCTACAAAGCCCTCACTCGTCATACCTTGTCACTCACACTGAACCCCTCCTTCTCGCCCATAACTACCTTAACCCTGCCCTCTCCCCACACCCGGCAGCTCCCCCTCCCTCACCGGCACACATGGACACTTCTTGAATTGGAAGACCCCCCCCCCCCCCTCCAGTCTTGTGCCGGGGGCGAACCCCCTACCACTCTCTCCTCTCACACTCCCTTGCCCCACCGGCATAAGTTAACACTTCATGGAAGTCCCTGTGGACTCTCCCTCCCGAACCTCCCACCCCTCCAGCCTGGAGCCAGGGGTGAACCCCCCCTCCTAGCTCCCCCCCCTCTCAGACTCGCTTGCCCCATCGGCATAAGTTGACACTTCATGGAAGACCCATCCCTCCAGCCTGGAGCCAGGGGCCGGGGTGCAGCCCCCCACACACTCCCTCACCCCACCGGCATAAGTTGACACTTCATGGAAGTGTCTGTGCCCTTCTCTGTGTGGATAGCTTTTTTTGTAGGTGGCTCTATGTAGGTGGCTCTGTGTGTGTGGGTGGCTCTATGTGAATTACTCTGTGTGGGTGGCTCTGTGTGTGTGTGTGGCTCTGTCTGTGTGGCTCTGTCTCTGTGTGTGTGTGTGTGTGTGTGTGTGTGTGTGTGTGTGTGTGGCTCTGTGTGTGTTTGCAAATGCAATAGGTCTCGCATTTGTGAGAGATTAAGCTATTGGCATTGTAAATGACAATGCCATTTATTTATCTGTTTTCAAAACCAACACATAAATACAAAATAGCTCTAACTTTTACAAAGGCGAGACCATTGCATTGTAAATGCTTGTTTTCTATCTATACCACCTCCTTTGATGACATGATCTCTTTTATGGTCTCTTACTACTTATATGCAGGTGACACCTACATCTTCTCCTTCCCCAACTTTCACATCTCTTCTACAGTCGCATGTGTCTGTCTTACTTCCATGTGTCAGTGGGTGGCATGCTGACTGCTGTAACCCAGAGATGGGTTCTATATTTTGCCTCATCTCCTACTACTAAATCTACTCTTCTGGCTACATCCCTCGTGATACCCTGACTTCTAAAGCTTATGCAAAAAAAATGCAACTGTTCTTTTCTACCCCTGCATGAATGTGACATTTTTCGTCTCCACCCCTGCAAAAAAGAATTACATTCTAAATCTCCTTTAAATTGTCCTCTTCTCCCTTTATACCAGGCCAACTAACGGGCAGTCAAGCTGAATTATTGCAACAATCTTTTAGTTGGCATTCCCTAAAGTTCCTTTAATCCTCTTGCTAAAGTTTTAAAATGTATTTTTAAAATAGATTAGACCCCTTAGGAACGCCCTTAACTTCGTACTAAATTCACCAATCTGGCTGGTGGTCCACCACGTGCCGTGCCTTCTATAAACGTATCTAGTATTCAAAGTTACTCATGACACATCCCCAGGTTACCTTTTGTGCACTATATGCAGGGCCCCTGGGTTTGTTGGATTTCACTTCTGTGGCATTTTACATAGAATTCTAGATTTGCTACATTTCCGACAAAAGCCACCATCAGCTGCATGATTTGTAAATGCAATCAAAAGTGTTGTTTCTATGTCAAAAGCATAAAGCAACTTAAAAACAAAGTGCCACATGTTTTTCCGTGCTGTTGCAGACCCTTTCTCTGCAAAGGTTAACTGGTGACTGATGAACTGGGACCCGTCTGATTCAATTTTTCCCAGACTGACTTAATAGCTGGTTAAAATGACAAAAGAACAGCAGTTCTTGGTTGCCCCTAGCTGGATTTTTGATGTGCAAACATTCACTTCCATATATACAAATAAATAAACGGGGCTTTTCGCTTTTAACTAATTAGTTCCATTTTGGTTGACTGCATAAGGTAATAAGTGGTGTGATATCAGTCGTGTTATTTTTGTTCCTCGCTCCATGGCACAACTAACAGTCACGGATGTATCCTCTGCATAATATTATACCTTATATTTTTACCATTGTTTACTGCTTAGCATTTGTTTTTTTCTCAATTACTATGTTTATTTCATGTTGTCCTCTCTACCAATTTATTGTAAAGCGCTCTGATATCCTTCAGGATCTTGTTCGCGCTATATAAAACTTTATAAATAAATAAATACTGGCACAAATCGTGACATAATATGCTTCATTATTGGCCTATCTTTCTACGTAATTTTGTCAATTGTGCCAGAACATTTGATTCTCCATTAATATATCCAAGCAATTAACATCCAGCAACCCAGGGACAGCTAATCAGCATTTCCCAACTTCATCAAAACCCCCACGTGCATCTTCCAGATTAAATTATTTCTCCCTTCTAGGGCCCACCTTCTGCAAAAGCTGAACAGTTGGGACCAGCCCTTCACTATAATTTAAAACTAAAATAAAGTTGCCTCTTGAAACTTGATGGAAATGGAGGTTAATATATATAAGTAATATATAGTATAATGTGTATAGAGTACACATCAAAGGCTGAAGTTCAGCCCTGGTTGTTAAAACCCTACTCCAAGGCTTTCTCTTGTATCCATCTTGGAAAGACAGAAGGCTGAGGCCGTCCTACCAAAAATTTAACTTGCTAAAGAGAGGGAGAGAGGCACTTACATGTCAGGTTTTCAGGGCACAATCCTTTATTTTCACCTAAGCACGAACTACTGCTTCCACGTGCTTTTCACTTGGGGTCCCTTTAACTGGACACCTTTTTGGCATAAGGACCTTCACTTCATTGTGTTTCCCTGAGTTCACCTACATGTCCCTTCATGACAGCTACAGATGACTTCTGGTGTTGTAGTCTGCGTATGTCTGTGATAGTAATTGATATGGTCCTTCCTTGGCAGGGCTGCTCGCGTCTGTGCCCCGCTGTGGGATGTACAGCCATTGTCTCTCGTGACATCCCGAGACATGCCCTCAGCATCCATTTTATTCGCCATTGTTGTGTGGCTGACATGCTCCTATACACACTGAACCTGCTTTTCAAGCCGCATTCCTCTACCTTCTTGCACAACAATAGTTTATATAATAGGTTAGCGTAAGTGTCCTGTGTTTTTAAATTTAAGGTGAGATAACTCGTTGGGTTAATGCAGTTTTTGATGAAGTGCAGAGGTACAGTTCGCGCTTTATAATTGGGGGGGGGTCCTTATTTTATGGTATTTTTTTTTAGCAGTTCTTACCGCATATATCTATATTTATTTTTTGGTCATTCCATCTGTATTTATTCCATGGTTATTTTATGGTTTGTGAAATAATGGAGCTGCAGCTGATATATTTTCACATGTATTTAAGGTTGGTTGGTTTCCAGGTGGGTTTTGAGATTGTAAGAAACATACAGACTGCATCACTCGAGTACAATGCACATGGAGTGCAAGCACCTGCAAATCTTTAGCTGTAAATTACGCAACCTTATGTTCTATGTTTGTAACACTTCTTTCTGCATAGCTCTTTGCCTGCCACTCGTGCATGGCAGTATTTGTTGCAGCAGGTTCTCTCTTCGTGTTTCCACTCCTCTCGCATACCGGGCCGCACTGCTGAGCGACCTGTGCACCGGCCCAGTCAACCGAAGCACACCCCTTCCGGCCGACATGTGTGTGCCTTTAAAGTTTGATGCTAGTGAGCGGCTCGTTTGCACACAGGGGCTCGGCTGGGGTTTTTCGGTGCACGTTCTCAAGTTCCACAAAGAGTTTCACCTTGGCTCGTGGAGTAGGTTTCGCCTCTTTAATTTAAGGCTTGGCCAAAGATGGCGACCCCTCAAAATCTATTTGAAAGATTGATGCCTTTTGGAAGAAAAAAAAATGTACTTTGTGGTTTTCCCCCTGAATCACGAAGGGTTTGGTTTCCACCCTCCTGTCTCTTCGCGCAGGTCTCTCTGACCACATCCTTCCCTGCAGATGAATTGTTTGCTTGGCGGGCGCGGTGGGTTTGTTGAGGGGCCGCCGGAGATGGTTCACTTGTTATCACCGACATCGATCGGACGCAAAGTTTCAGATCTCTGGTGCAGTGGGGACTAGGCAAACAAAGGGGGCAGCGCCTCATTAGGATTCTGAGACTTCGAAGTGCTGCCCCTGGTGGCTCGGTGAACTCCGTGAAGGATCCTCTGTTTGACCTTGTGGTCATAGGTTGAAATCCCAGCCTTTCAGCTTTTCATCCTTCTGAGGTCGATTAAACAATTACCATCGAGTTGAATAACTGTTTAATAAACGTTGGTATTTCAGCGCCAAGGTGACCTGCTAGCTGAAGCTACACTTTATAAAAACACGTTATATTATCCTTGGTCATATTGACCACGTGACCGTGGGTTTAGTATTTTAAATGTCTTTTATTTGTTAATCATGTGTGGTGACACGTGATGTCGCATGTGCTTCTAAGAGCCTGTCGAGAAGCGCCAAGGCCTCGTTTTTAGCAGAGTGCAATGGTCAATACATTATTGATCATTCGCTCACAAAAGAGATGATCTGCGTCATAATGTCTTCTTCGAGAACGGAGTATGTGCTGAACACTATGTCCATTTCTGGAGGACCTGTCTCTGAAGGAGTACAGTTCAGGGGAGGGTTACAGTTTACTGCGAGATCCGCCTCAGAAACCTCTTGTAGAGCTAATTATTGTGCATAAGGGCGTGGCCTCGGTAGGGGGGAGGGGGGATGTAACGCCCCCCCCCCCCCCACCAAGAAATGTATTTTCTGATGAGTAGTTCGGTACAGGTGATTTCAGTCGGGCATTGTGAGAAATCAGTCGTATTTCAGCAGGAATTTTTACATACACACAGGCAAAAACACACGCACACTCTGTTTTGATAGTCCTCAAAAATATTGGTTACTTTACAAAATATGTTTTTCTCTCTTAGTACTCCTACCAATCTGCTTTATTCTCCCTTTTCAGTGCCCCTTAGGGCCTCTCATGCACCCTTCCTGTCCTATAATGTATTTAAACAGTATATGTCAGCCTGATTGTCGGAAAATCAGAAGCACCCCCCCTCCCTCAATTTTACGGACAGCGGTGGCCGCTCCATTCGAGCAGAGGAGCAGGGCTCGAGTCGGGATACCACGCAGGTGGACGGAGTCCCTCCCCCCCCCCCACACTTATTTTACAGGGTGGGCGCCGTCCCCCCTGCCAAACAGCTGGACTTCACCTTCTTGACCTCTCTGGGACGAGATCGAAGCCACCTTTCCTGACGTCACTTCCTGTCGTGACGCCACTTCCGGCGACAGCGTCCCCCCACTTCTTTTTTAGGTCTCGGCAACGAGAACTATTGTCGCCTAGTAAGCTAGCAAGGGACTACAGAGAGGTGGACGAGCCGACCAGGGTCTGTGGACGCGCACAAAGGCAGGCAGGCAGGCAGGCATGCGCCAGACACACACACAGACAGACAGACACACGCACGCATGCATGCATGCACACACACACACACACACACACACACACACACACACACACTCCCTCCCTCTCTGCCGCCCCCCCCCCTCTACCCCCACTCACCGGGCTCTTTCCCTCTGCAGCGGGTCAGTCACGGCAGCAGGCAGGCTCGGTGTCTTCTCCGGCGATCTTCAGCTGATGTGCACGCTCACGCTGCGTCTCCTGCGCGCCCACCACGCTGTTTCGCGCCCGTTGATCCTCAGCTTGTGATTACTACTCCTTCTAACCCGGATTCTAAATTACTATTTCTTGGTTCTCTAACTCCACTCTGTTGATTCGTAACAAACTGATATTCAGCACATTTCACAGTCTCGCTTTTGCTTCTCATAAATACAATAAGATTATTTTAAGCAATGTCTACCCTTCTTTTGGTTCTGTGCCTATTATGCTTCGGACTATAGAGTTTTAGAAAGTGTGGTGGAAGATTCCATGATATCAGCAGCGTGCACAGTGCAGAGTGAGTGTGCAGAGTAGTGAGTGCAGAGTAGTGAGTGCAGAGTAGTGAGTGCAGAGTAGTGAGTGCAGAGTAGTGAGTGCAGAGTGAGTGTGCAGAGTGAGTGTGCAGAGTGAGTGTGCAGAGTGAGTGTGCAGAGTGAGTGTGCAGAGTGAGTGTGCAGAGTGAGTGTGCAGAGTGAGTGTGCAGAGTGAGTGTGCAGAGTGAGTGTGCAGAGAGAGTGAGTGCAGAGTAGTGAGTGCAGAGGAGTGAGTGCGCGGAGGAGTGAGTGCGCGGAGGAGTGAGTGCGCGGAGGAGTGAGTGCGCAGAGGAGTG
Organism: Lissotriton helveticus; assembly: GCF_964261635.1. Lineage (NCBI taxonomy): Eukaryota > Metazoa > Chordata > Amphibia > Caudata > Salamandridae > Lissotriton > Lissotriton helveticus. The sequence continues at coordinate 333,127,100 of NC_136070.1, forward strand.
AGTGCGCAGAGGAGTGAGTGCGCAGAGGAGTGAGTGCGCAGAGGAGTGAGTGCGCAGAGGAGTGAGTGCGCAGAGGAGTGAGTGCGCAGAGGAGTGAGTGCGCAGAGGAGTGAGTGCGCAGAGGAGTGAGTGCGCAGAGGAGTGAGTGCGCAGAGGAGTGAGTGCGCAGAGGAGTGAGTGCGCAGAGGAGTGAGTGCGCAGAGGAGTGAGTGCGCAGAGGAGTGAGTGCGCAGAGGAGTGAGTGCAGAGTAGTGAGTAGTGAATGCAGAGTAGTGAGTGCAGAGTAGTGAGTGCAGAGTAGTGAGTGCAGAGTAGTGAGTGCAGAGTAGTGAGTGCAGAGTAGTGAGTGCAGAGTAGTGAGTGCAGAGTAGTGAGTGCAGAGTAGTGAGTGCAGAGTAGTGAGTGCAGAGTAGGGAGTGCAGAGTAGGGAGTGCAGAGTAGGGAGTGCAGAGTAGGGAGTGCAGAGTAGGGAGTGCAGAGTAGGGAGTGCAGAGTAGGGAGTGCAGAGTAGGGAGTGCAGAGTAGTGAGTGCAGAGTAGGGAGTGCAGAGTAGGGAGTGCAGAGTAGGGAGTGCAGAGTAGTGAGTAGTGAGTGCAGAGTAGTGAGTAGTGAGTGCAGAGTAGTGAGTAGTGAGTGCAGAGTAGTGAGTAGTGAGTGCAGAGTAGTGAGTAGTGAGTGCAGAGTAGTGAGTAGTGAGTGCAGAGTAGTGAGTAGTGAGTGCAGAGTAGTGAGTAGTGAGTGCAGAGTAGTGAGTGCAGAGTGCAGAGTAGTGAGTAGTGAGTGCAGAGTAGTGAGTAGTGAGTAGTGAGTGCAGAGTAGTGAGTAGTGAGTGCAGAGTAGTGAGTGCAGAGTGCAGAGTGCAGAGTAGTGAGTAGTGAGTAGTGAGTAGTGAGTAGTGAGTAGTGAGTGCAGAGTGCAGAGTAGTGAGTGCAGAGTAGTGAGTGCAGAGTAGTGAGTGCAGAGTAGTGAGTGCAGAGTAGTGAGTGCAGAGTAGTGAGTGCAGAGTAGTGAGTGCAGAGTAGTGAGTGCAGAGTAGTGAGTGCAGAGTAGTGAGTGCAGAGTAGTGAGTGCAGAGTAGTGAGTGCAGAGTGCAGAGTAGTGAGTGCAGAGTGCAGAGTAGTGAGTGCAGAGTGCAGAGTAGTGAGTGCAGAGTGCAGAGTAGTGAGTGCAGAGTAGTGAGTGCAGAGTAGTGAGTGCAGTGCAGTGCAGGTGAGTGCAGTGCAGGTGAGTGCAGTGCAGTGCAGGTGAGTGCAGTGCAGGTGAGTGCAGTGCAGTGCAGGTGAGTGCAGTGCAGGTGAGTGCAGTGCAGTGCAGGTGAGTGCAGTTGAGTGCAGTGCAGCTGAGTGCAGTGGAGTGCAGTGGAGTGCAGGTGAGTGCAGTTGAGTGCAGTGCAGTTGAGTGCAGTGGAGGTGAGTGCAGTGGAGGTGAGTGCAGTGCAGGTGAGTGCAGTGCAGGTGAGTGCAGTGCAGTGCAGGTGAGTGCAGTGCAGGTGAGTGCAGTGCAGGTGAGTGCAGTGCAGGTGAGTGCAGTGCAGGTGAGTGCAGTGCAGTGCAGGTGAGTGCAGTGCAGGTGAGTGCAGTGCAGGTGAGTGCAGGTGAGTGCAGTGCAGGTGAGTGCAGTGCAGTGCAGGTGAGTGCAGTGCAGTGCAGGTGAGTGCAGGTGAGTGCAGTGCAGGTGAGTGCAGTGCAGGTGAGTGCAGTGCAGGTGAGTGCAGTGCAGTGCAGGTGAGTGCAGTGCAGGTGAGTGCAGTGCAGGTGAGTGCAGTGCAGTGCAGGTGAGTGCAGTGCAGTGCAGGTGAGTGCAGTGCAGTGCAGGTGAGTGCAGTGCAGGTGAGTGCAGTGCAGGTGAGTGCAGGTGAGTGCAGTGCAGTGCAGGTGAGTGCAGTGCAGGTGAGTGCAGTGCAGGTGAGTGCAGTGCAGGTGAGTGCAGTGCAGGTGAGTGCAGTGCAGGTGAGTGCAGTGCAGGTGAGTGCAGTGCAGGTGAGTGCAGTGCAGTGCAGGTGAGTGCAGTGCAGGTGAGTGCAGGTGAGTGCAGTGCAGTGCAGGTGAGTGCAGGTCAGTGCAGTGCAGGTGAGTGCAGTGCAGGTGAGTGCAGTGCAGGTGAGTGCAGTGCGTGCAGTGCAGGTGAGTGCAGTGCAGGTGAGTGCAGTGCAGTGCAGGTGAGTGCAGTGCAGGTGAGTGCAGTGCAGTGCAGGTGAGTGCAGTGCAGGTGAGTGCAGTGCAGGTGAGTGCAGTGCAGGTGAGTGCAGTGCAGGTGAGTGCAGTGCAGGTGAGTGCAGTGCAGGTGAGTGCAGTGCAGGTGAGTGCAGTGCAGATGAGTGCAGTGCAGGTGAGTGCAGTGCAGTGCAGGTGAGTGCAGTGCAGTGGAGTGAAGGTGAGTGCAGTGGCATGCAGGTGAGTGCAGTGCAGGTGAGTGCAGTGGCGTGCAGGTGAGTGCAGTGCAGGTGAGCAGTGCAGGTGAGTGCAGTGCAGTGCAGGTTAGTGCAGTGCAGGTGAGTGCAGTGCAGGTGAGTGCAGTGCAGTGCAGTGCAGTGCAGGTGAGTGCAGTGCAGGTGAGTGCAGGTGAGTGCAGTGCAGGTGAGTGCAGTGCAGTGCATGTGAGTGCAGTGCATGTGAGTGCAGTGCAGGTGAGTGCAGTGCAGGTGAGTGCAGTGCAGGTGAGTGCAGTGCAGGTGAGTGCAGTGCAGGTGAGTGCAGTGCAGGTGAGTGCAGTGCAGTGCAGGTGAGTGCAGTTGAGTGCAGAGTGGTGTGTATTGACAATGTAAATGACAATGCCATTTATTTATGATTTAAAGAAAAAAAAAGAAATGTCATGAGCAATGCCAATAGCTCTACCTTTAATGATGCCGAGACCATTGCATTGTAAATGCTTGTTTAGGACTTGTGTCCTGCAGAGGAGCACTACCCCCGCCACTACCAGCAAATACAATGAAAATAAAACCGGTTTTAAACCAGTTTTATTTTAATCCCCTCGACCATCCCCCAGGACTCCGACGAGTCTAGGGGGCGTGTCCAGGGGATGGCACTGCTAGTGGTGAAGGTAATGGGCACTCCTTTCACTGCGCATGAGGGTTTGCCTGCCGTTTCCGGCCGGCCAAACCCTCATGCGCAGTGAAGCTCTCCTGCGTTGCTGGGGCTGGAGACAGCAAGCACAGGCTCCCAGTCTGCCTGGGAGTTCAAGTTGCTTCCAGGATGTTGGTGGAAGCTCGGTGGTGGTTGCTGGGCTAGGAGCAACACACATCTCTGGGTTTCAAAGAGCAGACCAGCATCAAGGTCTGGTAGACAAGAGGACACTGAAGAATGGGTCTCTGAAATTGCTTTACCTTTTGTTTTCCTTATACGCATAATTACACTCGAACCCGTAAAAAGCGAGTTACCTTGAAGGAACATGTCAATTGCCTGCATGTGATGGAAGTGCATAAACACAAGTGCCAGGATTGTGAACATGTTTGAGTTGTGGAACCAGAGGGGCTGAGATCTCATTGGTTCCTTTACACTCGGACCATGCAGGATGTGACTGCAGAGTGGACGGCTGTTTAAGTGTGCGCGGTCAGTCATTTTGTGGTTGGATCGTCTGCAGTAAAGTAGTTCCAGTTGAGAGGGAGGAAGTTATCTGAACAGTTGGGACAGCAATGTGTTGGATATATTCTGGTGTGCCACATCCTGCGGTGGTCACTCTCTCTAGGGTTCGTGATAAACACAAGATTACTGTTATATACAGCACTTAAGAACTCGAGTGTTGTGGATGTACAAACATGGCGACATTCTGAGCTCTTGGGGGTTAACCTTCTAGACGTAGTTTTTCCATGTAAAAAGTCCTCATTCTCTTTTTTTCTTGATTTGTTTACTTGGTTTGACAAAACTAGCAGAGATTTATATTCTCTTAATGTGCACGCATGTTTTATTTTGAAGCAATGCCTTTTTATTGAAAGTTTAAATTATGAAATATGGTACAGTTCACTTTAAATACTTAAACTGAGCTGGATTTATCTCTAATCTTACCAAAGATCAACACCGTAAAATTAGCCAGGTTGTCACGTAATTAGTAGAAACAGAACAAGCATTGGCAAAGCCAATAGGTCTTTCCTATGAGAGCTGTTGGCTTTGGAAATGCTTTGTAGCAATGCTGTACAGTAGCAAGTTGCTTTGGAGTGTGGTTAAAACAAGTGCTTTGAAGCAGCCAGGACTAATGTGCTTTTTTTTCTTCTAAAGTGCATTAGCGCTGTATGCATTATAGTCCTCTAAAAATATATATTTTTTTAGCCATTGCTGCACAGCAGTCACTCTGCATTACATTATGGCTGTAAATCATTGCCAAAATCGGCAGTGCCAATGCTGTGCAGTAGGCACAAAAGACTCTGGCAGAGACAGTTGTCTTAAAGGCGACACCTATTGGCTTTTTCTAAAAACACTTGATGGCAGTGGTAAAATGCAGCCAGCACCTATGTGACAGTTTTGCCCCAAAAGTAAAGAGGATATTCTCCAGCGTGCTCTATGTCAGACACTGTGCCACCCACAATGTTACTATGTATGTAAGATGCCCACATACAAACAAAATACAACAATTTGGTTGAAAGAGCACAACCCTATGCAGTTGCAAAATTGACTCCAGTGAGTCAGCAGTTATGGAAACAAAACCAAGACAGATCCAGTTGAGTGAAAAGCCAAAATTGGTTTATTCTCAAATCTTCTTCAGTGTTGACCCGAAGAACTGAAACAAAGACAGCCGACACGTGTTTTGTCTTTTGGCGACTTTTCCAAGGCTAAGAGCAAGACTTTTCATCAGAATCTGGTGCGTGCAGTCGCTTTCAGAAATAATCTCGAGATGTTGATATGAATTGCCCAGGCTCTAAATTGAGAGAAAATATCCCATGGTCCAGTCAAAAAACAATATAGTATACAGCGTCCGTACAATACCGGAAGCCACTGTCGGTCGTGTGACGCTCAAGTTTCCAGCAATTATGGTAAAGATGTCAGTGGTCAGACCATTTTGTCCAATGAAGAAAACGTATAAGTCTTGGTGTAGATGTGTAGTATGATGAATTAAAAAGTTATAATTCCAATGCTGAATCAAACAAACGTCAAAAGTCGAAGTCGAACGCCTCACTTAATATTGAGGAGCTTATGACCGGTCCCAGAATAGACGAACCCGTCTTGAAAGAAAGCCACTCGCTTCCGAAATCACGCCGTCTGACGTCACAGTGGGCGTGTGCAGAGGATGGCCGGGGGGCGTCCGAACCGTGCACGTGACAATTTTTTCAGCACCACGGGGGAATTTCAGCCGCAGCAAAGCGGTTAATGTGCATGCATGTTTTATTTTGAAGCAGTGCCTTGTTACTGAAAGTTTAAATTATGAAATATGGTACAGTTCACTTTAAATACTTAAGCTGAGTTGGATTTATCTCTAATCTTACGAAAGATCAACACCTTAAAATTAGCAAGGTTGTCACGTATTTAGTAGAAACAGAACAAGCATTGGCAAAGCCAATAGGTCGCGCCTATGAGAGCTGTTGGCTTTGGAAATGCTTTCTAGCAATGCTGTACAGTAGCAAGTTGCTTTGGAGCATGGCTAAAATAAGCGCTATGACGTAGCCAGGACTAATGTGCTTTTTTTTCTTCTAAAGTGCATTAGCGCTGTATGCATTATAGTCCTTTAAAAAAAAAAAAAAATAAAAAAAAAAAAAAAAAATATATATATATATATATATATATATATATATATATATGTATGTATATATATATATATATATATATATATATATATATATATATTTAGCCATTGCTGCACAGCAGCCACTCTGCATTACATTATGGCTGTAAATCATTGCCAAAATCGGCAGTGACAATGCTGTACAGTAGGCACAAAAGACTCTGGCAGAGACGGTTGTCTTAAAGGCGACACCTATTGGTTTTGCCAATGCTTGTTAGGTCTCTGCTCAACACCCTGTGATTCTGAGTAAATGAGGTTAATCTCTATAGGCACGAAAAACGGGAAAAAAGTGATATTTGGTAAAAAAAATCCTGTCGCATAAAGAAAGCAATTGGGCCCATGACAATATCTTAGTGAAAATACATTTAGAAGTAGGTAACATCGGTTGTCGCAATAAAAGCAGATAACGTCTAGTGTCACAAACATCCATGTCAAATGTGAAAAGGGATTTTTGAAGTGTCTGGCAGAGTATAACATAGCTACAAATGTCAAGCGGTTCAACGAGGCAACAGTGGTACCTCCATTGCAGCATGATCAGGGGATGGACTGCAATCAAGCTGAAGCAATCAGTACTTGGTCCACGCTTCAGCTGAAAGAAGAGAACGTGAAACCAGCATGTGCTGGCCAATTAGCATGCATCTACAAAAGTTACAATGAAGCCAACAAATGTTAAGCAATGGGTGGCTGCAAACACCTTGTTGTATGCAATATTTATCGCCAGCAAGAGCCCATGCACTGTTGCAGACAACATCTAAAAACAAGGATTTACAATGCAAAGGTTTCGCCTTTGGAAAAGTTAGAGCTATTGGCATTGTAAATGACAAAATTTGTATTTATGTGTTGGTTTTGAAAACAGATAAATAAATGGCATAGCACTCTGCACTCCCTAGCCCTCCCTAGTCACTCTGCACTCCCTAGTCACTCTGCACTCCCTAGTCACTCTGCACTCCCTAGTCACTCTGCACTCCCTAGTCACTCTGCACTCCCTAGTCACTCTGCACTCCCTAGTCACTCTGCACTCCCTAGTCACTCTGCACTCCCTAGTCACTCTGCACTCCCTAGCACTCTGCACTCCCTAGCACTCTGCACTCCCTAGCACTCTGCACTCCCTAGCACTCCCTAGTCACTTTGCACTCCCTTGCACTCTGCACTCCCTTGCACTCTGCACTCCCTAGCACTCTGCACTCCCTAGCACTCCCTAGTCACTCTGCACTCCCTAGTCACTCTGCACTCCCTAGTCACTCTGCACTCCCTAGTCACTCTGCACTCCCTAGTCACTCTGCACTCCCTAGTCACTCTGCACTCCCTAGTCACTCTGCACTCCCTAGTCACTCTGCACTCCCTAGTCACTCTGCACTCCCTAGTCACTCTGCACTCCCTAGTCACTCTGCACTCCCTAGTCACTCTGCACTCCCTAGTCACTCTGCACTCCCTAGTCACTCTGCACTCCCTACTCCCTAGCACTCTCTTGCACTCCCTCGCACTCCCTTGCACTCCCTAGCACTCCCTTGCACTCCCTAGCACTCCCTAGTCACTCTGCACTCCCTAGCACTCCCTAGCATTCAGCAGTCACTCTGGACTCCCTAGCAGTCACTCTGCAGTCCCTAGCACTCTGCAGTCACTCTGGACTCCCTAGCAGTCACTCTGCAGTCCCTAGCACTCTGCAGTCACTCTCCACTCCCTAGTCACTCTGCACTCCCTAGACACTATGCACTCCCTAGACACTATGCACTCCCTAGACACTATGCACTCCCTAGACACTATGCACTCCCTAGACACTATGCACTCCCTAGTCACTATGCACTCCCTAGCACTCCCTAGCACTCCCTAGCACTCTGCAGTCACTCTGCACTCCCTAGCACTCTGCAGTCACTCTGCACTATTTCTCACGACAGAGTATTCCTGAGACCGCTTTGGTAAATTCAACCAAGAACATAACCTAACACTAGTTGACTTAGGTTTTCAAATCTGTATGCGTTTCTACACAAACCCTAAATTACTGAATCCAATAGTATTTTCTTCGCATGAAAAGTGCAATTCCATAGTAGTAATTTGTCCCCAAATCTCACAATTTTTGGGAGCAGCTTGATAACATAAGGAAATCTAAAATAATTCCCAAAACATTGTCCAATACTGTGCACATCACGCTACAAGTGACACTTGGTAAGAACTTACACAAGAGCAGTGCAACATGATTTATGCTGTGCAAACCAAGTTTACAATAAGTAAGAAAGGTTTGCTAGTCATGTATGGATTAATTACAATACAAATTGATATTACCAACCACTGCTTACGAGTATTTTTGTGGGACTTCTATTTTTTTTTACTTGCCTCTACATACCCTACGTCATTCTGCTATATGTGATAACACGGTTTTAAACCCTTTTCCTCCACTGTCCACGCTATCAACCTCAGAAGGATGAAAGGCGGAATGGACCCGCTGGGAGCTCTAACACGTAACATTAAGTGCAAACACAGGGTCTTACAGTGGGAGCATTAGCACACACAGCCACCAGAACCGGTATTACGTCGCCGCTCACCAAAACACCAACATGCACACCAAAAATAGACAAAGCAACCAGCAGGTAAGAACTGCAACAAAAGCAGTATGCAGAAGCCCAACAAACAGAAAGCACAAACACGCAATCCGCCAGGACTGAAAGCAATAGGGCAAAATGGGGGAAATCAACCAATGAAAGCTGCCAGGCAAATACCAGAGCAACAGGTGCCTGAACCCCCACCAGGAATAGAAATATGCACAGAAACATAACACTCACCCAGAGGACGCAGGTCCCGTGGGACAGCACGACGAGATGGGAGAGTCGAAATAGTGACAGGCAGCAGAAGAGCAGAGATCACCAAACACACACACAGCTGTAAAGCACTTTGTGTTGTAGCGTGAGATAGAACGGAGCGCGCATGCGTGCAAGACACCGCCAACAAACAAACACGGCCAGAAAGCGATGTGTGGAAAAGTGACTACAACCCACGTTGATTAGAAATTAGACAAAGAATCCCACAAGGACATGAGCCACTCAATGGACACAAATAATGTACAGACCGTGCACCCCCGAACTGAGGAACGGCCGAGCGTGCAGCAACACTGGGACCGGGAACATTAACAAACTTGAAAACCTTGACCTGAAAAAGAAAACCCCGGACTTCAATGCGGTGGTAGCTAGAATAGCAGAGTGTCATCTGGTAACCCTAACACAAACAAATTAAACAAGCATTTACAACGCATTTACACACGGGCTCAGGGAGGGGGGACGGGCTCACGGACAGCGGGAGGGGAGGGGACAGGCTCACGGACAGCGGGAGGGGGGGACAGGCTCACGGACAGCGGGAGGGGGGGACGGGCTCACGGACAGCGGGAGGGGGGGCTCACGGACAGCGGGAGGGGGGGCTGAAACGGGAGTAAAATATGCCACTTACCTGCTAGCCGATGCCAGGCAGACGTCCCTCGTTGCGGTGCCTTCGAGGAGAAATGACCAAAACAAACCCCCCCCAAAAAGCCCCGCCCACAGCCGCATGACGTAGGAAAAGGGGTGGGATGAGTAAAAATGTCCGGAACGCCCCCGAATCTGCTCCGCAATTGACGGACAGATCTCTGTTCCAATGGCTAGCCTCCATTTATGGAGCTAGCCAATGGAACAGAGGGGCGGATTCCCAGCCACACAGTGTAAGACATAAGATTTCGCCTGCGCGAATCGCTGCTTGCGCAGCTTTTCTCCAGGTCGAAACCTAAAAAGGATAACCAAATATATTTATGTTTAAATGCTGCTTACTTTTAATGACTCAAATGCATCAAGCATGGTACTCCTGAACTCTATGGAGGCTCTAGGCGCCCATTACAAATTCCCCTATAATTTTGGTGGGGACGGTAACTGGAATTACTGGCCCCATCGGAATTAGGAGAGCCATGGAAATAACATGAATGCGTTGCCTTTTACCCTGTGATTCCAGCTGCTGAAAGCCCCTGAAATCTCCACAGCGAAATCCTGAAGAATTAGGAATAATCATGGCAATCAGACCGAGTATTACTGAATTCCCAGTAAAACCTGATGTTTCTAGGGGAGCCCCAGGATTCCTCCTGTAATCTGCAGTAGTTCTGCCCCCCTGGAGTTATTGGAACCGCCAGGATCTGTGACACTGGGGTGTGGGATTACCATCTGAAAATCCGAGGCATTTGTAATGGGCACATTGGTAGAGGTTGTAGTGCGTGGATTTGACATCAAAACTATTGAGTGAGACAGTTAGAACATAGAGAAAACCAGCCATAGGAATTTTTTAAGGCGGGTCATCCCACTGCCCGGTAAGAGTAGGGATAGAATGGTTGGCCACAGTGCTGAGGAGGAAGAGGCAGATTTAATCAAGCATCTTGCGTGGTGCCTGTCTGTCACAGTACAGATGGGGTGAGTAACAATCCTCCCACATATATTACATTGGTGACAACTTCCCAGCTAACATGAAGGTTTTTTCTCAAGTAGGGGTTTTCCAATGGAGTAAAATGCAAGTAACCCTAAGACATTCTTTTTCATTTTACTTTATAAATCATCTGGACTTTGCACGTGCAGTGCAATGCCTTCCTCAAGCTACCTTCGACTGGAATAATATTAGGTCAGGACAATCATGATTGCTTTCCAGCTATAATTTTCTCTGCCCCTGATTAACCACTCCATTTCTATGAGCATGTTTCCTGAATGTACTTTTTAGGTCTTTCCTACCAGAGCACCATCAGCTGTCGGGTAGGCGAAAGCCTATTGTGGACCATATAAAAAACTTACAGTGGGCTTTGGCCCAAACCATTGCTTGTCTTTATTGTCACTCTTATTTACTTGATTTTTATTTGATGGCATTCCTTGGTATATTATGCTCATCAAATTGTGATTGTGAGTCAACTTACTTTGTAAAGCTTGTTGTGTTTTTTTTTTTAGGGTTAGCTTGGACACTAACCACATGCAGATGATCAAATTCTGATGTCAGAAGAGCCAGGAAGGATTGCTTTGTTGGTTATAAAGTTGAAAATGGCTCAACACCTGTGCCCCTTTCTCCTCCTTAATGTATCCTGTATTCAAGGGGCCTAGGCGTCCTGGACTTGCTGGGACAGGCCGGGTTTTTCACCAGCTGGCCCAGCAGATTTGAGCATATTTAGCACATCCCGCTTTTCAGAAGGTCGATTAAAAACAGAAAGAGGCGCTTTTTTGTGTTCCCGGGCGAAACTAGGTAGCTGCTCTTATCAGAGAGTAATTTAATTAGCACAGGTGAAACCAGCTTTGAGCGTGACATTGAATGTATTATGTATTCAGTTAGTGCCTCGTTCTCTCTCTTTCTTTGTTGATGAACTATGTCATTTAATTATTCTGTGCCCCGCGGTGGATGTAAAATTGTAGTCCTCCTTCTATTTTTGCGAAAAGCCCCTGTTTTTGGATATCAAAATCTGGTCATCCTACTTTTATTCTTTAGTTATATATCAACCCTGTTCTTTTTTGCCCATCAAGAATTCCCTGTGTGTTCACTGAGCGGTGGACATTGGCTACAGTAACAGCATCGCAAACAGTAAGTCTCTGCTCTTTGCATCCAGTGAATACGGTAACCGTTTGTTTTTCTGACGGGATTGTGTACTTCAGCGAGGGACCAATCAGCTTGCGAGATAGTCACCTCCTTCTGCTTTATCCTAACTTGTCCAAGGCAGCCCGTGATAAGCCCGGAAGAAAGGGAAAGTTGGAAACTGAGCCTGTTTTCTGTTGCCGCACTTGTGAAACTCGGGGACCGTTGCTAAAATCACTTTTTACACAGCCTACAAATACCAGTGAAATCTGTCAGAAACATTTTTTCCCGGAAAAGTGTAAACTGTCCCTGCCTTACAGAGTCAGTAACAAACAAACAGCAAACGATTTGTGAAATTGTTCGTTGGAAAATTTGGGAGTAAATTAACAATAGGTCTTCAGATAACACTAGCCCCAACTCTATACTATCCAACCAGCCCAGAAATGTTCTGCCTCAGAGTGCCTCGCAGTAAACTATCTTGTTGTAACTCGGGCAACCGAAACAATATTTACAGGCTGATAAGAGGAATATAAAACAAGTCAGGTCTCGGGCCGGCAGCCAATCACAGCGCGGCCCGGGGAATGACGTCACAGGGGTGTCCCGGGCCGGCAGCCAATCGCAGCGCGGCCCTGGGAATGACGTCACGGGGGTGTCCCGGGCCGGCAACCAATCACAGCCCGGGGAATGACGTCACGGGGGTGTCCCGGGCCGGCAGCCAATCACAGCGCGGCCCGGGGAATGACGTCACGGGGGTGTCCCGGGCCGGCAACCAATCACAGCGCGGCCCGGGACACACGGCATCAAGGGGCGGGACTTAAAAAAAGAGTCAGAAACGCCCACGATTCGCGTTCTGACAGGGAGAAAGTGATTGACGCTGATGTCTTCCAATGGCTAGCCTCCATTTATGGAGCTAGCCAATGGAAGACAGAGGCGGGACCAAAGCCCCATATGTAGGACATAAGATTTTGCCCTGGGCGGAGCACTGCTTATGCAGTGCTACGGCCAGGACAAAACCTAAAAATGCAGGATGTAGGTTATCTATAAATTATTGCAAAAAAAATGCCTGAACATCACCTTGTCAAAAGTATGTGTTCAACAATTCTAATCTACTGCCTTATGTATGGGGTAAAAGTTGTGTACACTGCTGTCTGGCCGGTGCAGGTAGAATGGGGTAAATCTCTCCTTTTTCTTTGCCATATTCTCTCATCTCCATTTGTCCACAAAGCCCTCTCAATACAAAGGGGTACATCTCTTCTGTCTTTTAACCCTTGTCTGTCCCATTTCGATGTTGCAGACTCGGTAGCCAGTACACCTTGATGCCATGCAGAGCCCCATTCTTCTAAATTGCCAGACTTCGATTGGGTAACATTTCCTAGCCAACTGATCATCTGTTTTGCCTGTTTAGAGAAATGGCCGCCGACTTCGGCAGACTGTGGGCACAGATCAAGTTGGTCATGGGTGCTGAAGACCGCTGGCCAAACTAATGAAGCCATTCTTCATGGCAACTAGGCAATCTATCCCACATACAATTCTGTCTTTTTTGAGGTCCGAAACTTCCAATGAAGAAATTGACCCTGTATTGGCCCCAGTGCGAACTTCATCGAGATAATTGCATTCTGCACACCTAAGATGTGATTTATGTTTGGCCACAGAAAAAACGTCCTAGAGAATGAAGTATGTGCTGATGTGGATTACCTGTTAACCTTGTGTAAATTGTGTTGCCTTGGGAGCTTATTGGTAAAACCGGTCAGGAAGTGTGGGTCTGCCTCTTGCTGCAACCTTTAACCTCTTCATTACTCATGCAGTGCTGACAGGCCTGCATAAGCAGTTTGTGTCTCACTGGGGACTTTATTCCTGCAAAATTCCACAGCTCAATCAATATATCGAGGCTTATAATTAGGATTCTGAACAATCAATTATTTACAGGGCTTGGTTTAAAGGGAAATCAGCACTGTTGGCTAAACCGTTACCTCCCCTAATGGCTCCTTGCTCTACTGTTTGCTTTGTCGGTGTTATTGTTCCGTTGTGCCTGTATCAGGCCTTGTGTTTTTTTCACCACCACTTCAGCTGGGAGGATGCTCCTTGCATACACTTTGGATTCTAAGATGCCACAACTTCTGATGTACCAACTCTGTTTGCCATCTGCCCTTTTCCCTAATTTCTTTGTGTTTTCTAGTTCTACGTATACTTGTCTGTGAAAACAATTCTGCTGTCTGTTCTGTGGTTATTCCCTTTGAGAATGTAAATATTTTCACCAAAGTCCCCTGTTCTTTCTCGCCTCCAGGGAACATTATTTCGATGTTTGAACCTGCTGTCTTGTGAATTGAACCTTTTGCCAATTCAGTGACTGTTAAGCGCCTGTTTCCAGCCTTTCTATACTCTTCTTGAGATGTTGCCTTCAGACCTGCATACAATACTCCAGATGCCCCAACTCTAGTGACAAGCACAGGGATATAACTTCTGCTCTAGAGAAAACATATTGCAGCACTTGTTTAGTCCTGTCTCTGGAACAGTTGCTTGCAATCCCAGTTCCAGGCGGGGCTTAATGTGTTTTACTCTATGAACATTCAAAGGAGGGCTTTATGACAGAGGGAATAGCTGTCATGGAAGGGAGTGCTTTCAAAGTGACCCAATTTATGACTGAGTGACGGCACAAAGATTCTGCAGGTTCTAATGTGACATGAGGAGGAACCAAGGAAGCCAATGATCTCTTGAATGGTGCAGGTTACCTAATGAAAAGAGCAGCCAGTGGCCAATGTGTGTTGTGTGTGCTCAGTGGATATTTTATAGTGGTGAGATATTCCACTAAGAATCCGCTTCCTGAACAATAAAGTTTTTTGTTTTTTAAAAAAATTAAAACGCAATGGTCTGTTTCAAATATTATGGAATGTGCCAGATATGATTCATGTTGTACCAAGAGTCTAATGTATTATTATTATTATTTTTAATTTATTGGTCAGTGAGTGGCAATGTTCTGTGCCACTTCCAAAGCAGTTGCGTGTAGTGAGGACTTGCTGAATGGGCACATTCCGTGGAGCTAGGCTTCGCCCTACCGCCTCTTTTAGGGAGTGACAATGAATGTCTTTTCATTGCCAGTGGAACAGGCCACTATCCAAGGAATGATGGGACCTTTGGGGCTCCAGTGGAGTGATGGGCAAGTTTTACTCTGACTTTCACCTCCTAATTCTGAGTCGTCCTGGTCACTTGGTCATCTCTGCACCTGTAGATCAGACATGAGATGATGCAGAGCAGCAGAAACCTGGACTTTTTAAATGCCGGGCAAGATTGTAAGTGGAAGGGTCTTCAAGCAGTGGGAGCGAGATGACCTCTTTCAACTTGGTTAAAAGGGGCCAGCTAAGTCTGGTTAACTAATTATGGCGTTTCATGTGTTTCCCCAAGAGAAATCGATCTAAAGCCCTGATAATGATGAAAATCGTGGAGTAGCAATAGGATTCTAGATGGTTTCCCCCGCTTCTGCAGCTCACAGGCTCAGCTCTTATTGGTGCATATGCCAGTGTCTAGAAAATGTGAGTCAATCCATGAGGATTCACAATCGGGACAGAATCACTTGTTCCTAATAAGAGTCTGGTGAAACGCTAGGGGTCCCCATTCCAGATAGTGCTGCTAAGGTTAGGCTGAATATGGAGCGAATGATTCACCCAGTGGGAGTAAATTCCTCTCTCTTGTTGTGAGGATTTGGATGGCAGAAGTTTTTACTGGTGTCCCCAGTCTCTGACTTGAGCATACTATCCCCACCTATTCAAATTTGCACTTTCAAGACCCCAGTTCCTGCCCATAATAGTGTGGGTGATATTCAGAAGGGGCTACGTGGTTATAAGGGTTGTAGCTATGGTTGGTGCAGTTGAGGTCCATTGACTGACCATTGTGGTTGTCAGTACTGCCATCCGGCAGTCTTGGAGTAATATGTGCTTGGAGAATCTCAGTGTCATGGGCTCGTCTGAGGTTCTGTACCTCTTCAATAAGTGCCAGTTTCATCATCCTGTTTGTTCTGTAAATGATGCAACCTGCGGTTCACAGGTACCTTGCTCGCAGGTGTTCTCCGTTGTAGTCTGGTAGTGGTCGTCATAAGGGGATTCTCTCTATCCAGCATTAGACAGAATAACTGCGTCCCACAAGACCTCCTGGAGAAAAGAAAGCGTTTAATCCCTTCACTGCTTTGGTGTCCTTGCTTCCATATGTACTTCATGGCGTGTTTGTGTGTGGTGTAGCTATATACCCCTGTCGAGCAAACATTTGTATATGTGTCTTTCAAAGTCTTATTTGACTCTTGCCTGGAAAAGTGAAATCTTTTCATTAAAGCTTGAAAATATATAATTTAGTTAGCTTGATGAAGGTGCCATTTACTTACTTTTTTCGGATGAATTCTATTTATATTCTCTTGGGCTAACGAGCTACACCGAATCTAAATTTCTCTTACACACTCTTGAGTGTATATGTGTAAGTGTATAGTGTATATGTGTAAGTGTATGTATATATATATATATATATATATATATATATATGTGTGTTGTGTGTATGTATAGTGTGTGTGTGTATGTGTGTATATATATATATATATATATATATATATTATCTACTGGCGGTCGCCAGTAGGTAGTTATAGTTAGGACCTAGTTTCCATAGGAAATCCGCAACATTCTATTGGGAATAACTTTGGCGTTGATGGACGGAATTGGCTGAATTTCTCCAAGAAAATGGCCAGCTCTGCTCCGCTCCTTCCCTGAAAGTTTGGGGGGGGGGATTCGTGAAGCGGGGGCCGAGATAAAAGGGGGGGGGTTCCCAAAAAGTGTTTTCCCCATGTTAATTTCCATAGGGCGGTTGGACTCACTTTTAGTCCGAACGGCTGAATGGATTTCCACCAACCTTGGCAAAATTGTAGGGACTAGTAGCCCGATGTGCCTTCGCTATGTCTCAAGATATGTGCTCCAGTGGATTTTGAGTAATTTAGGTTAAAAAAATATATATATATCTATAAGCACGCCCCGGTACGCGCACCGGGGCGCGTACCAGCGCGCTACGCGAGTTTGCGAGCAGAAAGCTGATTGGCTCTCGGGTGTCTGTCAACATTCCAAACAGTCCGGAGAGGCCGCCATCTTGTGTCTCGGTAGGATCGAGACACAAGAGGTGGCAAAAACAAAGGGGGAAATGACCAAAAGGGGGAAGGGTAGACCCCCCTGACCGCCTAGGTTTGATGTGGGGGCCATAAAAGGGCCCCGTGGGGCAAAAAAAAAGTCTTTTTTTTTTTTCGATTTTCGCGGGGGGAGCGCCCGGTACGCGCACCGGGGAGCGTACCATGGAAAAAAAAGAATGAAAGAGTTTTTTAAAAATGTAGCATTTTTTTTATAAATTGGAGGTAGTTCTAAAAAGAACTGTTTTTTTTAATTCTTTCTGTTGTTTTATATTTTTTTATTGTTTTTTGAACATTTTTTACTTTTTTTGGCTTTTATGAACAATTTTATATATTTTTTGTATTTTTTATGGGGACAAACAAAAAACAGGGAATTGTTAACGGCTCAACTGGAGCAAAAAAAACAAACCAGGAAAACATTAAGGTTTCTTTTTGCACTTGTGGTTGTCTCCAGCACGGTTGATCAATTTGATGCTTTGTTCTCCATAGGAAATTGTAGTCCCGCAAAATATGCAAACTATTTTAAAATCTCCAAACTGGGTTTGGATGTTTGGGACCATCTCCCTTGCCTCTGGACCCGATGGAGTGGGTTGTTTGCTTCTGGAGGTGCTGGGAGAAGATTGGGGAGGGTTTCTGGTCCGTTCTCTGACCTCGGCCGCAGAATAGTTGTTGGGATGCCTGCGTTGCATGTGGCTAATCATGGTATAGTTGCCAAAAGAATACTTTTTGTTAGGGTTCCCCCTGGAAAGTATAGAGCCACGGATCAGACATGTCACTTTTGGCGCATTGACTTTCTTTAGGCCCCTTGGGATTTAAAAAAACTCCCACACAATGTGCTCTCTCGGTTTATAGGGGGGATTATCTTCAGGCAGGAACTGCCTCTCCTCCTCCTCCTCCTCCTCCTCTTCTTCTTCACCAACAATGTGGTGTTGTGGTGGTCCTTGTGGTGGTGGTGGGGGTGGTGCAGATGCTCCTGCTGCTGCTGCTACTGTAGCCATTTCTCAATGAATAGAAACAGGTGTTCCTCACTCAAAGAACAAAGTGAGAATGAGGAAAAAAGGTGGGGGCTTTCATAATTTGGAAAACAAAACTGTTCTGAATCAATGAAAAGTGTTATTTTCAGGTCACATGACCCGGGCTTTCATCATTTGGAAAACAAAACTGTTCTGTACCAATGAAAAGTGTTATTTTCAGGTCACATGACCCGACGCGCTTACGCTACGCGCCCGAGGGCGCGCATCGGGGCGCGTAGCGTAAGCGCGTCGGGGCGCGCCCAGGGGCGCTTACACCGTGTGTCATAAGACGCATCACGCGGCTACGCGATACGTCACGATGATGTTTTCGTTCGCGGCAATAGCGCTAACGGGACGCTCACCGGTACGCGCACCGGGGCGCGCCGCAACTGCGCTTACTGGTGCGCTCACCGGTACGCGCACCGGGAGCGCTCCAGGGCAAAAAAATAAATAAACATGAACAATATACATAAAAAATAGTATTACATAAATATACAATATAGGATTCATTATAAAAAATATTATATTTCACAGCTATAGAAATTAGCTATTAAAAAACCTATGAAATTCACTATAAAAACCATAGGTTTCACACCAGTTATAGTTAGGAATTAGCATTTAAAAAAACCTATTAAATTCACCGAAAAAACCATAGGTTTGACACCAGTTCTAGTTAGCTGGAAATTTTACTGACATAAAACCATTGAAATTCCCACGTTATAGTTAGTTGGACTCACTATAACTCGCGCGCCCGCAATGCACTGCTGATGATGTCACATATTACATCATTCATGACATGGTTAGTGACATCACTGATGACATCTCAAATGACATCACTGATGACATCACTGATGACATCATCCATGTGATAATACAATATACCTCCTCACACTCTAATCTAACACATGATACACCTAGTGTTAAATACAAACTACCATTCCTGAAACCATTGACACAGTAAAACCACTTACCACATACGCACTCACTGATTTCTAGGTCTACACACACATCCACTCATTTACCCATACAATCTTTCATACATACAGTCACTCATCAATACAAGACCAACATATGCACTCATACACCTATACATAGACTCACACACTGCCACTCATCCATGGAGTTACTCATACACCTAGTCAGTCATGTAAAGAATCAATCACACTCCCATTTCCACAACTATACAGTTATACACACAAAACCTTGCTTATTTAAACATAGACTAACACATACTTACTGTCTTTTACAATCACTGATACAAGTACATATTGATAGATACAGTCACTTATGCAATCACAGGCTGTTATATATAGTCCTTTATATACGAAAACTCTCACATGCAGCAGCTTACACAACAACAAACATAATGATGTACACATTCAGACAGTTTAGTCACTAACCCATGCATTCACTAAGACACATTTTAATCACTCACTCATACAGTCAGTCACGCACCTACTAAATCCTTCATCCAGACACTCCTACATACACTCACTCTTCAATATGTAAAACATATTTTAACTTTACAGAAACATACAGACACTGGATGATGTCATCAGTGATGTCATCAGTGATGTCAATTGAGATGTCATCAGTGATGTCATTTGAGATGTCATCAGTGATGTCACTAACCATGTCATGAATGATGTAATATGTGACATCATCAGCAGTGCATTGCGGGCGCGCGAGTTATAGTGAGTCCAACAAACTATAACGTGGGAATTTCAATAGTTTTATGTCAGTAAAATTTCCAGCTAACTATAACTGGTGTCAAACCCATGGTTTTTTCAGTGAAATGAATAGGTTTTTTGAATGCTAATTCGTAACTATAACTGGTGTGAAACCTATGGTTTTTTCAGTAAATATATATATGTACACACACACACTGTCATGGCTGTAGAAATATATGGGGCTCATGACGCATTGTGTAGAGCAACTGATATACAAAATACATTACAACAGTACAGCAAAATTAAAATGAAAAACACTCTGACCCTTGCGCCTCAGATTACATGGTGCAGGGTAATAACTCCTAATAGGAGGTCTCTTTAATATGATTTTATCTTACTGTATAAATATTTACCCTGTGCATGCTGGCTTTGGTTGAATACATAAAAAGAAATACAAGAAAAATAGCCATGGCATAAATCATATGTGCAGATGCGTGGATTTTAGTTGTAGACCCTCCGCACAATTAACAACGATAATACATAGCATATTATACACTGCACAATTGCATATACATATATTCATATATACCTTATAAGCCTTGTTATTTTTCTATAAAAACTTAATAAACACAGATGAACTGCATCCAGGTTGGTGTGGACTACGTCAGCCGCCATATTGTTTTTATTGGGATTTGGCGCTTTTCTTTCGAGGCAGACACTGGCTCTGTTAAGTGCTAGTAATAGCAATCAGAGCCCTTACTATTTACTCACCCTGAGTACTCTGATCTAACATACAGTTCGTCCACCTGCTGTGGTAAATGGTACATTAGTGATTACGCTTTCCGGAACAGTGTTGAATATTTACAATAAATTTACAGTATAAAATGGGACCATGCATTTCCTTCAAAAACAGTTTGTGCATATGCATTTTAAAATGAGCACATTGATTTCAGTTTGCAGAGCATGTGTCCAATGTTGCAGGATTTTGCTAGTCACTGGATGCTCATTGTGTGCAGTAGCCTCTTCCCCACCAGAGAGCGCTTGGTGTATTGGGTTCAGTTGAGGCGTTAGGGAGTAGGAAGTATATTGCCTAAAGGAGACTTTGCACAGGGTTCATTCCTTCGTGTTGGATCTGCGCCTCACCAAGAGCAAAGGCTCAGCACATAGAGTCGGAAGGGCCCGCTGGCCAAAGGATCAGCACGCGACTAACGCAGGCACTGTACATGTAGACAACACCGTAACCGCATGAAACAAACAACTGAATAGACAAAGGTAAAAGCTAGAATAACCTCGAACAGTGACACTTTATATTGCATTGACAGCTCCTGTACTAAATTACTTCTCACTGCTAGGAGGGTACTCCTTTCTCTGCTTTCTGGGTATTTTGGATGATGCATAGTTTGTGCTCTGTTCATGGAGCGATGAGCAGTCTGGGTGAACAAAGCAGATTCATGAACATGGTATTGGCTGGGACTGCTATATTAAGCAGTATAGTATTAGGCAATATAGGAAAAAGGTATGAGGGAAACCATGGCAGCTCAATGGTCCTTGTTGATGTTCACGGAAGGGGAACACAGACTTTTGTATAATAAAAGGAGTGATTCAACAATGAGGTTGCTTCACGGCTAGTGACACCAAGCACTTGGAACCCTACACTGAAATGGTGGTCTCCCCTGCATCAAGAAAGATAAGTCTACCTTTGATGTTTTGCAGTGCCCATAAGTATCCTAGCTTGCTTTTGGCCATACAGGCTTTTCCCCTTGTATCATTGTACTCTTCCACAATGGCTGAGGAGTGTCAACCCCTGGCTCGGAGCCAGCAAGTGAAAAATAAAACGATATTCTATAATTTTAGTTTTCACCTGCTGGCTGAACCAGTGTGTGTAGGAAGGGGCGGGCCAGGGCCATGGGAGGGGGGCGGAGGATTGGTTTGTGCACCTCGAAGTGCGCATGTGTGTTTGGCTGGCTGGCCGGCCATCTCAGGCCGGCCAAACACACATGCGCACTTAGTTTTCTCAAACCTGGCTGTATTGAACAGCCAGGTTGAAGAAACAGCACAGACTCCCTGTCCTGAGCAGAGCGTCAAAGCAGCCCACTCAGGCCAATCCCTGCGCTGCTCTCTTAGCATGAGAGCAGCACGGGGATCGCACACGGAGTCTGTGATGCGACCAGGAAGAACATCACCGAGGCGCAACGCAGGAGAGGGCCGGCAGCTGCAGGTAAGATTTTTTTAATTATTATTAAACGATCCTCCCCACCCCCAACCCGCGTGCCCCACCCGCCCACAACTTTTTGTTTGTGGCAGCCGCCACTGGAACCGACTGGTAATAGTTACTCCGTACATCTGTGACTGAAGTGAGGAGGGACATTCAGTGCTGCGTTGTTTGCATTTGTCCTAGTTGCCTCGTCTGCGAGTTTTTCTTGTTTTGAAAGACATTTTGATTATAGCAAAACTAGAATGTGCTGCATAATGATGTATAATTCAGTCAAATATGTTGCATAATTTGGACGTTCATTGCAGTGTCATTTCGTCGACCCTGACAGTAATCCACATGGCACTGGTAATTTGTTCATGTCTTTCTCCTCAACAGTCAACCCCATTTGTAATCCTCGGTCTGAGGTGCTCTGCTTGAAGATATGTTTGCGAGTATCAGTGCTGAGGTTCGGATGCTACAGAGTTGCTTTGACGCCAAGCTCTATTGAGGTTTTGTCAACAAATCTGTGTTGTGGCTTCAGCCTAAGGATGTCCCAGGAGTATATTCAGGCTGTCCATTTTAGTATGGGACCAACGGTTCCATGTTTAAATATCGATTACAAAAATATAGTTTACAAAAATATAGATGTAAAAATATCGATTACAAAAATATCGACTCCCTATACTTAAACAGGTAAGTACAATAATATCGACTCAAAAATATAGATTTAGGGGGAGGAGCTACGCTAGCAACCAATTTGGCTGCGTAAGCTCCCGGCTCCGCCGACCTCCGCCAGCAGCTCGTATATCCTGCTATCCATCCTGAATTCGCACCAGACTCCCGGGTTCATGAAGTATTTCTGCTTCTAAAGGTGTGATCCCGAGCTTTTTATCTTGTCGGATGCCGAAGATACGCCGTGTTCCCATTCTCTGCCTAACATCATGTGGAAGCCGGGTCCTCGATTTCTGGCTTATCCGGGTTGGAGTTGATCAACATCGGCCGCTGGACCTGGACTGAGCCCGGTCCCCCGAAGTGCACCGTAAACTGTTTGTTTTGGATGCTGACACTGTGAACGGTCTACACCGTGGAGACAACAGCGTACCGCACCGGTTGCCGTGTTCGGGGGTCCGACGCCTGGAGACCCTGCTACCCTCCCGGGGTCGACGGGCCGGGGCCCTCGCTGCCGGCGAAGGTGTCGATCTGGCACGACGGAGAGCGCTCATTGTTGTCATCGGATTCGCGTGGCCTGTTACCCCGGAGAAGCCGGCCTCCGGGGTTCGTATCCTGCTCTGCCTCTTCGTGAGAGGAGATGAAGCGGACGGAAGGCACGCCGTCGCTACAGGCCGTCATGGCCGCCATTGAGGCGCTCCATTCACAATCCTCCGCTGTATTCCGGACACTGATCGTGCAAGTGGACGGTATCTTAGGACCGGTGCACGACTCTCCGTTAAGTCCTCATCTATCTGTGGTGCCAGCGGTGCAATGTACGCCTGAGACCGAGGCCCCCGAGCAGAACCCGGATTTAATGTGCTTTGTCGGCCCCCAATTCACAGCCAGCGAGCCCGTGATTGTCGCGAGCGTTCCCTGCTCGATCCTGCTGCCGCCTCGTACAGATATGGACAGTCTTCTGTGCTGTAACAAGTTCCTCAGTGACTGTTGGAGAGATTCGTTATTTCTGGACACTTTCCCTCGATCGTTTCATCGATATCGTGAACTTCTTTCCGGTTGTCGATCCTGCAACACTGACGTGGACTTTAACAAACGTTCTGCCTTTTTCCTTGAGATGGTGGTTCGAGTGCAAAAGACTCTCACGAAATACCGTACCGGCCAGGGTTGAACTTGAGGGCTTGGGTTTGATAAAATAGCTTGATTCAATGCCGGGATTGTCACATGTAATGTGATGGGAGTTGGGTGGTGCTTTGCTACACTCCTCCGATTGGTTTGTATATTTCGCTATATGTTGGTTTGATTATGTCTCGGGGTGGTCGCTGCTGGCGGAGGGTACGGGAGACCGGGGGTATATTTGCTTTTACGACATTCCCTCCTCCATCTTTTTCTCTTCCCTGGGGTTAGTTTAGTGGGCGACAGGCACGCTGCTAGTGGGGTTAGGTCGTAGCCATCCGCAGGGGTGCAGGGTGGGGGGTTGATGTTTTTTTTTTTATTTTTCCTTTATTTTGTTCTATGACCTTTCTTTTTCCCTTTTCCCTTCTTCGCAAGAGATGTGGCATATTCTCCTGATCTTTTATTTTTCATATCGGGGTGTTGAGTGTCCGATTTCATATCCTGTATTCTGGATGGGCGGGATCCGATGATGTTTGCTTACGGTTATCTGTACAGCATTGTTTTACCTCAGCTCTAAGCTGGTATTGATGTCTTTCAGATGCCTATAATTGTTGTGTATTTTCTTAATTGATTTGCCCGTCCACCCTTACGATATGTTCCGCCAAATGATGCCCGATGTTTATATTTCTACTCTTGTGTTATAATTAATAAAAATATATAAAAAAATATATATATATAGATGTAAAAAATATAGATGTAAAAAATATCGACTTTAAAAAATATTATAACTTAAATTAAATAATTAAATATTATTAATATTAACAAAATAAATTACATTACATTTATATTTTAACTATTTATAACAAATAAACTTACTTTAATTATTATAAACTTAATAAATGTGTACATATACATATATTTTCTTAAATACATTTTATTATTATCTTTATTTAATTAATAAACTTTAATAATTATATAAAAATAAAATAAATACATATATAAAACATTTTGAATAAAATAACATTTTCTATATTTAATTAACACATAAAAGTATTTAAAAATAATAATACATACATTTAATAACAAAATTAAAACATTAGTAGTTAAAATATTTGATAGCGAAAGGGATAAAAATTACTATTCCCACTCCAAAGGGTGCAACAGTAGAGAAAGCGCTGGATAGCGTAGGGGTAAAAATTACTATTCCCACACCAGAGGGTGCAACAGTAGGGAAAGCGCTGGATAGCGTAGGGGTAAAAATTACTATTCCCACTCCAGAGGGTGCAACAGTAGGGAAAGTGTTGGATAGCGTAGGGGTAAAAATTACTATTCCCACTCCAGAGGGTGCAACAGTAGGGAAAGCGTTGGATAGCGTAGGGGTAAAAATTACTATTCCCACTCCAAAGGGTGCAACAGTAGGGAAAGCGTTGGATAGCGTAGGGGTAAAAAATACTATTCCCACTCCAGAGGGTGCAACAGTAGGGAAAGCGTTGGATAGCGTAGGGGTAAAAATTACTATTCCAACTCCAGTGAGTGCAACAGTAGGGAAAGCATTGGATAGCGTAGGGGTAAAAATTACTATTTCCACTCCAGAGGGTGCAACAGTAGGGAAAGCGTTGGATAGCGTAGGGGTAAAAATTACTATTCCAACTCCAGTGAGTGCAACAGTAGGGAAAGCGCTGGATAGCGTAGAGGTAAAAATTACTATTCCCACTCCAAAGGGTGCAACAGTAGGGAAAGCGCTGGATAGCGTAGGGGTGAAAATTACTATTCCCACTCCACAGGGTACAACAGTAGGGAAAGCGCTGGAACCCAAAACAATAAAAAAAAAACTATCAAATTTTTTATTACATTTAATTTCCAATATAAACATAATAATATATACATTTAAATAATTTCTTACACATTATTTAACACTATAATATCCACCACACACCTAAAAATAATTACACAATTACATTTAATATTTACTAATTAATTAATGATAATTAAATATTTTTTTTAATTAATTAATTATTTAATTGACAGATTTCACACCGTATACACTTATAAACACCACAACACAAACCTAAATTTAATTACACATTTACAATTAATAATTACTAATTAATTAATGGTAATTAATTTATAAAGTATTTAATAATCAATAACAATTTAACTACTTCACACCATTTACACATATAAACTCCACTACAAACACCTAAAATTAATTAAACAATTAACATAATTAATTAACATAATTAATTAATAATTGAAATTAATTAACAAATAATTATTAAATTAACACATTAATTAATCAATTAATTTTATATATATTTAAATTACTTCCCACCCTATTCCCCTATAATCCCACAACCCGCTACGGAACTAATAACACAAAATTCAACATAATATACATTAATAACTATTAAAATTCAACAACATATATTAAAATGACAAACAATTCTCATTAAAAACACTAAAATACATGACATTATTAAAAATTCCATTATTTTTTAAACTATATTTTTGTAAACTATATTTATTAGAACTATATTATTGTTATCGATATTACTTACCTGTCTGTCGATATTCTGGTCAAACTATATTTTTGTTATCGATATTTCTTCAATTCGATATTTCTGCGGGGATATTTATGTCAGACGATATTTCTCTGACGATATTCCTGCTC
Organism: Lissotriton helveticus; assembly: GCF_964261635.1. Classification (NCBI taxonomy): domain Eukaryota; kingdom Metazoa; phylum Chordata; class Amphibia; order Caudata; family Salamandridae; genus Lissotriton; species Lissotriton helveticus. The sequence goes on from NC_136070.1 coordinate 333,152,838, forward strand.
TGCACCGGACCAACGACCCTCAGTCCTGTGAGTTGTGGATGCCCCACCACATATCTGTCCAAAGACTGACAGCGGGCACCTTTGCAACTGATGGACTGTGGGCTTATTAAGAAAAGCTAAGTAGGTGTAATGGCTGGATCAACCCCGGGACACACTAGGAACCAAAATGAACCTTTCATCTCACCATGTGAGTGAACATAGAGGGTTTAGGGAAGGAAGAAGGTGGATTTTCTTCTTGAAGGACTCTCTGTATAGACATACCCTATTGATGTCAAACATAAAGCAGTTCATATAGATTAATAGGATTTAGTAGATTATTTTTTTTGTCGTGAGATAGAGCTTCATCTGAGGGATGATAAGGCCCGAAGTGTAGACCTTCAGTATGAGTTTCCTTCTTATGGCTATGGCTTACCTGTGTTAAGTATGAACACCCTGTGTACTTTATATTCTGCTCAATTGCTATGTCTTCTGGGCAACAACTACTCTTAATGTGCATGAGTAATAAGCTTCATAGAAGCACAAATGGTGGTGGTGTTAAATAATGCCTAAGCTTCTGGATTGTAATTGTATATATTGGTAAATCAACAATGGTAGCGGTTGAGTGACATTGCTTTTACTTCCTTTACTGTGGTCTGCACAGCAAATTGTAGAATATTGTATAGTATATATTTCACGAAAGTTTAACTATTTTACATTTTTCACTACTATCTTTTATCAGATTGTAAGCCTAAGGTTTTTAACCAGAAATCGCAATAACGACTATCATCTATAGGTCCTCTGTATTACATGAGTCTTACACATGCCTCTGAATTTTGAAGCAGTGCTATGCTCTTGGAGTGGAGGTGGCTATTTTGCAGGTGCTATTTAAAGATGTTTTGTTGTGTACTTCGGGTCCTACTTGCAGTTATCTTGTGGGTGATAGGTTTGCAAGGCCACTCTGTTCGACCAGTAATCAGCGAAGAGTTTTCAGGGCTGGTTTTCCTAAGTCTGCATTCTTCACGCCCCCATACCAGCTAGGCTGTCTGCTTTTGAGGGGGTTTACGCAATTATTCGTTGTTTCTTTCATGGAGATTGTATGTGCTTTTTTTTTGTAAAGTTTTGTCTGCACAGTCCATTTTGAAAAAACTCAGCAGTGGGCTTATATTGGTATTTTCCAGCTATTGAATGCAGCAAAGTTAATAGAACACTTTTAGTTTATCGTATGCAATATAACTACCAGGACGATGCTGATGGATAGCTTTGCGACGCGAGTGCCTCGTCAAGTTGTTTGCCTGTAATCTTCATGAATTGCTTTGAATCCTGTTGTTGATCAGGAAGAAGCATCTCTGGTTAATTTAATATTGCCCATTAGCACCCTGGATGGTACTTTGAGATTTGTTCACTCAATCAGAAGGCGTAGATTGCTGATAGTTATTACTGTTGTTTGCCTGCATTCTGGGTTCACTAGCAGGGACATGAAGCAGACAAACAATCGGTGTAATATTGCCTATTTGGGTGCAGAGACAATTCAGTTTGGGATGAGTGTCGTCTAAGTGATCATTTTAATTTTAAAACTTACAAACTGTTCATAACTTATTTTGGTTCCAGCTCACCATGACCATAATGTTTTATTCTGGACGGAATCCTGAATTCCCTTGCAGCTTTGCTTTTCTGCATAGAACCTTCTTGTTATCCAGAAGTGTAAGTGAATCACTGTGCTCCTCTCTGGGATGGATGACATATTATCTGGCTGACATCCTCGTGCCAGTCATCACACACATCACTGTGTGGAAATGAAGTGGTGTTCCACTCAGTTGAACATGTATTGGTCTCTTACTTCTTCTGTTTGTGCTTTGCAAACACAGCCTGCCCTTCACGAAGGCGCATCTCTATGGTTATGCACTAAACTTTGTTGCAGAGCCATAAATAGCAGGCTAGTTGCTGCCACTTGTTCGTTTAAGCGTGAAGGGACCGGCCCCCGCGGTGTGCAGCAGACACATCATCACTGTTGTTAATGCAAGTAGAGTTACTGTTTCAACAACACCAGATACCTTTACCTCTCCCATGCTTTATGTCTGAAAGCAGATCATTAATTACAAACCCAATTATTCATCATTGAAGTAGAGGATCACATGTCGGTCTGGCATTCTCTGATAAGTCCGTGCACGGACGAAAGCGTATATTGTAAAAGGGGAATTAACGATACGTTGCAGATTGTAATGATATTTGTAATTCTTCCCTGGAGGACTTACTTGGGGGTACGTTTTATGGCTTTTTGACCACGGAGATATTTAAGAATGGGAATGAGTGGACGCCACAGAGCCAGCAGTAAGGAAGTTACAGATGGCGGCCCCCATACACTCACACACGTTTCAAAAGGCATCTCTAAACTATCAGTAAAATTGGTTTCTAATGTTATCTGCCATATTGCTGATGTAAACGGTGCCCTAGGACGCAATAATTATTTCAGAGAGTAAGGGGGTGCCTGTATAATCGAGAAGCCAGGTGTGTGACTAAAGCTCTTCAAATTAAATGCTGTTTCTATAGATACACAGTGCATTTCCCACTCTTGTTGCATGTGTCCGCCGTTCTCAAACACCACCTTCCGCATAAAACATTTGTTAGGTCGAGCCTGTCCCATTCCGCAGGAATGGATAGGATCGAATTCATGTCGGCAAAATCCTCTTCAAACTAAGGGGTTTCAACACGGCGTTTTCTTGCAGTTCACGTGAACATGCACGAGCATTCACGGCCAGGGCTTCTCCTCCCCTAGCAGCACTCCTCCCACACCAGCACCTCCCCCCTCCCACACCAGCACCTCCCCTCTCTCTCCCCGCAAACACAGCCTTGTCGTAGCAGCACTCCTCCCACACCAGCACCTCCCCTCTCTCTCCCCGCAAACACAGCCTTCCTTTCATTTCTCCTCCCCCTCCCCAGCCAGCTTCCCCCAGGCCGTGTTCCCTCAGATATGCTATTGCATATCGTTTGCTACCTCTTGTATTTTGTTGCTCTTGATACTTGCACAACTGTCACTATTGTCTCATGTAACGTAACGTTTGCTTTTGTAACATGCTCACTTGTAATTTTGGCTTCATGTATCTAAAAACGCCTCCCTCGCGCTCCTTTCTCCCTCTCTCCCGCTGCCTAGTCCTCCCACCCCCTCCCTCTCCAGCGCGCGCTCCACTCGCATCTGCCTGCTGCTCCCCCGCCCACCCCCACCACTCCCCCAACCAGCAATGCCGAGAAGCTTGTTTCCTCGAAGAACATATCGTTTGCTACCTCCAGGCCGTGTTCCCTCAGATATGCTAACTTGTACGGCCCACGATGCATCCAGCGTGCCTGCTGCCCACCAGCAGCCCCCAGCCCCTTATAAGCAGCAGGGAGAGGACGTAAATCATTTGGTGCAGCGCTGTATTTAGATGCCCTCTGCCACCTGGCATGCACAGGGCATTTTAAACACTACTAAAGCCTCCTGCCGCTTACTAGCAAGCAGCCCCCAGCCGTGTATGACTGGTTCTTGGTAACTGCTTTTAAGATGGCGCTGCTGTTTTGGAATGTTTCTCCTGCAGCCCGGGGCTGCCCGGCAACAACTGCCACCTCAATGCTAGGACAGGACTTCCTTTTGGATGTGCAAGTGTCCCGTCCTTGTGGTTAGGTAAATAGAACTTAAAATACTGATGTTCAGTGGCCAACATAGTGTAATAATAACAAACATAGCCGTGCGTTGTAACTTCATTCGATTGTCTGTCAGATTCATGATTTGCATTTCTTCGATGCCTCGTTGCTCTCTCCAATACTTTCAGTAAAACTACTGTAGTAAATAAATGTGGTAACCTTAATTCATTCTTGAAGCTGAAGAAACTTGCTCTTGATACTTGCACAACTGTCACTATTGTCTCATGTAACGTAACGTTTGCTTTTGTAACATGCTCACTTGTAATTTTGGCTTCATGTATCTAACAAGCATTGGCATTGCCAATAGGTCTCGCTTGTGGGACCTTAGAAGTATTTAGTTTTGCAGCACAATATCCTTGTTAACTATGAAAGGAACATAGTAGAGGCTATACACCCTCCCCAACCCCCTTCGAATACGAGACTAGAAGTCCACGGATCCATACCCACAAAAACACCCCCTACACCTAACAATATAAGAAACAATGATGACACCCTCAACCGAATCAGGAATCACAACCAAAGTAAGGATACAACGACAAGTTATGTGGCAACGAGAACAGACTACTCTCAGAGGAGAGCAAATGGCAGAACGCAGACTGCCAGATCTATCTCACTTAAGAAATTACCCAGAACACAGAAAGAAACCAAGGAGCTAAAGAAACTAATAAGCAACATGGCACAAGACTCGTGGAAAGTTTCACAGACAATTGGGAAAATCTGGGAGATGACGTTAAACACGAATTCCAAAATCACACACATTCAGAATCTAATACTCCGACCCAACCGACCAAACCGGACCAACCCCATTCCAGACGAAGTAGCTCATGCCCTACTTCGATCTTATGAACAACAGGCTCCGAGAAAGGAAGAGATTATCGAAACTGTACCTATTGAAATTGTACCTATTGACCCGAATAGATCGTCCCGAAAGAATGATAGGAAAGCAATCCACCACAACTTACAACATATCCAGGTAAATACAACCGAAATAGAAAATGGAAACAGCGTCAACTCACAGAAAACACTGAACTGCCTACTGCTTAACTGTCGCTCGGCAAATAAACACGCATCAGACATAGCCGCCTTAATCCTCAACAAAGAAATCGACCTGGCCATCCTCACGGAAACATGGCTCAATGAATCATCCTCTCCTACCATGGATCTTCTAGTACCACCACAATACAACATTGTCAGGTTGGACAGACCCAGGAAAGTGGGAGGAGGTATAGCGTGCATCCATCGTTCAGAGATAGAGGTCAACCAATTCCAATCTGACCATATAGAATCATGTGAATACCTTGGTTTTAACATAGGATCACCAAATAATCAAAATTACAACCTACATGCGTTTTACCACCCACCGGGAGATAACGCAAAGTTCACAGAGCATCTTATGGAGATCATAACTGCTAACTCTAACCCAGATGCCAACAACATATTCCTAGGTGACTTTAACCTCCATTGGGACGACGGCAACGATAATATGGTCAATTCGATCAAAGACTTCCTCAAGGAGCTAAACCTCTCGCAAATATGCACCCAGCCCACTCACTCACAAGGAGCGACTTTCGACTGGATAATTACTAGAAATAAAGAAATCTCAATCACCGCTATAGACCCGTGTGATTGGTCTGATCATCACGCCATAACATTCGTGATACCGACAATGAAAAAGGGCAGGAACACGCAACCTCGCAAGGTCAAAAAACTGATACGAGATACAAAAGAAGCTAATATTGAACGATTGGTTGAAAGGTGTGAGAAAGACCTGAAGCCACGCAACAACGAGCAGAATGTAAAGGAGCTGACTGATCATTACATAACCTCTATCGGTAATATAGTCAATGACACCTTACCTCAAAAACTGAAAAGTGTCTCGGAAAAGCCCAAAAATCCTTGGTTTAATGAGGCTTTGAACGAGGACAGGCGAAAACTGAGAATGGCAGAAAGGAAATGGAGACAACATCCCTCCTCCCCCGAACTGAAGGCCCTCAGAAAAACAAGAAAACCATATAATCTAAAGATAACTAGCGCCAAAAAAGAATTTATAAGGGCTGAACTGGACAATGCCATAAACAGACCTCGAAAACTCTTCGAGATCCTAAAACAACAGTCAAACAAATTAACTAAAACGGCCCAAGAGAACCCAAAGAATCCCATAAGTTGTGAGAAATTCTCCTCATTTTTCATGGATAAAACTAAACTGCTAGAAGCTGAGCTCACAAATGCAGCGGCTAACCTCACGACCCTTCCCGCTACCAAAAATAAGGCGAACGCGACAACGGAAGATCCCCCAACAAAAAATAAAGCAAGTTGGGATACATTCGAACTATACAACCAGGAAAAGATCGCCAAAACTCTAGCGGAACTTAGACCCAACAACCACTACCAAGACCCGCTACCGGCAAAATGTGTAAGAGAAATCAGCCACACTCTAGTTCCAATCTGGACTGAGATAATAAATGCCTCACTATCACAAGGGACCCTCCCTGACTGCCTAAAAACGGGGCAGGTAGTTCCCATCATCAAAAAACCGACAGCGGATGCAACTGACCCAAATAATTATCGTCCAGTGACCAACATCCCTTTACTGGCCAAACTTATTGAGAAATGCGTGCAAGGCCAACTGAGTCAACACATCGCTAAGTTCTCACTATTAGATGACTGCCAATCAGGTTTCATAACAGGACACAGTACTGAAACTGCGATATTACATATTGTTGATGACGCCTTACAAGCACTTGACCAAAATCATGCATGCCTACTGATTCTACTAGACTTGTCATCAGCATTTGACACGGTAAATCATGAAATACTGATGACCAGACTACATGACAGGATGGGTTTATCTGGAAATGTTCTGAAGTGGTTTAACTCCTTCCTGCAGAACAGGACTCAGCTATTCCTGGTCAACCAAGCAATCTCCTCCCCATGCCCTAACACAATAGGGGTCCCTCAAGGTTCAACGCTATCCCCAGATCTCTTCAACTTATATGTAGAACCTCTCACAGAGATTCTTCGGAATTCACAGATCTCCTACCACATGTACGCAGACGACACACAAATATATATGAAGATTGCCTGCAGTGATGACATTGACCTTATGAATGAAACTCTAAAGAAAGCGTTGCATTGGCTAACAGCCAACCATTTGAAACTTAATGCCAATAAAACAGAATTCCTGTTAATCTCACCTACAAGGAGTCAACCAGAAGTAAAGGAATGGGCTAAAATGGTGACTGCGCTTAACTGCACTCCGACCCTTGTTAATTCAGCCAAATCTCTAGGAATTACACTAGACGAGAACCTAGACATGAAAGAACACATCAATGCAATGGCCAAGAGCGCCCGTTTCCATTTGAACTATCTAAGGAAACTGAAACCCTTTATATCAGAAGCAGATCTAAAACTTGCTATCCAATCGCTAGTTATCTCAAGGATCGAATATGGCTGCACTACGTTAGCTGGCCTACCAAAAACATCCACTGCTCCGCTAAAAGCCTGTCTCAACGCAGCGGCAAGACTTATCACGGGAACGAGGAAATTTGATCATATATCTCCCCACCTGAAGGCACTAAACTGGTTACCCTACGATGCTAGAATTAAAATGAAGATGGCCTGTATCACACACAAAGCGGTCCACTACAACACGCCGAGATATCTAGCCAAGAAAATCAAGCTATCAGGAGGGAACAGATCAACGAGAAGCGCTAAAGAGTTGCTACTACGGCCGGCCTTCTTCCGGAAAAAAAAGACCTATGACCGAGCTTTTTCGGGAGCCGCCCCCAGAGTCTGGAATTCACTCCCACCCTACATCAGGAAGATTCAAAATATTGCAGCATTTAAAAGGGAACTGAAAAGCCATATGATGAGTAAATACCCTACATAGAGATGACCACAGACTAGAGGCACAAACTTTTTACGCCAAAGAGGACGGGAGCCATCATAAACAATTGGAAGACCAATAAGACAATTGTCTAACCACTCTAGCTATGACTATCCACTCAAGGCTCGGCTGTACACCCTATCGCTACCTCATATTTAGGTGTTATCTGCACTATGTCTCACACCAAAGATACTACCCCTACCTTGTCATGTGAATATTTATGATCGTTACAACTAGCCTTACCCATTCTACTCTTTGATAATTACTCTGACATTGCTCTGATAATAATTTACAATCCTACCTCATCGAACTTGACTGTATGACTATGACACAACCTAAACCATATGCACCACTTATCGCTAAGTGATCAGGCGTTAGGAATATATTTATTTAATCACCCTAGATAGCATATTGCCTCCTACCTTCCATATTTGTTTGCTGTTTTAATTGCTACTATAATGTCAATTTATTAACCTTCTATGTCAGTTTGTAACCACCCTAGATAGTGTATCGCCTTCTACCCCCATATATGTTTGCTGCTATAATTGCTTCTATAATGCCAATATGTAATCTGTATGTAAAGCGCTCTGATACCCACGGGTCTTGTCCGCGCTATATAAAACACTATAAATAAATAAATAAATAAATAAATTGTTGCATAATCGGATATTGTGCTGCAAAACTAAATACTTATAAGGTCCCACAAGCGAGACCGATTGGCAATGCCAATGCTTGTTTTTAAACTAGTTAGGCTCACCCTCCGCCCCTTTTGAGTAATTTGTTGTATTAAAACTTTCCTCCCCAATATCCGCTAGCTGATTTCACCTCAATATATCCCTCAGTGGTGCTGGGATATTTACAGTTTGGGGTGCTGGCCATCAACACCACCTGACTTAAATCCCTCTGTTGTGCTTTGATGCCGGGAGAATAGTTCTCAATAGTGGAGGATATGTAATAGCTCCAGGGTGCTGAGGGGCACTCCATTCTTCCACTACCAAACCATGGCCTAAGAGGCCCTCTTGCTTGTATCCATAAGGGCCTTTGGCATCCTTGCTGTAGGTGTTTCAAGCTGATGATCTATATTTTGAGATGTTTGTTCCTTAGGTTGGCAAGCAGTGTATCTTTATTTAATCTCTGGATTTTTTCTACCTGCACCTCACCAAGAGTGTCATTAGTTAAAATGCCCTAACTTTGCAGTCAGAGAAGGGATCAGTAAAACAGCTCTCCATATTCAAAGAATTATCAGCACTTTCTCTAACATCTGCCTGTCATGTGACACTGGGCTTCAGTGCACAGTAAATGCTCCAAGACGAATTATGTCCAACTTTGTTAATTATCCCACTGAACTCAGTCTAGGCTATCTGGTGGTGCTGCTGCAGCACCCCTGAACCCCAACTTCCAGCTCCTGTGCTCTCTCTGGTGAAACCTTTGCTGAGAGTGTCACGTGCTTAGTAAGCAAGGCCATGGTCACATTTAGAGTAAATACATAATGAATATATTTTATTTGAATTAACTGTCAATTTAATCCTTTGTGCCGCGTTCTTTTTTAACTACTCTTAGTTTTATATGCGATTTGTGTTGTTTTGTGATGTTGTTATACCAGTCTTCGCACTCTGCCTGCCTTTGGTTAGTTAAGGGCGCTTCTCGTTCTGGTGGGCCTAATCCGTGGTTTAAATCCACGCTCTCGTCGATGGCGTCCAGTGGTTCCGGTTAAAACGCCACTGGCCCGGTTTTGATTTCCTCTTGCCCTGAGCTGATGAGTAAACGGGCTTCTCTGAGGCTGATTAAAAACTGTCGAAGTTTTTATCTTTTCAGATAGAAGCAGCTCAAGTGTGCATGCGCCACCTTCCATTTGCATGATAAGTTGTGTTTGTTGATTAATTCTGAGGACTGGCTTTGTTAAAGTACTTGAAGATGGAGATAAAATGTGCTTTTGAAGACAAACTCGAGTGCCGGCCGCTGTGCTGTGTGCTTCAGGGACCAGCGAGGCACAGAACGTTGCACTTATCAAAGGCTTCCGGTTGACATTTAGGTTAACCGTCTTTATTAGTTGAGACGCGCATTTCGACCTACATAGGGAGGCTGGTGGCACACGTTTCAGAATAAACATGGAAGCAAAGCGCACCCCATTTCAAATAGAAGTTGTATTTAATTAAGCAGCACTGGGGCTCCTCAGAGCCTACACTACAGTGATAGAGAAAGCAGACAGACAGACAGTCCAAAGTATCATCAGTTGACGCCGCCTCCCCGAGTTTCTCTCCCTGTGCAAAAAGCCGGTTTTAAACGTGGACGGGTCTCCTCCCTGTCAGCCGGGGTGTCCTACGGGTTGTCTTTCTTCATTTTATTTATTTATTTTATTTTATGCGTTTTTATATAGTGCGGACTTTACCTGAAGGTGTCAGAGCGCTTCACAATAGGAACAGAACTCATACATGCGGAGAACATTAAAGGTGAACAAATTACAAAAGCAAACGTTAAGTTACATGAGGCAAAAATTACAATTGTGAGCAAACAAAATACAAGAGGTAGCAAACGGTGCATTACAGGAGGAAAAGTGACGTGTGCAGGTTACAACAGCGTACAAAGTACAAGTAGAGGTATAATACTGCAATAAATGGCAGACAATCAAGCACAAGAACAAACGTTATGTAGGCAATGGTGGCACTTTTGCAAGTATCGAAAGCAAACAAAATGTAAGAGGTAGCAAACTTCTTGTCCTTTCTGGGAGTTGTACCCCTAGAGGTAAATACATATTCTCTTCCCTTCTTCACAGCCATCGCAAGGCCTGGGATCACCAAGTAGCCCTCCATGTGCTAGGCTTGCCCATCTCAGGCCTCTGGCCGTCTCGCGGCTTTACTGGCGGGGTAAAGTGTCCAAGGAAGAGCCCCAAGGCCGTCAGCAGGGCAGAGTGCCTTCATGATGCCAGCCACGTCCTGCACCACCCTCAGCGGCCTAAGGCAGCGCAGGTCACCGCCAGAGAAGTCTTGCTTCCTTCCCCAAGGCACCCCCTGCACCCGCTCCTCCTCAGCTCCGCGAAGCCCTGCTCTGCAGTATCCCTGCTCTGCAGTATGTTAAAGGCCCAGGAGACTAGCACCAAAGGGTCACCTTGTCCCTGGTGCTACCCCAGACTAGTCACTCTGGGAAGCAAGAGATGAGTCCTGGCACTGCGTGCTTGTGCATTATGCGTGTCCAGGGGCGGCTCTAGGCTCACGGCAGCCCTGGGCAGGGAGCGTAGGTAGGGGTCCCCGGAAGAGAAGGGTAGGGGGCCCTGGAAGAGGGGATCCGGGTGGGGCCCCGAAGAGGGGGGGGGGGGGGGGGGTCAGGGTGTTTGGAAGTGGAACAGAGCCAGAGGCCGCCAAAACCCTGCCATGGGCCGCCACGCAAATATGTATCCATCCTCAGAGGATTATTATATTAAGGATATATATTGGCGTGGCGGCCCCTGCGGTTTGGCGGCCCTGTGCAGGTGCACAGCTTGCTCATGCCGCCCCTGGCGTGTCCCTGTACTAGGCCGGAAGGGCCCCAGGGGCCCACATAATCCACTTAGGGCCCTGTCAAGTGCACTCCCTCGTTCCAGAATATTTCACAATGAGCTGCAGCACATTCAGCATGAGGGACAGGAGGATGAGGCTGAGCTGGAAGGGCCAGCAGCCCTCTTTGTTCCCGAATGACCCCACCCAACCCCACCCATCCCAGATTCTGTTTAAATGCAAATGCATTTAAATGCCCAATCTGGCTTTGTCTGCATTCTAAAATAAATGCAAAACATAGTCTTGTGTTCAGCATTTACCCTGAGCTTGATGCTAATTAGTAGCAGGGTAAAAAGCCAACCCCTCATCATAAACTGGGGTGGCCTCATTTACAGTAATGTGATTACAACGAAGAATTGCAGTAAAGGTAGCCACACCAAGCAATACTCCACTGCCAAAAGCGGCCTCCCGGGGGATGTGAAGGTCATACCAAGCCCGCTTCCTTGCCAGTGATGCTGAAGCTCTCTATTGGATCGGCCGCACTAGACGAAGGTTGCCAAACCAATGTCCCGTGCTAGCTTAATCTGCAATATTTCCTTCACCGAGGCACATGCAACTGCGCACTTATCAAATCTACGGATAATCTACATGCAGTTTAGTGCTGTTACGCTTCTGACTATTTTTCAGACAGATTTTGAGTACTATATAGTTTTTCAGTATTACTAGCCTAGAAAAAGTAATTTGTCACAAAACCCATATCGGCTGTAGTACGTGCTTGTTTCTTTGGCTGGAACAATCATTGGAAACTGACTGTTACTTCACGGTCATGTATGTAATCGAAAGTTCTGGATGTACATGTGTATTCTTGTTGACCATGTCATTATTACTGAATTGTGTTACTGAATTGTGTTACTATATCAAATTAAAATATTGAACGCCAGTCCCAGTGAAATAACCAGATAATGTGTAACAGTTTGTTGTGTTTATCACCATACAGCTTGTATTGTGGTTCTCAACGTTTGGTGCCCTCCGACAAACATTTACTGTTGATTCTAATTGGACCTAGTAATAGAGATTAAGACTGTCCAATCGGTGCAGTTTAACTGGGATAAAATACTTTGGAAGCTTGATTACCCTGATACACGTCTCATTTGTATTATTCTTGGGACATCTGCGGTTTAGTGGAAGGAATGTACAAAGTTGTCTCTTTACTGGGTTGGAATCTGTGATAGTTAACTGAGTAATGGGGCCTGATTATTGGTATAATACATCCAGGATGTCTCTTAGTGGTCACTAGGGGTAGGAGCTACAACCTATTACTTTCCCTTTGCTACCCCAGGTGACTCGGCGGTCAGTTGGGCTTCGCCAGACATGGAATGGTTCTCTGTTTCCACCCTATGTTCCACCCTCACAGTCCACAAGGAAGTAATAACTATTAAGTGGCTGGTTTAAAAGAACTTAGAGTGAGACCAAGGCCAAGACTTGGTTCAAACCTCACTGCCTGAGAAGGGTGCTATTTGGGGGATAAGGAGTAGGGTTGGGACAATAGATGTAAGATTATTTGGCTGCCCCATGTCACTAGAGAGAGGCAGGAAGAGGCCAACAAGCAACCATCTTGCCACCTAGCAGAGCAGACTTCTTCAGATTCTCTGACTCTGGTGCCCAAATACTTCCACCATGTGAGAGGTAAGGGAAGCCTTTTGAGGGCTGCCAATCTCCATCATGCAGAGGTAAGCCTACTCTCCCCAAACTGTGCACCAGGCAGTCCGCACCTTCAAAACACAGACCTGAAGACTATGCTGCCTAGTTGCATTATCCTTCCACGCTACTCTGCAGGATTCACTTTTATGATAATTTATTGCTGGGACATGAGTCATATTTGCCTGTACCTGTGCACATGGTACTACACTGAGTAGATGGGTTACTATGTGTACCTTTAGTGCATATGGATCTGTATCCTCACAAATGGGGTGCACACAGTATGTTACTACAGCCAGGTGGATGGCACTTCACTGGGCATATAGGACTATTTAGTTACACTTATTGGATCTTCACTCAGCCTTATGGGATAATCACCAAGCATACGAGGTTATTCTGAGCATTTGGAAGCTCTGCTTGATCATTTGAGACGGTGCCTGGGTATTTGGGGCAGGGTTTTGGCATTTAAGGCTTTACTTGGGTATATGTGATTGTACGCATGCCTGGCATTCGATGGATGAAAATGGTTAAGTGATAGCACACTCCAATGTTATTATGGTTGCATTCCTGGCATATAATGGCAGTACCCTTGTTAATGTATAGGTAGTAACTAACCAGACCTATCTACTTAAGTGCCTTTCTGTTTGTGTTAATCATGCAGTTATTACATATTTTTTGTAATCCCAGTGATGCCAATTCTAGTGATGCTATTGGGCTCAAAGATCATGTGATGTCTGATATTACCACTGGGCTTTTGGAGAGCTAGCCAGAGCACATTATTTAACTTGCCTAACCTTCGCCTTTTTGGTGTGTTGTCTTATGTGAGATAAAGGTCTGATGGGTCATGACTTTTGCGAAGTTCTTTATAGTATTGTAGAAAAACTCTAAAGTGTGTGAGGTCATATCTGACGGACTCTTATAACATTTCTTATTTCTCCCATGTTTCTGATAGTCTTCCACAACTTTTAGTTTCTATTCCCCCCCAAGTTTGATGAAGCTGCAAAGCTTAAGCCAAATTCAGAAAGCACAATATGAAACCTGTGCCTTCACCCCAGACACCAGTAAACTGCTCATCTTGTAGCTTGCTCTTGGTCCAGTCACATGTCATTGAAGCACTAAAGAATCTTGGCATCCTACCAACATATTCAGTAAGCTGACATCAAGACCATCATCATCGGAATGAGTTTTCAAAAGAGCTCCAGAGAACGCGGATTACAGTAGCCTGTTTCATGACGGTTACCTGTACTCAGATCTGGGGCTGTCAATTAGGGGTAATCGGGGTAGAAGCTTGTTACCCTTGGCTTGCCCTATAGAACCCCGGGCACTGCCCATGCTACTGCAGGTCTCAAATCATGCAAAAAACGAAAGCAGGGAAAATAAACAAGGCTCTTAAAACCATGTTTACTTGCTCTTTGTTCGTACTCCTTATCCTATCAGCAAACCATCAGAGGCAAATAGAAGTCTGCTGTAGGGCTGTGGGTGGGACAAGAGGTCAACTGGTGGTGATGTAATTTGGGGACATGATTTTGGTTCTGCTAACCCTGGCATTTTTTTGAGAAATTGACGTCCATGTTCATACCGTCCGGATGGGATACCACCACAAGGACTGGCTTCATGGAGGATCCCCTCACTTTTTAACATGAGGACCACCCAGCAACACTTATTTCTCGACTTGCCTGAACCAATCATCGAAGAAATGAGTAACTGTACAGGTTTCTTAAGTATGTTCTAGGCCACCTTGCCAGTAAACATATTCGTGCTTTCCCTAGCCTGGGCAATAGAACAGCAGAACCTTTAATTCCAGGTGCACCCAGTTTAGCTTTCGACCATGTGGGGTTGTTGCATTGTCTGTGCCCAGCCATTTTTACTTCAGCATGAAGCAAAGCTGCTTCTTTTTGAATGGAGCTAAAGTGGAAAATACTGATTCAAGGGTCCAGGAACAGGAAGAAGGCGGCCTCACTCCCCTCTCCTTAGCCAATCACAGTGCTGCAATGCCAGCTTTGTGATTGGTGTGGACAGCGCCCAGCCAGGCGCCTATGGGGAGGACATTTTGACTATGTTGGCTGCATGCAGCCTACATAGAGAAAATCCAGAGAGCGCATGACTGGTTTGGTCAGCCACAGAGGGCCGACCTAACAGTCAGGGCCCACAGCATTGGGCAAGCCACTCCTCTCCTTCTCACCCACCCGCCCCCAACCAGGCAAACCCTTCTGCTTTCTCGCAGTGCGAGCAGCAGAAACACAATATGGTATTTAAAATACCATTTTATGTTTCTGCTTCTCGCACTGCGAGAAAGCAGTGAGGTGACGCTCCTCCGCCCTAATGGAGGAGCCGCTCCTGCCCCCCATGCAGGGCCAGACTGGAAATCCAAAGCAGCCCTGGCACTTTTGCAGTACCAGCCTGGCGGGGGTGAGGGGGGAGGGGACTTTGTGTTTGTGGTGCAAGTGTAAAGTACTGCTGTTTTTGGTGCTGGGGGCCGATACTGCAAAACCGGCCCCCAGCAACAACAAAAACAGCCCCCTCCCATCCAGGCCCTGGAAAAACACCCGATGCTCGCTACGGCCAGTCCGGGCCCTGCCCCCATGGAAACATTGCAGTTAAAGGACACACTTCTGGTTGAACACACTTAGAAAGATGATCCCTCTTTCTCGAGTGCAGCTGTCAAGTGGATCCGAATAGCTCGCTAGTCTCTGTACACCTGGGCTCAAACAATACACAACCTATTTAAAGCATGTTAAGACGTTATGGAACACAAAAGCAGGTGGCCGGAATTTTCCTTATCGTGACAAGACTATAGCACCTGCTGAGTAAAAACTTAAACACCTGCCTAGAAAATGTTTGACCAACTTGTGGATGAATACAGGGGCCCTCATTCAGAGTGCTACTGTAATATAAAAGGGGCCAGATTACAAGATAGCATATTTCACCTAGAGGCTTTGGGTGCCTAAACCGAGATCCCTGGGTGAAAAAATAGAGATTTATGCAAGTTATTTCTCAAAACTCCACAATTGAAAGTATTTAACACCATCCACCTGCCCATACCGCCCACCCTTCCTCTCAGTGTTACTGATGTTCCTGGTATCTGTAACTCCATGGGTGATGTATCTGGCAAAATTTGTCCAACTAGGAATGCAAGCCAGCGTAGCATTCAGGCAACCACCATACACTAGGCCTTCTCGGTTAAAAGTCCTAGTCATTCTGCAAAAATTAACCTGTGTGTCATTACTCCTCTTTTCACCCTTTTTTTGCACCCCCTTGACCACCAGAATCATTGGACCATCCATACTGTGACAGTCTGGAAGGCTAAGTTCAAACGTAAACAACATGTGGGCAGATGCTTCAAGGTTCAGAAGCCTGCTCGGGAGCCGTGAGTGCAGTGGGCCACCTAAGAAAATCCACAGGTTACAAAAGCTATACATTTGTGCAAGTAGAATGTTACTTGGTGTACAGAAGTGCCACAACAGATAACTAACCTTCAGTGGCTCCCTGAGGGTTCAAGAATCAAGCTTAAAGTCATCTGCACTATGTGCAAAGCCTTGTGACGCAGATGTACAGGGCGCCATCATAGTTCCATGCCTTACTTTGGAACGTTTCTGAATCTCTGATCGACAATTGCATATTTGATTAAGTCGACAAGCACCTCAAACATGGAGGAGGGTCTCCGAGACCAGGTTTTTAGGTTTTGCCTACGCAATGCGTACGAAGTACGCATGCGCTAGCAAAATCTAATGATATCTCTATGTCGGGTCGGGTATCCGCCCCCTCCTCCCATTGGCTAGCTCCATAAATGGAGGCTAGCCATTGGTAGAGGGCTCTGTCCGTCAATCCCGGACCAGATTCGGGGGCGTTCCCGAGAATTTTTCCCTTTTGGTGACGTCAGTCTCGGGAACGCCCCCGAATCTGTTCCGGCATTGACGGCACCCGCCCTCAATACCGTCCCTTGCCGATTTTTTGGAGCCCCCTGGCAGGTGCCCACCCTGCCAGGGACATTGCCGCCTTTGAGCGAGTGCCACCTCGCTTTATATTTTAATTGAAGCCGGTGCCCACCCGGCATTGCCCCGTGTTTACACCGCCGCTGTCCGGCCTCCCGACCCCAGGGCCGCGCTGCGATTGGCCGCGACCCGGAAGTCAGGCAGGCCGGGGGCGGGACAAGCGGAAGTGCCGGAGAAGAAGAGCTCCAGCGCAAGGAGAAGAAGCCGCCTGCCGTGTCCTTCCCTGGGCTCCCAAGTGAAGGGGGAGCCCCGTAGTTCTGGCCAGTCTCGAGGGAGGAGCGGGAGTCCTCCAGCCCCTGGCCGCCCTGTGTTGCGTAGGTCCCGCCCCCCCAGCGCGGACAAGGAGAAGGAACTGCGCCCACCGGCAGGACTCCATGGTCGAAGAGGAGCCCCGCCGCCGCCTGTGAGAGCATCCGGCCCCAAGAAGCAGGACCGGGTGAGGAAGAGCTGCAGCGAAGTCCCACCCCCCCACCCCCCCAGCGCGGACAAGGAGAAGCAGATGCACCCACCGGCAGGGCTCCGTCGAGGTGAGTGCTGCCGTTCCCTCCCCCCTCACAGACCGGCAGTCCCTTGTTACCTCTGGGGGCGAAGGCCTCGTGAGTGTCGAGCGGTTCTCCGGCTCTTTCCAGGTCTGGTTGGTGGGTCTCAGCACATGGTGCTCCGTCGCCCGGAGGAAGAGGCACCTCAGGCCTCAACGGGTCCTCTTGTGGGCTGCCTAATGTTGGCTCTCCAGGTTGGCCGGTCTGTGAGCTGCTTGCGCCCAGCCAATCCCCCTCTGATGCGGCATCACGGGAAGCCAGCAGCAACAGGTCCCGGATGCACGTGGGTCCCCGAGGGACTTCTAGAACTGACAACCTGCTGGCTTCCTCCGGTATAAGATCCTGTGATGGTGTGGACTCTGACATCTGCAGAGGAACCAGAGTGGACGGTGTTGTACTTTCTTAAGAGCCTCCTGCTTCCTGAATAAAGCCTGCACCAGGGAACTGAGAACCACGTGAGCCTGTGTCCCCCTCCCCCATTACTGTGCTCCCTTGCTCTGGTACTGTATCAAGCCTCGTCAACGCGCCCTCTCGTGGGTCTCTCTCCTTTTCCAGTACTGTGCTCTTCCGTGGTATTGTCTTGACCCAGACCTTTTTCATGCCCTACTACTAGGTCCTGGCCTTCTGTACTCTTCCCTGGTACTGTTTCGTAACCTACAGCAGCTGTAACCTGGCCCAGACCTGTGACCTGTCCCAGTGCTTTGCCCTCTTCCAGTGCCCTGTTCTCACCCA
Organism: Lissotriton helveticus; assembly: GCF_964261635.1. NCBI lineage: Eukaryota > Metazoa > Chordata > Amphibia > Caudata > Salamandridae > Lissotriton > Lissotriton helveticus. Next base: position 333,170,809 of record NC_136070.1, read on the forward strand.
GTGCAGTACCCAGTATCGGGGTTACGTCCTGTCCCAGTAATGTGAGATGCCCCAGTTCTATCTCTTTCCCTGGTGCTGCATCCTGCACTGGTACTGTGTTCTGCCTCAGTGATGTGTCCTGTCCCAGTACTCTGAACTGCCCTGGTACTGTGTCCTGTTCGTGCACTGTGAACTGTTCCGGTGCTCTATCCTGCTAAGCCACTGCGTGCTGCCCTGTAACTGCATCCTGCCCAGGTACTGTGTCCTGCCCTGGTACTGTGAGCAGCCCTGGTTCTGCTTCCTGCCCTGGTACTGTGAGCTGCCCTAGTACTAAATCCAGTCTCGGTACCGTGAGCTGTCCGGCTACCGAGAGTTCCTCCATTTGCTCTTGATCTCTCTTCATTGGTAAGGTAAGTGGCTCCACCGGTTCTCTGTTTTTTTTCTCCCACCGCTGCGTCTCTCTCTCCTGACGCTGTCTCTTCACCGCGTGGGGGTACATGGTGTTCCTCGGGGGAAGGCTGCTGGAGTTCTGAGGTTGGGGTATGTTCCTCATCCGGGGAACGGTTAAGCCCTAAGGCTCTGGAGTGTTCCTCCTCAGAGGCGTTGTCATGCCCCTCTCCTGAGGCCCCGGCAGGTCCCTCTTCTTGACCCTCATTACAAAGCCAGGGCACTTTATACTGCACATACCTGTTTTTTGTAATAATTGGTCTAAACTCGACCTAACTCCTTTTTTCACATTTTTTCCTCAGCACCCTGTTGAGGGTGCTGAGGGGGCCGATCTCGGAACACAGGGCCACACAGAGTGAAATAAGCGGCTGACCAGACAAGAAAATACAGGGAGTGAAAATCCCCCTCCAGCCCCACCCCCTCCCCAGCCTCTTACAAGTGAATGCTGGAAATGCGTTGCTTTGAAGCGATGTTTTTCTGCTCCTTTATGTGCAGCTTTCCTGGGTAATTGAGATTCCCTGTATTTCATGACCTTGGGAATGTTTACTCAAAAAAAACATAGATGGAAATTTTAACATTTACAATGCCAATAGCTCTAACATTGTCAAAGGCAAAACCATTGCATTGTAAATGCTTGTTTTAATTTGTGGACTGCCTGAACCTAGCCCTGATGGAAAAGCAGGACTATATGTTCAGAAAGTGCCTGAAAACGAAACTATTCAGACTTCTTTTCGACTGATGCCCTGCCAGAGTCACTGGTTCCACCCCACTCCCAACTGGACTCTGATCCCTGCTTTTGCTTCACAGAGATTGATTTGCTTTACATTCCAGCGCTCTGAAGTAATCAAAAGGTATGCGCAGCACTTTATAAATCAATCCTCAACATAATTCAGAGAACGACTGAAGCCTGCCTTGTTCGAGCATTTCTCCAGCATCTGGCGCGGCATGCCATGCCCCCTCTGCCCCCTTTGTAATGCAGGCTCATTCTCAGCACAACAAGAATCACGTTGTTTGGAGGGAGATCTGACCACCCTGAAGCCCCCCTGGGGCACCCGCGATGAAAGCAGCATTGTGTCACTTGAAAGAACGTGAGGAAATTAAAGCTCAATAGCGAAAATAGAAACAATAGTTGTTTCAACTAATTAAATTTTAAGGTTTTTATAATAGAACATTATATAAATTAGCTTTTTCCTTCTGACTCACACGAAAAGTGCACAAAAAGATTAGGGCTTAAAAAGGAGCTAGACCAGGGTTAGGATTGTAATATGGATTTAAGTTTTGCATCACGGTGACCGGAGAACAGGGTTAAGATAAGGAGAAGAGTTAAGATTGTGATGAGATTCTAGATGGGATAAGGGGTGTTAAAATGCATTTTTGTGATAGGGAGACTTGTTAAAGGGGGTCAATATTGCGATTGCATTTCATATTGACTGGAAATGTAGTCATTTTCTTTCCGCCTCTTTCTTTATAATTGTATTTCACTATTTCTTTATTCCTACATAGACCTAATGCTACATCAGCTTGGAGGCAAGCTATCAACAGGTGAACAGTTTGACCCCCGTCCCATTTATTGGACGATATATGCACCTCGTAAGTGCATAAGAATGCAGAACATGTCAGTTCTTAGAGCAGCTCAAGAATGTACATATGTTTATAGAGGTGGAAAGTAGAGGGACGAGGTACCCACGGGCACCCTATGAAATGACACTGCTTGTGAGATGAAGATTAAAACGGGGAGCGCGTGCTTCGAGCTCTCAAGCAGAAGCTTTGAGGGTAAATCAGTAAATTAATTCAAAATGTTTAAGAAAAGCATTGCTGGAGGTAGGTAAAGCTGGAGACCACATTGGCTTGTCTCCTACACGCTAGGCAGGGAGTGAATTCCCCTGGTGTGCCAAGAAACTACATTTCTGTGCCTGGTGCAAAAACAGCTCGGTGACCTGTTGGACCATGGACCACATGGAGACACCCCTTTAAAGGACATTAGCTAAAGCCCGTTTGAGACTGCTTAATCACCACGCACTTTATCAAATCCATCAGGCTTGTAGGCTATGCACAAAGCTCTTGCACTTTTTGTGTTTAATAATCAAAACGTGATGCTTTATTGTAATAGATGTCAAATTAAATTGTTCAGTTGTTTTTACATAATGCTTTTTAAAGACGTTTTATATTGTAATGATTGTAATTAATCATCAATAAACAAATACTGGTGCTGTGCTCTCGCACCAAAGTGGTGGTGTCCAGCATAAGTTCAGGACTCCTACACGTGTTCAAGGGAGGGCATAGCAGTTCTGTATCACTCTTCAGTCCAATTCAAAGAAATACATTTTGAGATCTGAGAGGTAATGTTTGGTAAAAAAAAATGATGAAATGTCATCTACCTTTCCTGTAAACCAATGACCTATTTTTCTTTCTAGAGACCCAAGGCCATCAAATCAGCGGGTCAACAAGCACGTCAACAATGATGTCAACTTCCGGATCCAGAACCTCGCTATTCTGGTGCGACACATCAAGACTTACTACCAGGTATGTAGGTGTCCAACTTGCTGCGGAAGTACCTGGAAGCCACGTGTGCTGACGTTTTGCGTGCTAGCTGCTGCAATGACAGTGCTCTGCAGAACCATGTAGTAATTATAGGCCTGCACGTGGCAATCTAATTGTTTCAACACTGCTGTGGGCATACCGGAAGTAAAACTCCTTCCTTGAACTTGAAAGAGAACAGTTCATGCTTTATAGTTAACCCGTTTGCTGCTTCGAACGTTCAGCGCCAGTGCTGAACGTTCGAAGAAACGGGTGCGGCCGCGTCGGCCGTGCGCAGCACCAGGGAGGTAGCTCGCGCGACGTTCAACGGCCGACGGCAGCTAGACTAGACTGACTGTCCATCTTTTGCTATGCTAGACTGTCACATGACCTCTTTTATTCCATGGTTTGGGTGTGGTAGGAAATGTAGGTTGTGATTGAAAACCCTCTCTACCACCGCCTTAAATTTTCTGAGCAGTAATATTCTGAAAGAGACCTCCCCTTTGTGCGGGTGGACAGGCTCTTGGCGGGCTGGGACGGTGTCTCTCAAGGTGTTTCTGCTCAGAATCTTCATGCAGTGCAACCCCGCCTTGAAGATAATGGTGGTCAGTGGCCAAAAATAATAGTTGTCTCAGACATTGTAAGAGCGCTCTGGCTCAGCAACAGAACTTGGTTGATCCTCCCCCTTTACCTGAGCCGGTCCTAAATTGCAGTCCAGAAATGTCTCGCCTAAAAGAAAACATTCATTGCAGATCCTGTTACTTGCAGGCGTGTTTTGCTGAAGATGAGTCCTGTTGATGGTAGGGGGTCCATATGAGTACTTTTCGCTCCCTAAGCAAAAGGCCTGGTTGCTCCCTCCCTTTGCAAGGCAGACCTATTTGACCCTTATGTGAGCTACATGGTGCCCCTCAGCCTAATGCCACCGACCTTGTCGATGGTGTAAATTATTGCTGAGGAATCCTCAAATGAGGAGGGTCAATATCTGCTGCGAGAACTCGGCCAAAGACCCCCCCTTTCACAGGCACAGCCTATAACCGAAAAATAGCACTGGTTTTTGCAACTATGTGCTTGGTACTTTGTATTAGAAACAGGTGTCTAGCGCCATGACCGGTCTGAAGGTTGTTCCGACACTGTGCGTGGTCATTCTTGATAAAGAAGTGCACCTAGTGTGTTTCCACGGTCACTGGGGTGTGGCCTAGGTAGGTGCGCTGCTGGTTGCCTGGGCCTGTATTTTGACGGGCTTCTTCTGCTGGGTTGGCGATTTCTTCCTGTGCTAATGACCTGTAATTACACGGGAATGTTCCTTTGCTCTGTTCTACTGTGCATTTTCTTTGCAGGAGTTCCTTCCTCATCGTTCATCTTTTTTTTTTTTTTTGCTGCCTTTAAAGTTTGGCAGGCGGTCTGCATCTGACATTTCCGGTCACCTCGCTGATGATGCCCATTTCACAGGTGTTTGTGTGTTTGCGTCCTGATAAAGAGAGAACTATGTTTGACGCAATAATTTATGTAAAAATTGGCATGTTGTAAGTTGTCAGAGGAAAACACTGCAGAAAAACGCAGTGAGACACTTTTTTGGATAATGAATTTCTTTCATGAAAAGGTTAGTGAATGAGGGCAAATTGGGTGAAAACCAAAACTGTAACTTCGGTCTCAAAACATTGACAAAGCCAATAGGTTTCACAATTGTATTGCGCAGTTTGAGATGCTAATTTGTGGACACCCCACAAGACCGATGTATTTGAAACATGGATGTTGCTTTCTGTAGCATTGTTTTGTTTTTGTTTTTTCCTCAGTTTTTTTTGTCCATGCTTGCTCCCCTCTGCTACTGGAACAAAGTAAAATAGTACCTTATGCATTTGGGTGGGGTGCAAGGACAAACCTAAATAGGCAATAGAAAAAGCTGACCCCAAATACTCCTGTTGGCTGATCCAAGATCTCTCAGACATTGTCACGAGCCAGTGGGTGAAGGTTCCAAGGCAAAAGCAGCCAATGGCTGACGGAGACTGACCCAAAGGCCCTTGAAGGGAGTATAGGTTGCAAAGTGCTTGCCGTGAATGGTATAGGGGCTGGGAGGACAGGACATGACAGCAAAGAGGAAGCTGGAGGCTGAAGAGCGAGAGGTTTTTTTTAATGTTAATTTACCCTTCAAATATTGAAATGTAACACCAAATGAGTGAAGTTTTGATAGGTTAGTACTCATTTTAAAAATACTGATGCAGGTGGAACTTTCATTTCTGTTATTCAACCACTACAAGAAAACACTTAGATACTGTGTGTTTAATTGGTCTACTGGTTAGCAGAAATGTATATATCTTGTTTTGTAGAATGTATATTGCGCTACTAATCTTTGTCTAATCTGCAAAATGTTCTGATTAACATTGGGTTCATGGTCGCTAGTTTCAAAGGGCCTTATTGACAGGATGTTGGTTGTTTTTGGGTTTATATGAGAGGTATTGGGAGTGCCGGAAAGTACTAAGAAGATGGTGGCTTGTTCCCTTGGGGGAAACTTATTTAAGGCTAAATTCAATATAGCAGTCTCGTCATGTAAAAAGATCCCTTGGTAACTTGATTCGCTTGTAAACAAGAGAGAGTTTAAAGTCCTAGCTTGGATTTAATGATTTGGTGGCAGACTAACCACTGAACAAGATGGTAAATGGTCCATTTCCATCAGGCTAGCTACATCGTTTTTTAAATAATGAGTTGTTCATCTACGTGGGTGCTCGCGTTATAATTTTGTATACATATTTTACTTAATGTTATTGAAGCTTGAAAAGTTGTACCTTTATTTACTGCACTGTGCCTAATGTGAGAATGTGGTTTCAACATAGACCAGAATATTTTAGTCTTACTAGTTGCAAAGGATTGACACAAGCTGAAATGCAATTGTACTATCAGAAGGGGCCAGTGGTCTATTAGACTTTAATGACTCCTCAGTCCTGGGAGCAATCCCTCTTCTATTAAACAGTGTGCTTTATTGTAAAACTGCAATATCCTATCCCTTTAGTTGCCATCTTTTTTCCAAGCAGAAAGAAAAAAGTTATATTAAGTTTTCTCTAAACCAGGATACTGTGTAGGCAAGACAGCTGTTTTGTTGTAATTTTTTTATTTATTTATTTTTATTTTATTTTTATTTATTTTTTGTTCTTTTTTTTTTATATTTAATTGTAATTCAGCACCCTTGAAAACTCTACAGAGATATGTTTGTTGCCCCATTTGTTAATTACATAATCTGTAGATTTCAGTAAAAAACATACTCCTAGTTCTGACAGTTCAAAAGTCACTAAGGCCACTGCATATGAATCGTTAGGCGCTCCTGGTACTTTGCAAAGAAAGCTGGCCACTTTTAATCTATTGATTGTTATATTTGCCACTTAAAAGGTGAACATTTTATACAGAATGGTTTAATATGCTTAGTGGTATTAGTTCCTCATGGAATTGGGGCAAGTCGTTTGTGTTTTGTCTTTGGTAGAAAGAAAAGGCCTAATACTGTTAACTATATTGCAGCATTGTGGAAAGAGTGGTTTATTCTATGTCGGCTCAATGCTTTGTTTCATTGAGATGCCAATTCATGTTTCTGCTCTGTGTTTCAATGTAATAATTATTTCAAGAGGACGGCTAGGAATTACTGTAACCCCACACATTTTGCATCTTTTTAATGCCTGACATCTTGAATCTGAAAATGCTTCCTAGTGGGATGCTTGCACAGACGTATGTATTGTAGGAATTGTTTGCAAGCAGTGGAACAGTTTGTTTGGCTTACTTATTTTTAACATTAGAAAGGAGCAGCATTTCACATTCATCCCGAGGGCACTGGCTAAATGGTCATCATTTTTTAACATGATAGGAAATATTATGCTGTTTGCATTGATTGAACACCCCATCTAGAAAGCTTCTTTCAATTGTGGAAACAAGGCATAATAAACAACTAAAAGAATAAACAAAATAACAATTGAGTTGGCGTTCTATTGTATTAGGCTAGGAACAAAGGAGGTCCTGTTTAGTAAAAGTTAAAGAGAATAAATAGGAATTTTCTTGGCCATATCAGACTAGAGTTTTTTTGTAAATTGCAAGATGTGGCTAATTCTTATTTAAGAGAGGTTTGTTCAAAAGAGCCATTAAGAGAGAGACTTGTTGGGTATCTAAAAAGGGTTGTAGGAAAGAACTCCAAAAAGTTGTACCTCACACTATAAAGGCTTGCATGACTGACAAAGGCAGAAGCCTTGAAGTTGAGTAGGTTCCAAATAACTGAAGTGGTCTAGGAGAAGTGGATGGAATGGAAGTTATATCAGAGAAAGTCATCAGAAAAGAAAATAACATACTTCTATTATTAATATGGAGCCAGTGAAGGATTTCCTTACAGCGTTCATGAGATCGTGTCTTTGGCAATTCAAAATGAGCCCTGCAGCAGAGTTTTTGAATTTTTGAAAAAAAATTTACGAGAAGAGTTGTGCCCATCAGGGATAGGATTGCAGTATTTTAGCTTTGAGTGACTATTCTGGTGTCTGAGTTGGAGAGTTGCTTCAAGCTCCAAAAACATTTTAAGATTCAGTTGTGTGTCGCAGATAAGTGGGAGTTGAACTCCATGGAATGGTTTAAAACATAGACAAAATGTGTACAATGAAAGAGTTGCAGCTTCCACCCATCTCATTTGTACGATACCCAGTTCATTTTTTTTCCCTTAGACTGCATCGTCAACACCATGACAAACTTCAAACAATGCTTGACCAGCGTGGCCAGTCGGATAAAAGAGAACTGCCTCAAGCTCAATACTGACAAAACTAAAGTGCTGATCTTCGTGAAACCGAGCTCACTTTGGGACTCCACCTGGTGGCCCTCTGAACTCAGACCCAATAACCAACCTGACTGACCATGTAAGGCACCTAGGCCTCCTACTGGATGGCAACCTCACCATGAAGTCCTAGGTCAGTGCTGTCACTTCTGCATGCTTCCACATCCTATGGATGTTGCGAAAACCCTTCAAGTGGGTCCCAATGGATACCAGACAAACCATCACGCAGGACCTAATAGCAAGCAGATTGTACCATGGCAACACACTCTACGCCGGCATCCCAACCCATCATCTTCACAGACTTTAACCCATCCAAAACACCACCACTAGACACGTCTTCGGCCTCCCGCACCAATCTCACGCCACACCACTCTGAGATCTACACTGGCTTCTCTGTCCAAAAGCGCTGCCAGTTCAAGCTTCTTACACACGCAATCAAGTCACTACAAAACACGGGACCCGCATACCTCAATAAACTACTTCACTTCCACAAATCCACCCGATAGCTTCGCATTCACACACACACACACCGGGCATTAACTGGAAGCAGAACAGGAGGTTGTCCATTCTCCTACCAAGCCGCCAAATACTGAAGTGACCTCACCAAACACATCGGGGTCTCTTCCTCACGTCTTAAATTCCACAAGAAGCTGAAGATGTGGCTTTATAATTAGTCTCCTTGCTCGACCATCGAGACTGCCTGTACTCTGGCCCAGCCTTACCACCCGCCTACTCTCACCTACTCAGCGCCTGGATACCCTCCCGGATGCCAAGCAGCGTTTTACAAATCCACCTTACATTACATTCCCCAACAGCAAGTGGTATTTGGAGCAATAGTACTAATTAACGCCCAGTTTCATATTTATTAGTTCCGTGCAAAAGTCATAGTTCAGTTTTGTTGTTGTTTTTTTTACCAAAGTAGAGCGAAATTGAGACGAGAGCACTTTCTAATGCCTTAAAAACTGTGTATAAGAATTGCATTATACATGGAACGATTTCATAAAATTACATTAAAGATGGCTCTTTTATCTTACTGCACAAATTTCACTACCTTTCTGCACAAATGTAACCCTTTGCATTCCAGTTTTGTTTAACAACGTTCTCTTAGGTCATACCCATGAAAAAATACCATGGCATAAACCATGTTTGCAGAAGCGCAGTGTATTATGCAGGTCACTATCAATCAATCAATCAATCAATCATAATACTTGTATAGCGCACTACTCACCCGGAAGGGTCTCAAGGCACTTGGGGGAAGGGGTCCGCTACTGCTCGAATAGCCAGGTCTTGAGTTGTCTCCTGAAGGCGAGATGGTCCTGGGTCAGCCGAAGGTGGATGGGGAGGGAGTTCCATGTCTTGGCCGCTAGGTAGGAGAAGGATCTGCCTCCGGCGGTGGCTCTTCGGATGCCTGGTACGGCGTCGAGGCTAGTAGATCGTAGCTGGCGGGTGGGCGTGTAGAAGGTCAGGCGGTCGTTGAGGTACTTGGGGCCGAGGTCATGGAGAGACTTGTGTGCGTGGGTGAGGAGCCTGAACGTGATCCTCTTGTTGATGGGGAGCCAGTGCAGGTCCCTCAGGTGGCCGGAGATGTGGCTGCGTCGGGGGATGTCCAGGATGAGTCGGGCGGAGGCGTTCTGGATGCGTTGGAGTCTTTTCTGTAGCTTGGCTGTGGTTCCAGCGTAGAGGGTGTTTCCGTAGTCCAGTCGGCTGGTGACGAGTGCCTGGGTGACTGTCTTCCTGGTTTCGGTCGGGATCCATCGGAAGATCTTGCGGAGCATGCGAAGGGTGTGAAAGCATGATGAGACGGCGTTGACTTGTCTGGTCATCGAGAGGGAGGAGTCCAGGATGAAGCCCAGGTTGCGTGCGTGGTCTGTTGGTTTGGGAGCAGTGCCCAGGGCGGGGGGCCACCAGGAGTCGTCCCAGGCGGAGGGCGATGGTCCCAGGATGAGGACTTCTGTCTTGTCTGAGTTCAGTTTCAGGCGGCTCTTCTTCATCCATTCGGCGACGTCTTTCATCCCTTCGTGTAGGCTGGTTCTGGCGGTGTCGGGGTCTCTGGTGAGGGAGAGGATCAGCTGGGTGTCATCGGCGTAGGAGATGATGTTGAGGTTGTGTTGGCGTGCGATGGCTGCAAGAGGTCTCATGTAGAGGGATGTAGGGGCATCATGGCGAACTCGATTCACCTTTCATGAGCCATGGCCCCTAGCCACACTAAGCTATGGTAATACCGTTTTAAATCCTGTGCATCTGTAATACAGCTGTGGGTGTATTTTGCACTATTTAACTCTGAAAGACCGAGAAGGCGGTGTTTCCAAATGGGTGCTCTTATTTTTCCATTCGAGACACAATCAGTTAATTGTCATGGTGATGCCATGTTGACTGGTATGTGTTACATGTGAATAGTTCTTTCTTTAGTGACCTCTTTGTTTTCTAAAGCATTGGAATCAAATGTGTAGCAGCACCTATATCCGTTAAAATGTCCTAACAGCGCGAGAATAGTGGCAAAGCTTTTGCTGCATAATGTTTGCAGCAAAATAATGTACCTAATAAATATGTTTTTTTGTTGCACAATTTAGGCAACTGCATAATGTTGTTTAGTTGCCACGTTATTCCAGTGGCTGAAAAGGCAGGTGCTCAGACTCCAATATGGGTCATAGGTTCCCAGAGTGACAGGTTCTGCCTGTGACTCCACACCTGAGCGCTAGCCATTCAGATTAGATCAGAACAGGTGGTAAAACTATTTACAGCTGCCCTTTCTTGGGCCCTGCGACCTTGGAAAAAGGGCTGGTCTTGGTAGCTGCCGATTACGTTTAAAGGGCTCCGTTTCTCTTGTCAGCAGCTGAACACTAAAACTTTACAACCTGCTATCAGGAAACGTGTTGACACTTTGTGGCCGGATTAATTACTCTGACTTTTCCCTCCTCGGTGCGCAGTCAAAGGCCTTAAGCTGCAGTGCGTCACGGGCAGAAGAAGAAAGCAAGATGGCTGTGACTTCTGTATTTTCAAAAGATATCTGTTCAAGCTTTTTTTAAAGAAGTACAGTTGTTTGTGGTTTTCTGAGGTTTACGTCGACAGTAATCGAGACGTGCTGTGCCTAAAGGAAGTCGAAAGCTGATTTATGAGAAGGCTGTGAGAAGTTGAAGCTTTACCTGTTGCAGTGCTCCCAAGTTTTGAAAATTCTTTTTTTAATTTTTTTATTTTTTTTGTTAAAGTTTGTCAGCAGACAGAAAAAGTACAATTCTTACAGAGAAAAAGACAAAGAAAAGGTGTACATCATCTTCAGAGCATTGTACCAACTAAATACAGGAATCAATTAACACAGATAAATGACACTATAAGCATAATTTATAACAAAAAAGAAAGATACATTAAATCCTAACCACAAACTAATTCCACCTACAATCCTATCCAATTCGCCATAGGATACCAGAGTTTACTCCCTTGCATTTTCTTTCTGATACCCTTAGTTTTATACAATGCTTCTCAAAGTAATATATAGATAGCAATCTAGATTGCCAATTAATAAAAGTTGGTGGTTCAGTATCTAACCATTGAGACGTAATGCATAAATCAAGTTTTGACAATTCTTAGCGAACTAATTATCATATATGATATTGCAGGAAGCGTTGTGGCATGACCATTGTTATCAATGACAACAAAAGGGACACCAGTGAATTGATAAAAACGGAGGAATATCCTTGAAATAAAAACAAAACCTCAGTAAAGTAAGCCACATTTCTTGCAAACGTAGTGGTGCATCTGATGGTGTCTACCTTAAGGCTTGTCTTTTGGTGAGTTAGCTTCTTGAAACCTCTCCAGCTCATAGGAGCTGCTCTGCAGAGCAATCTCCAGAGTTGCATTTAGAGAGCAGGTGCTGACCCTTTTATCAACCGGTTTGACACAGCCTGCTGTGAGGGAGAGCTGAACAGACCTCAAAATGTGTGACTCTCACTCGCAATGAGTGAAACTTGGGGGTCTCTTCTGTTGGAATGTATCCCTGATGATAATGATTATTTGTCTAGCGCACACAAAAAAAGGGCTTCTTTTAACTAAACCCAGTACGGTCCTACTCATTTTATTGACCACTGAAGATAAAAGTTGAATTAGGCTCACCAGATTTCAGAATGGAAGCCCTCACCTTTCTGGGTTGCAGGGGTGCTGCTGCTTAGTGTGTGAATTATCTGCGGTGAATCTTCAGCTTTTTTTCCATTGGTGAAAAGAAAAACAAGCATTGTACTAGTCAGCAGTTATACACACGTTTGAGTTTCCTGTTCACTGTTTAATTTATGAGAAATGCAGACAAACATTTCCTGCAAAACGGCAGCAACCTGTCTGGCCCAGCGCCAGTCCCCTGGAGAGCGATGTCAGGGTTGACCCTAGTAGACCATGTTCTCCGTTCCCACCCAGAGTTGCTTTATGGCAACATAGACTTTTATTTTGAAGTTTAAAGGCTTTTCTTGTTATGTTGATAGTTTTTTGAGGCCAACCCTTTGAGACAAAAAAGACAGTTTTTTCTGCATGCAATGCGTTCGTATTAGCCACATCTTTACCACCTCTACTTTTAAAGTCAGTGACCTGACACTGAGTTCCGAACGTGGCTGTGATTGTTGAACTTTTTTCAGAGGTGTCTGGCCTTACCAAACTAAATGCATTAAATTAGTCTTTAGGTTGTGAAAATGTTGTAGTTGTAAGGGTCCCACCTAGTAGCTCAGAAGTGATCCGTACTCAGTAGAAATCTCCATACTTGCTCTCCTTGTCGATGACTAGTCGCTGGGGTAAAATATCTCAATAGAGAATTAAAAGTGTAAATGGCTTTGTGGTGTCTAGCTGCTCATGGGGGAGTATTTCTAGTGTGTAGTAAGCCGTGCGTTGGATGGCTTTTCAGTTTTTCACTCGCTAGAATCCTCGTACTCTAATACAAAACTTTGGGGCACAGTGATTTGTGCCCTCTGCCATGGAGCCCCTTAGCTTTATTCCCATTAAAAAAAAAAAATAGATTGCATTATGTGGTTGATTGCAGTAAAGGGTGGATGAAAATTAATTGAAGTGGTATAGTGTTATTACCAGTATTTAGAATATTTGAGAGCTGAATAGCATAGCCAAGGAGAAGGAGTCACAGTAGTAAGAGGGTGCAGATAGGATTTGGATAAAGCCCGACTTTAGATGGGGCCAATAACCACGTCTCGTGCTAGAAGTACATAGCCAATAACAGCGTCTCTGTCCATCTCTCACTACTTATCCACAAGATTGGCAAATGGGTACAGTGCCCTGCTGCTTACCTTACTTGTAGAGGGTATTGGTCATTGTTAGACTCTAAATTGGTCCGTCGTTGACATGTAGGCAAAAGGTTTAGCAGAATAGGGCGAGATTGGGATTATGCAAATGGTACCCAGGTCATTGAATTTACCAGGTTTACTTGTATATGTAGTGGTATTAGTATATTGTACAGATAATGTATTTGGACATTTTTTTTTTTCTTTGCAGAGTTTTATATAGCGCGAACTAGACCCGAACCGAATCAGGTATCAGAGCGCTTTACATATTTTTCCAGTTACGTTACATTTTACGTTTCCAGTTACTTTCATTTTAGGCACGGGGAGATTAAGTGATTTGCCCAGAATCACAGGAGGTTTTGGCGTCGTTACCGAGACTCGAACCCAGATTCCGAGGTCGAGCGCCCTAGCCGTTATGTTGTACATCTTTTGGCTGCCTTTTGGCTAGGTTTGTGCCATAAAAATAACACATATATACATAAATAGATATTGTGAACTTAGTTGGTTATTAAGAGTACTGATCCAATGGGTGTAATCCCAAGCATGCTATTCTTGATAGTTTGCTAGACAATACATTAACATAGGGTACGAAATGTATGGATGTGTTTATTAACACCTTCAGCGCGGCGCGAATTTTCGCGCTGTGCTGAAGGTTCTAAAAAACGGGTGGGGCCGTGACGGAACGGTTCCGTCAGAAGCACAGCCCAACCGGCGCTCATGACGGAACCGTTCCGTCATAAGCATCGAATGGGTTATGAGAGAGATTAACAGTCTGTAGGTGAATAAAGGCACATTGTATCCTGCAGATGTTCGTAGTTTACGTCAACTGTATGTCCAACAGAAGATAAGTAAACGTGTTTGAGGGCCATTGAATTAGAGTATAATTACCAGGTACAATATCCAAACGCTTCAGTGGAAAAAACAAGTTTTAGACCCTGTGTAAACTAAAAAAGCAGCAATATTCTTTTAGAGAAGTTGGGTAGGGTGATCCAAAAAAGAGAACGGTGCCTACGCCTTCGGAAGCAGTGGAAACCTGGATACAGCCGGTAGCCACCCATGGGAGCTTCCACAGGCAGCCCTTTCACAAATGAACTAGAGCAGAGTTGGTGGTCTCGGTCCTGCAGAAAGTCTGCAGAGAAATCTTGCAAGAAACTGTACCCCAGTTTGATTTGACTGTCCGGAGACTCTCCGTTGACCAGTATGCTGCTGGGTGGCAATAGTTTAGTTCCCTTTAGTTTTTTATTTCCACAGGCCGGCTCCCATTTGTTGGTTGGAAGGCTGGCTCAATGAGTGCAGCTTACAAATGGATGATATGAGGGTCAGAGGTTTGAATCTTGGCCTAGTAGACTCGGCCTACAACCTTACGAAGTCAGTAAATTGAGTACCATAAAAGTGCTGATAGGTACATCTGTTACTACAGTGCTTAGAAACAGCCGAAGCTTGCTATGAAGAGCTGTATAAAAACAGGAAGCTCTTATTAGGTTGGTAAACTGAGTTGTATTAATAAAAAATTATTATTGGACTGCTTGAGCTTCATGTGAAAAGGCCCTTTAATACTCTGTTAAAGCGAACCCAGCTTTAGGCAGATTAGTTTTGCATTTTAAGTCTCTGACGGCGCTTTGTTTGCTTTATTAGCTCATGATCTGTGATCAAGATCTAACCAATCGGGTGTGGCTGTTCAAGTAAGACCCACCTTGCTCACTATTAGCTTTTGTTGACCATTCAGAAAGTCACTGAAACCATGCCACCGGCCTTCCCTTGTGCAATGTAGGAAAACAGGTGAGCTCATTAAACACATTAAGCCAACTCCAATGTTTGAAGCAATCGATCAGTCCTGAACTTGCGTCAGGCCTGGCTCCGTTTTTAGGTTACTACGGTTTAATGCATATGCTGATTTACCGGGGCAACATCAACCCTCATCTTCACAGGGGGTGGATGGGTTATAGATCCAGATGTATGAAACACTTTTGCATTCCGAAACACTGCGGTTCCCAAAATCATAGAGTTTGTGTCTACATAATGGTTTTATAATTTACTAAATCCCCTTTGTAATCATCGCAATAGGGCTTTTGGGGCTCAATTCGATTCTCAATTAGGAGTGGGTGTGAAAGAGGTGTCCCCACCTGCTTGTGATTTGCAGTGAAATGCATCAATGGTTTGTGACTCAGTTGCCACTATTAAACCGCTTCCCCTTTGGGAATACTTGTTTGGTGCGGCCTCAAAGAGGGGGTAGGCTGAGTTCCAAGTGATCACTGCCTACTCCCCGGGTCTCTTAGAAAATGGAATTATTTTTAATGTGTTACCAGTGGCGGCTCCTCTGCTAAGGCGGAGGAGCATCGCCTCACTGCTATAACAACGAATCATTATTATAATTATATTTTTCCTATTGAAGTCAGTGGCTCTCTGGGCAGGACGAGGCTGGCCAGAGCAGGGAGAGGAGGGATTTGAACTCATTAAGTGCGCACGACAGCTTCGCCAGAAACATGCAAAGTCTCCCAGTCCTTGTCAGAATGCCGTGGTTCGACGCTCAGACGCTGCATTGCAGTGCTGTAATTGGCAAAGGGGAGCCTGGGAGTATGGGTGCTTCCTGTTGCTTCCTGCTGCCGGCGGAGACAGAAAGAAGAGGACGGAGGAGAGGCGCCTGCCGGGGCAGGTACGTGTTCTTTTTTTTTTTTCTCATTTCCTTCCTGCCCCTGCCCAACCACTCCCGATCAGTAGCAGCTGCAATTGTGTGGTACCTGTTCCTTTTAAAGAACACAGGCTGCTTAAAAAATATATCTGCACTTTGGAATTCAAGGATGGTGGTCTGCTGTTCCTTGCAGGCCTCCATCATTTGTTTGTAGTTAATGGTAAGGGGTCGCCAATATCTGCCTGTCAAATTAATATTCATTAAGGCAGTTGATCGGTTACCCCATGTATCTGGACATTTTGCTATAGAGCCGTTTACAACATAGAGCACATCGGAAGAAATGACAGGCAAGTTAAACAACAAGCATTTGCAATGCAATAGGTCTCGCATTTACACGAGTTTAAGCTATTGATATTGTAAATGACAATGCCTTTTATTTACGTTTCAAAAACCAAAACATAAATAAAAGGCATTGTCATTTACAATGCCAATAGCTCAAACTCATGTAAATGCGAGACCTGTTGCATTGTAAATGCTTGTTTATGTTTGGTTTTGTTTGTTTTTCACTATAAGACATCTGTTCAGCAGCCCAAACAGACTCAACTGAAAGACTTTATACGCCGTACTGAATGGCGAAGCTGTGGAATTAACTACCTTTAAAACTGCGCGCTGAGACCTGCACTCTGAGTTTCCGCAAAGGTTTGAAAACTCATTTATTCCCTGTCTGATTACACCCTTCTGTTGCTTCAATTCTGTGGTTGACCTATGAAGCGCCGGGATGCCCCAGGGTAACTGTGCGCTATATAAAATTTTAATAATAATAATGGAACATGCGGACACTACACTGCAACCCTAACGTTCATGAGGTGTGCTGAATACTTAACAAATGTTATAATAGTTATGCCAGGATGTTCCTTGTTCCACTGTTTGAGAGGCACTTCTCACTCCTGTCATAATCTGGCTGTTGGACACGGCCTCGTGGCGTGGTCCGACCCCTCCCGCATGGCGGGCCCCGGACGACATCGGCCCTCCATCGACATGCTGTCGACCCCCCTGACACGAACATTCACGAAACCTCGATGAGAGCAGCCCCCCTGGCAACCTACGGCTCTCCCCCTTCCTGGTACCCCGGCGGACCCTGCTCGCTAACGCTGCCGGTCTGGCGACCATGCCAGACCACCATTCCCGGCCGACGCCAGCTTGGGCCCATCACGTCCCGAGCACGTGGCCGCCGCCGCCCTGGCCCCGGCCCCAGCGAAGCCCGGCATCGAGGCACCAAGATCCTCCCAGGTGGTAGAGTGGCCACTTGGCGGATCCCGGAGGAGGGGAGTTTCGATGGGCCTCCGGCCGTCCCCGGACGCCTGGTATCAATCGCCCTCCAGCCTCCCTGGGCGCTGGCTCCACCCCCCTGCTGGGTGTCTGGACACCTTCATCCCGGCCCCTCTGACCCCCAGGCGCGAGGGTCCGGACATCAAAGGACTCCAGTCCTATATCTGGGCCAGCCCTGGATTAGGACTTCAGTTGTATCTGGAGTCGAAGCCCTGCTGACCTCGTCGCGGCTGATCCTGATCCGAACTCTTGCACCTGGAACCTTCGAGGCCCTGCTGACGCTGTCGCGGCCTGACAAAGCTGAACCACCTTTGAGGCCCTGCTGACGCTGTCGCGGCCTGACCAAGCTGAACCACCTTTGAGGCCTTGCTGACGCTGTCGCGGCCTGACCAAGCGGAACCACCTTCGAGGCCCTGCTGACGCTGTCGCGGCCTGACCACGCTGAACCCCCTTCGAGGCCCTGCTGACGCTGTCGCGGCCTGACCACGCTGAACTATCTTCGAGGCCCTGCTGACGCTGTCGCGGCCTGAACAACGCTGAACTATCCAAGCACCAGTTGGTACCAAGACTGTCCCGCTACCCCCTATCCCCGAAACCAAGACTTTACGGATCCCTCGATCCTTGCCTGCTAACCTATCAAAGACTGCCTTAATTGCCTATATAAAGATTCTTGTGAATATTCCTCCTGTGTGGTGTCCCTCTGTAAGTAGTGTGATTGCTCAAGCTGGTACGATTGTAGGAGAGGAGCCTCGCCAAAGAGGCCTCCCTACGGCGCTCGGCCTATTCCATAGAGAGAGGTGGGTCTCGGGGCGGGCAGTCAGACATCTTCTGTCTCCCCTGGGATCGCCTTTCCAACACTGGCCCTTGTGTATTACATTCCCTCCCAAACCCCGAGGTCTGTTTTGGCATGGCCACCTTTCTTTAACATGCCTTACAGTTTAGGCGAAACTTACAGTTATAATTGACTGTATTTTGTTTTGTTTTATGTGTTCTTGGTTTTTGACCTGCTTTTAGCCTTTTATTGACATGTTGTTATTAATATTCTTCAGTACTTTATATTTATTGCAGCTCTTTTTTTAGGTCTCGCCTGTCGATGCGCATGCGCATCGAGCTTGCGAGACTATTGGGGCTTAACCACTCTTTAACTAACTTGCAAGGAATCGTGGCGATTCCTTGCAGTGCCCGTGACTTTTAAGCTCAATGCGCATGTGCATTGAGCTTAAAAGCGCGTGCACATCAGTTCCCTCAGCCGCACTCCAGGCCCCTGCTGTTTTCACACCCTCTCCCCGCTCTGCCCCCTCCCCTGCCCGCCGTGTCGCAGATCACAGAAGCTTGTTTATCTACTTTCAAGCGCACGGCCGCTAGGCCGTGCCTCCCCTACTCTCCTCCCCCCTCCTCCTCCTACTCTCCTCCCCTGCCTGCCGTGTCGCACCTCTCCCCTCTCCCCGCTCCGCCCCCTCCCCTGCCCGCCGTGTCGCAGATCACAGAAGCTTGTTTATCTACTTTCAAGCCGGCAACCATTCCGTCCTTGTCCTCTCACGCTTGACCGATCTGGCCCGCGGTTCTCACTCTTCCTTGCCCTGGCCTATTGAACCTATATTTTCCGCTTGTGCCTTACCTCTTTAGGCACACCCCGATCCTTATTGTATATACTCCTCCATGCAGCCTAGGCTGGACAAGCATGTGACACAGCAATTCCTCGTGTTCTGTTAAGCACCGTTGCTTCTCACACGCCCGGTCCTTTCTCTCCCGCCGTCCAACGAAACCACGAACGGTATGCACAGTTTTCATCCTCTTACACATTGCTTTTAGGCACCATCTCTGTTTTCTACCCTCTTTTTCTCTCCCTTTACCACCATTATAAATATACTAAGCGTCCTGCCTTTAAAATTACGACCCAGTTCCTTTACATTTCCTGCAATCATAGGCAGCACATTTCCCCCACTTGCAATAAAATCAAGTTCACCTAACACCAAAGTTTACCACAGATGCAGTCACGGCCTGGGGCGCTCTAACTAATATAAATTAACAAGTTGCTGTGACAAAGCTTCAGAGGAACCACAGCAGCGATGCCATATGAACAGCAGGCAGCCACAACACATCTCCCCAACTTTGTGAGGAGGAACGAGGTTACAACTTCAGTGTGCGCTTCTTCGCAGCCATGCTTTCAGGGCAACTTTTCTGGGCGCGCAGGGCCCATCTGTTATTAAAAAATGCTTTAAGTGCAACAGAAAACTTCTACCAGGGCCATAATGTAATTGCGTTCAGGGGCCTTACATGTTATCACGTGCTGTAGCATTATATTAAGCTACTGATCAACAGTGCCTACTCCTGCGTATTAATTTTGCGAGGGGGGACAGTGTTACGACTACAGTGTGCGCTCCTTTACCGCCGTGCTTTTGTTGGAATTCGCTTTAAACTGGGATGTAATGTTATTGTGTACAGGAGGCTTACATAAAGGCGCTGTCACGATGTTTACACGCACTTAACAGACCTTGCGTTCCTGGCTTCCATTTACGCTTACAATGTATATGTAACAGAGCACTGAACAACTTTGCGAGGTGGGACGGGGTTACCATTAAAACTGTTGAAATTCGCTTAAACTAGGATGTAATGTTATTGTCTACAGTAGGCTTACATTAACCTATATTTTCCGCTTGTGCCTTACCTCTTTAGGCACACCCCGATCCTTATTGTATATACTCCTCCATGCAGCCTAGGCTGGACAAGCATGTGACACAGCAATTCCTCGTGTTCTGTTAAGCACCGTTGCTTCTCACACGCCCGGTCCTTTCTCTCCCGCCGTCCAACGAAACCACGAACGGTATGCACAGTTTTCATCCTCTTACACATTGCTTTTAGGCACCATCTCTGTTTTCTACCCTCTTTTTCTCTCCCTTTACCACCATTATAAATATACTAAGCGTCCTGCCTTTAAAATTACGACCCAGTTCCTTTACATTTCCTGCAGTCATAGGCAGCACATTTCCCCCACTTGCAATAAAATTAAGTTCACCTAACGCCAAAGTTTACCACAGATGCAGTCACGGCCTGGGGCGCTCTAACTAACATAAATTAACAAGTTGCTGACACAAAGCTTCAGAGGAACCACAGCAGCGATGCCATATGAACAGCAGGCAGCCACAACACATCTCCCCAACTTTGTGAGGAGGAACGAGGTTACAACTTCAGTGTGCTCTTCTTCACAGCCATGCTTTCAGGGCAACTTTTCTGGGCGCGCAGGGCCCATCTGTTATTAAAAAATGCTTTAAGTGCAACAGAAAACTTCTACCAGGGCCGTAATGTAATTGCGTTCAGGGGCCTTACATGTTATCACGTGCTGTAGCATTATATTAAGCTACTGATCAACAGTGCCTACTCCTGCGTATTAATTTTGCGAGGGGGGACAGTGTTACGACTACAGTGTGCGCTCCTTTACCGCCGTGCTTTTGTTGGAATTCGCTTTAAACTGGGATGTAATGTTATTGTGTACAGGAGGCTTACATAAAGGCGCTGTCACGATGTTTACACGCACTTAACAGACCTTGCGTTCCTGGCTTCCATTTACGCTTACAATGTATATGTAACAGAGCACTGAACAACTTTGCGAGGTGGGACGGGGTTACCATTAAAACTGTTGAAATTAGCTTAAACTAGGATGTAATGTTATTGTCTACAGTAGGCTTACATTAAGCCGCTGTCACAATGTTTACACGCACTTAACCGAGCAGTTAACAACTTTGCCAGGGGGGACGGTCGTACGACTGCAGTGTGCGCTCTTTCGCCGCCATGCTTTTAGGGCAACTTTTATGGGCGCGCAGGGCCCATCTGTTGTTAAAAAGTACTTTCAATTCAACAGAAAACTTCTACCAGGGCCCTTATGTTATCGCGTTCAGTGGCCTTACATGCTATCACATGCTGTGGCATTATATTAAGCTACTGTTGAACACTGGCTACTCCTGCGTATCAACTTTGCGAGGGTCATAGTGTTAGAGTTTGCGTTCTCTGGGCCCGGTATAACAGGAGGAGGGCATGTTCTTCACTGTTAAAGTACATTCTTGTGGGGCTCACATTTGATCTTTAATGTGGTGCACAAAGAACAGACTGGTCCGTACTTTTAAATGCGAGTGAGATTAACCGTAGGGAGAAACCACATGCACATTTGACTCAAGCTGCCATATTGCATTGCTGTGCTTCTCTCCCCTGCTGCACTCTCCTGCTCTCTAGAGATGTAGCATAACGACGAGAGCTGCCATATAAGTCACATAAATACAAAACATGTTGCATTCCAAATGCTATCGGTGTCACATTCGCAAAAGTTATAACTATTGGGATTGTAAATGACAAAGCCATCAATTTAGCAATTTTAACAACGAAAAAATAAATTAAATATGTCATTTACAAGACCAATAACTACAACTTTTCTAATGCGAGACCTATTGCATTCCAACCCCACTCATCCACGCAACGCCACTCACACACGCAACGCCACTCACACACGCAACGCCACTCACACATGCAATGCCACTCACACATGCAATGCCACTCACACACGCAACGCCACTCACACACGCAATGCCACTCACACACGCAACGCCACTCACACACGCAACGCCACTCACACACGCAACGCCACTCACACACGCAACGCCACTCACACACGCAACGCCACTCACACACGCAACGCCACTCACACACGCAACGCCACTCACACACGCAACGCCACTCACACACGCCACTCACACACGCAACGCCACTCACACACGCAACGCCACTCACACACGCAACGCCACTCACACACGCAACGCCACTCACACACGCAACGCCACTCACACACGCAACGCCACTCACACACGCAACGCCACTCACACACGCCACTCACACGCCACTCACACACGCCACTCACACACGCCACTCATCCACGCAACGCCACTCATCCACGCAACGCCACTCATCCACGCAACGCCACTCATCCACGCAACGCCACTCATCCACGCAACGCCACTCATCCACGCAACGCCACTCATCCATTTGCAAAAAGAAAAATGTCAAACTCTTCTATTGCGAGACCTATTGCATTTTCAATGCTTGTTTATGTGTGTTTTTGAAACACTAGGCCTTAATGCATTTGTAATGGACCGTATGTTGCTCTTTTACCGATGAATTTCTTATGTGTTTTACTGTGTTACTATGCATTTATTGTTGACTGCAAGAACCCAAATGAAGCCAATGAATATAATTGGTCACTAATACCTTTCACATGTGTAATAAAATTCGCCAAGAGGGTACTCACATTTTTAGATGTCAAAATATAATCGATGTTGACCTACCCCACGTCCAGTAAAAGTGTGAGGAAAGCGTTCCAAAACTGAGTAGACTTCATTGGCAAAAAAAATTGCTTTTTTTCAAAAGAGTGATAATTGCTAAAATGTCATCTATCTGATCTTTTATAGTAATCAGAGCTTCTAGTTATTTATTAAGTGATAATAGCATGCCTGTTCTAAGCACATTGAGGGAAGTGCAATAAATGTTCACAGTATGAAGACGTGATCTCCTTGCCAACTTTGAACCAATGATTTGATAACAAGGAGAGCCAAGGATGATCTTATTCACAGACCCCTAACAATAGGGGAGAAATAAACACAGGCAGGCTGCCCTTAGATCTAACAATGGTATAAGGAACTGCTGAGGTGTGATATGTAATATAATCATTTAGGTGACTGCTATCTACTGTCAATGTCTCCTAAACACAGGATGGTAAGACTAGATACAAACGTTAACCAATCCTGGTTCAGGAGCTTGTTTTTAAAGCCTGCCACATTCCAATACAGAACACAGAGACACTCATTTGATTTAGATATCCTGTAATTATGTAAAGTCAAGTTGTCCCGCACATATGTAGCATGCTGAGGATTGTGCATTTCTTCGAGTGGTTCCTCCGCTACACCCCTTCGAAAACTTGGGGACGTCTCATAGACTACGATAATCTGGGTAGCATTTATATTCGGAATAGAAAGAAACCCAGTGGTGCTCCAAGAATAAACCGAAAGGGGAATTCACTCAGCAAGTTGTGGTTCGAGTCATTCCATTTAAACGTTCTCATAGGGGAGAAACGATCTGTTGAGGTGATAATCATCTCTCCAGAGTCTTCATCAAATGA
The DNA here is from genome assembly GCF_964261635.1 of Lissotriton helveticus. Classification (NCBI taxonomy): domain Eukaryota; kingdom Metazoa; phylum Chordata; class Amphibia; order Caudata; family Salamandridae; genus Lissotriton; species Lissotriton helveticus. The sequence continues at coordinate 333,193,926 of NC_136070.1, forward strand.
TACTGATTTTTCTCTTGCCACTAGTTCTCGGGAAATAATCGTCTGACTTATTAAATAAAGCCCAAAGAAACAACTGTGATCATTTGCCATTCCGATCAAGTGTTTCATATCATTTTCAGAAAACTATTTGAGGAGAATGTCAAGAAATAACGTTTGAACCTTATTACTCTAAAACAATTAAAGATTTGGCGAAATAAAGAAAAATCCGCTGCCCGCCCGAAAATTCGCACCGACTTCCCTTTCAGTGTACGAAGCGCTATACAAACGCTAAAATATTATTATATGCGTAATGCAATTACAATATTGGCACACTTTTATGCGGATGTTCACTGTTAAGCCAGTCAAAGAGAGTAGGTTTGTAAATAATTAATCACTGCCATGCTTTTTAGCATACACCACAAACGGAATTGAATCTAGGCGCTTGAATAACACGTTGCTATTACCGCCTCAATGGAACTTATTCTATTTCCTGCAGATGGATGAGTGGCTTAGCCACTCTGGCCGGACTCAAACTTCTGGTGTGCATAGGACGCACAGATGTTTGCAGCAGGCACACAACCGACTGAGCTGTCTCAGTGACTCGCATCTCCTTTAAACCGGTGCCAGTGACTCAGGCAGCGCTGGCGAAAATGAATCCGCTCCAGCCGTGGGAAAAACACGTCCTTTAAGCAAGAAAAACAAAAGCAGAAATCTCCATTTTGACCTTTCACAAGCGAGAGCTCCCTTGCATCAGTGGCCGGGTCTCAAACTACCGCGGCGTTCCGGCTGGAACTCCAGGAAAAAAATGGAAAAAAAGGGTCACCTTTTAATGTTCTAAACACGTCTATACATTAACAAAACAAAACATTTTACAAAAACGACTACTGATAAAATCAGACACAGACCCCATTTAATATTTCCAATCGCTTTCGTTAGTAAACTGTAAATGAAGACTAGGAGAAAGTGACGGCGCCGGTGTTAACAAGCCGTGAGCGTGCACTCTCCCGAACCTCCGGTCTTGGGATGTGCACGCTCACGGCAGTCGTGGGGCGGGACTTCCGACTTTGCGAGAAGCCCGCGCCCACAGAGTCGATGGCAGCAGAAGTAAGGAGAGGCGGCTGAGGCAGTAAGTGGGGCTTGGCATCTGTGTGTGAGCGCGTGTGTATGCAGTGTGTGTGTGTGCGATGGCGGCAGCGGCGGAGGGGGAGGGGGGTCTTTGTATGTGTGCGTGCGTGAGAGTAGGTGCGCTGGTGTGTGTGTGGGTGCGGCGAGGGGGGGGTGTGTGTGTGTGTGCGTCTGGCTGTGTATGCGTGTGGCTGTGATGTGCGCATGCGTGAGTGTGGGTGCGCGTGCACGCAGTGAAATCCAGCCGGAGAGCGCGTGGCACTTTCTTGTCCTTCATTCCCCCGAGTCAGCTAGCTATAGTTCTCCACCTGGACCGCATCCTTCGGATGCGTGTATTCCAGGCTCGACCTAAAAAAGTTAGTACTTAGTTTGCACCCACTCTTTACGACTTGTCTGTTATAGTACGTCTGGTCCATAATACGAATCGTTGTGATAATACCCATTGAGGTGGGTAAAGAGGGCCCAGCAGCTGGCACAGGAGGTATTGTACAGGACCCATGAGCCCATTCTCCTGTCAATTTTGGCGTGGGCACACAATTATTAGTTAACCAGTTAATAAAAGAACGCACAATTCGAATTTTGGGTTTTGAAGCAGATAACAATGGTCTGTAGGGCTTGTAGTAGTCTTATAAAGAAAACACATTTTAAACCGTCTTTAATGTAGTCGGTCTTCCAGAAAATAACTAGAACTTGGGTAAACTGAGTGCTAATTGCAAAAGGAGTGTAAAACCTTTGAGATTACATGTAAAAAAGGACTTCAGGATCTGCACTAATTCAATTTCCTTCCCTGGGACACTTTAACCCACTATCACTCCCCTGTGTTTAACCATGTCTTCCCGCTGTAGAGACAGTTTGTGTGCCCGGTTAGATGCTGCTTTTGCTTTAATGAAAAAGGACCATCTACTGATGGAAAGGGATGTGCCCAGGCATTACAGCTGGTTCAGATTGATTCAGGTATTTCTACCTGAATCAGTACCTATACCCGAGTGTCCGGGCTCTGTCCAGACCTTGGTCTTGGGTTTGATGAGCCAGAGACTGGCGTCCCATCCAACTATTTAGGTCCAAAAAGGCAGAAACGCATCTGCCATTGCCTATGTTCCTGTACAGCGGGGACAGGGTCGGATGTTTAGGCTTGACTATCCCTCAAGATGTGTGGCCAATACCCATTTGCAATGTGTCGGATTCAAATTGGTTGTAGTGTTTTAATTTTTGCATTTTGTACTGCAAATTTGAACTTAATCCCTACTTCTAACAGCTACAGTTAGAGAGACGTTTCCGGGGAGTAGGAACTCCTAGGCCCATCTAGTTTGCTAATTAACATGCCCGCTGTAATGGAGGGACATTGGAGCCTGCCTCCCTCTCCCATTTATTGCTCACATGCGAGATTGCTTCTGTCCTATTTTAATGCTACTGCTTTTGCCATCCACAGCCCCAGGAACTTCTTAGGTTTTTTGAGTCCCCGTCAGAAAATCTTATCTAATCAACGCCCCCTTTAGATCCACAACTTTGCAAAATATGCTCATTTCATTTACTGCATTTATACCTTTGGGTTATTTAAATGTTATTTTTTTATCTTCTCTTTCTCCTCTAGACTATACTGGTAAAGTATTTGAATATTTTATTTTGCCTTACTTACTAATTTTAGAACTTCATGAGAGACACTTGTTTAATCTTTGCTTTTATGTCCCACTACAAATAAGCATTGATGAAGCTCGTAGGACAGGCCTAGGCAAACCAACATTTTTTAATTTCCATTTTCGTGGACACCCATACAATAGAAATTTACGAAATAAAAAGGAAAACATTTCAGGATAACCCCGAAAATGAGATATATTCATGCTTTTCTCGCTTGCCTGGGTTTTGTTATCTTGGGCTTTCAAAATAGGAAGCACAGATGAGCTGGTTAAAATCTGGAATGAAACTCTGTATAAGATCTGGACACTTGAAGTTGCATGAAACAAGGAGACTTGGGAGAGCACAACACATCTGTGATCACTGAAGTTAATCTTTTGAGAGCCAGGGTTGTGATGATTGCAGCTTATTAACACAGTGCTCCCTATCACAGTTCTGCACTTTGAAGTGGTTTAAAATAACATTGCATTTATTTTATTTTGAAGGTTTTATATAGCGCGAACAAGACTCGTGCGAGTATCAGAGCGCTTTACATGACAAGTAGAAATATATACAGAATATATTACGATATAATGAGTCACGCAATAATTAAGTACTAGATACATCTAGAACAAGACAAGGCGGTGCGATGCTAGTGCAAAATGGCAAAGATATAAGCGAAGAAAAGCAAATTATAAAGTACAGCGAATAGAACAAAGAGTTCACGTGGATTGAGCCATGAGGATAGCTTTTACTTCTCTTTTGAAGGAAGCCGGGGAAGGGTTCATTCTAGTTTCACTGGGCAGAGCGTTCCAAATCCTTGGAGCCATACCGGAGAAGGACCGGTTATACGTTTTTTTCTTGGCAAATCGCTGAGGTTGTAGGAGAAGAGTCTTGGCACTCCTGGAATCTCTGCTGCCCGCTGAGAGCACCAGTTTCTGAGCTAGGTATTGTGGGGTGTTGTGGTAGAGAGCCTTATGTGTCATACAAGCGCTTTTTAAATGAATTCTGGCTTCAAGCGGTAGCCAGTTGAGGGCTCTCAGGTTTGGGGAAATGTGGGCGTTTATCTTAGAGCCTGTAATGAGTCTCGCAGCTGAGTTGATCGTGGCTCTTAGCGGGGCTGTCGAAGTCCTCGGGAGTCCGCATAAGGTTACTGCTCCGTATTCCAAGCGAGGGATAACTAAGGCTTGATCAGCTTGTTTGAAATCGAAGGCGGGCAGATAAGGTTTCAATTTTCGTAGGGTCTTTAGGTGGAAGTTGGCTCCCTTTGTTTAGGCACTGATGTGATTCAGCATTTTGAGGTTATTGTCCAGCGTTACCCCAAGAGATTTTGCTGAGTCGACTATGAGCGGTTGTCCATTGAGAGCTGTTAGATGCTTCATCCAATCTGTGATAGTTTGAGTTTTGTTAGGGGGGGCGATTACAAGGAATTCCGTTTTGAGGGAGTTAAGTTTCAAGTGGTTTTCGTCCAGCCAGATTTGGGTTTTTTGTAGAGTGGAGTGGAGTGATTTGATGTCTTCCAGAGAGTGATTTTTGATGTAGATTTGGGTATCGTCCGCATACATTTGGAATTGTATCTTGGAGAGGCTGAGAAGATCGGTGAGGGGTTCCATGAAAAGGGTGGGAGAGAGGGAGGAGCCTTGAGGAACTCCCAGCGTGACAGACGAGGGGAAGGACAGGGATTGGTTGACCTTGAATCTTTGGGATCTGTTTTGGAGGAAAGTGGCGAACCAGTTAAAAACACTCCAAGTTAAACCCATTCTGTGTTTCAAGAGATTCAGCAGGTTGTCGTGTTTGACGGTGGCACATGCTGATGACAGGTCGAGTAGGATTAACAGACAAGCTTCCTTTTGGTCGAGGATTTTTAGAGTGTCATCTAATTATTATTATTAGATCGGTTTTGTACAGCGCACGGTTACCCTGGAGCATCCCAGCGCTTCTAATACATGTGTCATGGCTGACTCTGTGCTGTGACCTGCTCTGAAACCAGATTGATTGTTTCAACCTGCTGAACCAATTTCAATGTGACAGTTCAGTTGTATGTTAACACATTTTTCCAGGAGTTTAGCTAACATAGGGATGTTGGAGATCGGGCGATAGTTATTAGGGTCCGTGGGGTCCGCTGTGGGTTTCTTAAGGATAGGCGAGACCACCTGCCCCGTTTTCAGGGTGTCTGGAATGGATCCTTGCTGAAGGGACGTATTAATGATCATGGTCTAGAGGGGTAGTAGGAGAGGAGTGAAGTCTTTTATGTAGTTTGTCGGGAGCGGGTCAGAGAAGTGATTGGATGGTTTCAACGCGTTCAGCGTTTTTAGTATGGTATCTTCACTAAATGTTGAAGTGGGACCATGATGCATTGTTTTTTAGTTTAAATAGTGGGAGATCATTAGCTGGGGCAACAGCAAGGGACAGTGATGGGCCCTCTTTCAGGCCCGATATGGATATAAGGTCCTTGAGTAGATCTGATTTGATGGATTCAGTCTTGGAAGCGAAAAAGGAGGCAAATTCATCACAAGTGAGAGTAGCGAGAGGGTTGGTGTTAAGGACCTTAGGTAGGCTCTTGGTTTGTGCTTTGATAAGATCGAAGAGCTTTTTGGGGCGGTTCTTCGCTAGATCAAGTTGAGACCTGAAGAAATCGGCTTTAGATGTTCTGATTTTTCTAAAGTAAGTGTTCCTGGAGGTCCTGAGAAGTTTGAGGAGGTCAGTTGAGGGTGTAGCTCTCCAGCGGCGTTCGATTATTCTAAGAGAGCGTCTGTCATCATTTAGCCTCCCATCGTATCATGGTTGGGAATCTTTAAAAGGAGGTTCTCTTCAGTTGCAATGGGGCAATTTTGTCTAGGAGGTTATTCATGGAGTGAAAGTAGTGATTTGTCAGCTCCTGAACATCAGCTAGGTCTTCCGGGGGACTAGGAGGGTTTGAGTTATCTAGGGCTGTGAGGTCAGATCCTACGTTGTTAAGTTTTCTCTTCCAGATTTTGGTTCTCAGGGGTTGAGTAGGGAATCGAGTAATGGTTTCCGAGATTTGGAAAGTAATGATATGATGGTCAGACCAGTCGCATGGGAGTATCGAGTGGAGCTGGGTAGATTCCGCTTTGGATATTATTAGGTCGAGAGTTGCACCCTTGTCGTGTGTTGGGATGTTACATAGTTGGGTGAGATTGAGGTCTGTGAGGAAGGCTTTGAGGCATTGACATAAGCCTTATTTTGTACTGCTTGGAATCGAACATCTGACCTGCAGGATATATCAGATGCCTCTAGGATCTGTTTTCCTTCTCTAGTGCTATGCGCCAGTGGCGGTGGTATAACCAGCCTCGAAAACCTTTTTAATTTTAAACCCTAAGGGCCCCATTCTTTCTTCCGCTGGAGTACAGGGTGGTAAAATCAGTCAAGAAAAAACAGTACCACCGATTGTGGTTTATTTCTTGGGCAATTTAACCTCCTGAAAATAAGTTCCACCAGTTATAATGGAGATAACGTGATTTTGATAATACCAGATTGGGAAAACCTATGTTTTCCCCATAACTGACCTGCAGAACTAAGAATGGGGACCTATTTTACCCACAGAAATTCTGCATGGTAATACATGGAGGTACTTGTGCTAGTATAAACCTTGGTTTAGAGAGAAATTGCCACCTGATTTGGAATGTCAGATTGGATGCAAGCACCGCATGCACCAGCTGTTAAACCTGTTCATGTTGAAGGTCCCCAATCAATTTGGACGAATACAAAAAAAGTTCCAGACAAGCCTTTCTGTCTGTGACCTATCTGTCCCTTGAGTCTACCACTCCATCTCTAAGTGATTTGCACTACCTTCGCGTAGCCAACATTTTTGTTGTCTGGTGCAGTCCTTACGATTTACGAAGCTCTGCAGAGATGTAGCTCTGCTTTCCGATCATCTTGATTGGCTCATGGGTGAATATTAGTACTAAAGGATCACTCAATAGCATCGAGAGCCTTACAATCCTGTATGGAAGAATTGTGGTCGAAATCCAACTCCTGGTATATTTGTCTGTTACCTGATTTTACACCTCTTTCCTGTGTTTTTTTTTTTAATAACTTTGTGTTTTCAAGATGTGCTAGCTGCGTGAATTCAAAGCAATTGGTTGTACAGGCGGCAACGTGCAATACATGTTTTAGATAATAATTCATAATTTTTTTATTAGATTTTCAAAAAAAGTATGACAAAATACCAGAAGGAGGTGTAATATCAGGTGACCGACAAAACACCCGAGTTTAATTTCGACTTGGATCGATCATACAGATTTGTAATGCTCTTTATATTAACCAATGTTATGGTTGGATAGCTATAATAGAAGCGTTTCGAGGTGTAAAATTCTCCAATGCTCCAATTTGTTGTGGTAATGAATCGAGATACTGTTATTTGGTTGCCATATTTGCTCCCAATACATGGTGAGCACGGCTCTAAGTCCTATGTGTTGGGCAGTGTGTAGTTTGTGAGCAGGGTTAAGTTGTCCACGACCACTGCCAGACCAACAAGACAGGGCTGATTCCAAAAACGTGGCACAGCTTGCTTATAGCATCTATCTGCAGCTGCCCACGTCACCTGCCAGGTGACCCAGGGTGGGCAGCATCTTAGTCTTGTCCCCTGCTAGATAGGTTGGGCAGTGTGTCCTAAGAAGGTTACCGTAGGCACATAGGGCTCTTCCTCTGCTTATTGCCTCACAGCATCAGGAGTGGATGGGGTGAAGCGATGGGGGAGGGTCTTACAAGGGGGCAGCAAGGTGTAAGTCAGTTACAGTGCCAAGTGTCCATACCCTCAGATAGTGCTGCTTTGGTATACCATCTTGGTAATCGAACAAAACCTAGTGCCTTTGATATACAGTAGTGGTCATTGATTTTTGCCCCCTACTTTGGGAAGTTTGTCATTGAGTGCAGCTGCAACCGTGTGCAACCCTCTCCATCTGCGCCCAGAAATCTGGTTCTTATCACTACCCAGCCTCGAATTCCAAGGTTCCTCCCTCATGCCATTTCCCTAAATGGTTACAACCCCTTTCCTGAGTTTGTTTTATGATAGGGTGTATTGTTGTCACGCTCTGCGGGTGGTATTCACGCCTGCGTTAGTGCTGGGCAGGGAATGGGCCTCGGTAGCTGTTCCTTCCAGGCGGGAAAGCGGCTCCCGAGCTTCCACATCTGCAGATCCCTTCAAAGCAGACGGGAGGAAGGAGGGCTCGATCGGTTCAATTGGGGTTAACGTCGTGTTGATTTGGAACAGCTGTGTTATTGCAGCTGAGTTAACCACCCCAGTCGGCTGAGACCGCAAGTCACACCAATTAGTCGGATTTCCCTTTTTTCGCCTTTTTTTTGGGGCCTGATGTTTCTTGCTAGCTGTGCTGCTTCATGTACAGCTTTCAAATGTTATTAGAATCCGGTAGCTAAACTAATGTTGAAAAGGCACACGCGAAACCTTAAAGCTGAACACTGACTTCTGTGTATTGTTTTCTGCGTAAATACCTTTCCTCGGATTACACAGATATTATTATACTGCGCATTAAAAACATATTTTTGTCACTTCACCCCCCAATGGGCGCTTGTCATTGGGTAGGGGGGGGGGGGGGGGATGGTGTAGGGCAGACAGGGAGTTGCCATTTTCTATGCATACATGCACTTTAGGGCCCGATACAAGAACAATGTTTGCTGTGTTGGTGGGTGGTCTCAGACTGAGCACAAAGGGTGAGACCTGCACAGTGAGATAACATCTCACAGACATGGGGCCTCCAGGCACGTCCAGACAGGTTTTGGGCCCGTGCTTACATCCGTTTTTTGTTAAACACACAACACGTCAGAAAAAATGCATATTGCACTCCTCTCTGAATTGATGGTAACAAACGTGTATATTTGTAGGTGACCCACGTGATGGAAATGCCTTAGTTCATCCTGCCTGGGTGGGGGACTGTTAATCATCACAGGTCTTTACCCTGCATCCTGTCAGGACTTTAGAAGAAGAACGACCTCAGAAAATCACTCAGTGCTCCACTTCAGCCCCCCTCATCTCCCCAAACTGCGCAAGCACCCCTCTCCTAGGCGTTATTTGTTGACAGGGTGATCTAATCCCTCCTACATTTTTATTTCATTCAGACTGACCCAAAAATAACTCTCCTCTTGTTGGTTTCTTTGTTTTCTTTTGGACATGATTTGTAGGTACGGTTTATCTGCATTGTGCATGAAACCCTCGCAGTGCTGGGAATGCAGAAGGTCTTTGCTGATATCAGAAAAAAAGTGTCAATGGCTAATATTTCTGAAAGCTCTGGCTGGGTCAAATCCTACTCTCTGAAGAGTTACCAGACGGCATTATTGAAAAAGGTAGATTTGCTTGAATGCAGGAGCAAGTTATTTTGTCTGTATTCATGTTCAGTCTTTTGACTCCATTTCTTAATATTGTAATTGCATATAGGTAACACAGAGAGCTAGTTTCCAATATATATATATATTTTGGATCCATATATTAGTAAACGTCAATTTTGGGTCATAGTTTGAAGGTTGACGTGCGTTGTCTCCTGTTGGGTGTTCCGGTATCAATGTAATACAAAATTTAAAGCGGTCCGAATGGCACTTCTCCATTAGCAGCAAATGCTGAGAAGCCAACACACATATGGTTTTTCACATCATTCATTGTGCAAAAGCAAAATATGCATTTTCTATATACACACCAGGGAGAAAACACATTTTTTTGGAGAAGGAAACCATTTTATCTCATTCTTTTTTCAATGTATCAATAGTATACATAATTGAAAGTAATCTTGCAAGGTGAATGATAGAGTGAAGGAATCATGAATATCTAAAGAGAAAACATTTGTATCTTCTTTGAACACTGGCTAATGTGGTTTTAAATTAATAGACCAGTGGGCGTCATCCAAATCGTCATACGCACTTATGGAAGTTAGACCCCTGGTCAAGAAACCATCAGCAGATCCCACGGACCTCAAGAACTACCAGCCCATCTCGCTCAACCCTTACGCGGCAAAAGTCTCAGAAAAGGCAGTCAACACACAACTAACCAGGTTCCTCGAAGACAACAACATTCTTAACACCTCTCAATCCAGATTCCGTAGCAACGACAGCACCGAGACCGCCCTACTAGCCGCCACGGACAACATCCGCACCCTCCTTGACCAAGGCCACACCACAACCCTCATCCTACTTGACCTATCAGCAGCATTCAATACGCTCTCCCACCGCACACTCGCCGCCAGACTACACGCCGCCGGCATACAAGGAACCGCCCTCGACTGGATCCGATCGCTCCTCACTGGCAGGAGCCAGAGAATCCGACTGCCATCCTTCCTCTCCGAACCCACGGAAATCAACTGCAGAGTACCCCAGGGATCATCACTCAGCCCTACCCTCTTCAACATCTACATGGCCCCCCTCGTCACCATCGTCGGACAACACTGCCTCAACATAGTGTCCTATGCCGATGACACCCACCTTATCCTCTCCCTCACCAAGGACCCCACACTACCAGACTCAGATTCCAGGAAGGAATGCAAGACGTTGCATCCAGGATGAGAAACAGCTGCCTGAAGCTCAACTCAGAGGAGACAGAAGTCCTCGTCACAACCCCAGCAGCATGGAACGGCACCTGGTGGCCCACCACCCTCGGCACCCGTCTCACCCCCACGGACCATGCCAGAAACCTCGGCATCGTACTCTACTCCTACCTCTCCATGAACCGTCAGGTCAACGCCATCCCCTCCAGCTGTTTCAACACCCTCCGGATCCTCCACAAGACGTTCAAATGGATCCCCCCTAGTCAAGGAAGACAGTCATCCACGCCTTCATAAACAGCAGGCTCGACTACGGAAACACTCTTTACGCCGGCATCAACAAGTATCTACTCCGCAAGCTCCAGACAATACAGAACAGCTTCGCCAGACTCGTCGTCGGCCTCCCTCGACACAAACACATCAGCCAACACATACGGAACCTTAACTGGTTCTCCGTCGAAGAGAATCACCTTTAACCCGTTGGCTGCTGCCGTCGGCCATTGGCCGACGGCAGCACTACTTCGCTGGTGCTGCCGTCGGTCAATGGCCGATGCGACTGCGCCCGTTTTTTAAAACTGCCGCACTGCCGCAAAAAAGCGGAAGCAGCCAACGGGTTAAATTACTCGCCCACGCCTACAAATCCCTCCACAACACCGGACTCCAATACCTCAACGAGAGAATCATCTTCCAGGCAAGCAAGAAAAACCTCAGATCCGCCAACAACGCCCTTGTCGAAACCCACGCATACACAGAACCAGAACAGGGGGAAGAGCCTTCTCCTACATCGTGGTCAAGACCTGGAACGAGCTCCCGATTGACATCAGACGCGCCCCTCTCCCTGAACGCCTTCAGGGAGGCCCTCAAGACCTGGCTCTTCGACTGAACGGAGCTGCAGACCCCCCCCCCCCCCCCGGCACCTTGAGAACATCGCAGTTGAGTAGCACGCTTACAATTCCCTGATTGATTGATTGACCATTCCTCCTTCCTGCTGGCCACTGCTGTCTGTCTGGATAGCACAGCCCCCAGTACTGAAAAATAAAATGAGAATAACATTGAGTAATTACCATTTTATTTTTCATTTTTGCACTGCTTAGATAGCAGTGAGGCGGCGCTCCTCCGCCTTAAAAGAGGAGCCGCCTCTAGCAGCCTGTGCTTTGTAACACTAGACATGTGTTTCTGGATTCATTCCTTCATCAGTAGAGAGCAACACGTCATTTTGGGGGTGCTGGAAATGTTGCTCAAAGTCTTCTCAGGTCTCTGTACCACTCACTGGGCGCAGGAACATCAACCCATATGTGAAAGTTATTTGGCTTTATCATTGTGCATTCATCCATGTTGTGCAGCATGATTGAAAGAGAAAAAGCAAAAAGTGACCGGACGCGGCCAGCGTTGACCACGTCATAACCCTTTTTTAAATTTCACTTTCAATAATGCAAAGAAAAAGGCACGCTGCTATACAACATGGTTAAAGAAAATAACATTGACAATGTCAATAGATCCCAACTAGGCGAGACCTATTGATTTGCCAGAGCTTGTTCATATTCCTGCTGTTTGTGATTTCAGCTTTGAGAAAGCATGAGGCAAACAGCACTAAGGGCTAAATACGGGCCAACATTAGACACTAATGAAAGTTGTTTACAATTAATGTTGATCTAGAAAAAAGGTATTACATTCTAAATTTCAGCTGCTTGCTACCATTGACCCGCAACCTTTAGCTATTTTATTCTGAGCACCTTTAACATCTTCAGCAAAGCAGTCACTCAGATGGAACTAACTTACCTTTATATGTTGGACTACGAGTGACTAATACTAACTCCCAATTGCCTTCAAATCACATGCTTAATTGTAAATTGTATTTGTTATTGTTATTTTGGATGTTTGTTCGTGGTTGATTGCACAATTCTTTGATAGAAAGTACTTGACCTGTGGTGCACAGATGAAATAGTACTTTTAGTTTATTCAAAGGAAATGATTAACAAAGCACTTTTTGCAAGTCACAGTGTCCAGCTCATAACCTAGATGTAACTTACTATTACATTTCCATCAGGGAGCTATGCATACTCGAGGACAAAAAGCTTTGATCATCAGGCTTATATCCTTAATACAATTTTTGTAGCCTGTTTTCAAGCTCTCCAAATTTCCACAGATATGCTACCTGGGGCTCTGAAATATAGAGCGACTTTTCCAGAGATTGCATAATTTGGTATGGCGTGGAATGAATTAGAAATATTTCTTCCTCCTACCAGAAATAGCAAGTTTGCTCCTAGATCTGTTCTTCCAGACTCGCACATCTTGGTACTTTTCGTAGGTGCTCTTGTTGAACATTTGGCCATGCACGCATCTGTTGAAGGGCAAGCCTATAAAACCAGGACTCAATCAGCAATCATATTGAGTCTGTTTTAAAAATGATAGAGAAACCTGGAGTCCAAAGTCACTAACTAGAGAAAAATTAGTACATACCTCCTGGACAAGAAGCAACACAAGAAACAATACGTTAATTAAGTAGAGGTCCAGGAATGAGAGCCATATTAGGCTAGCATTCCTCAATAGTTCTGACTCGATTACATGCTCTTGTAAGATACTATAATGCTACTCATGGTGTAAGAGAAAGTACTGAAAGCACACCACCCTACGGTTCATCTCCAATAGAAAGGAAAACACTTTGCTCGTGATGTGACAAGAAGTAGTAAGATGAATAATACCTTGCTTGAAAAAAGATTCCAAAGGACAAAATATAATGTTTTTGGAAGGGTAACGTGAACCTTTATTTCATGTGTCTGGGGAGTGCACATAGCACAATAAGGTCATAAGTAGGTAGTGTAAATGATTAGCTCAAGTCACGTGTCCTGATGTTGTCTCTTTAGAGGTACGTGTTGTCATGGTTACCATAATGAACGACGCACAAATGGTTCTCTTGTGATCTATATTTTCAATCAGATCAGAAGTATCCACTTTTAAATGTAAGATGGCTGCTTTGCCAAGAGTGACAATAATATCTATTATAATATCTATTAAAATATTGATTGTAGTAATTAGGAAACTGCACAAGTGATGTACCTACAATATTCAGAAATGCTAAAGCAGCAAGAGAAATGTATTTTAATGCAAAGTAGCCATCCACTCGTACAGTAATCAAGAGGGAATATCTTAAATTGTGTGCCTGTGCTTTTGCCATGCAAATAATTTAATGGTTCACTCAGAATGGCTCTGACAGTGGAGCCCTATTAAGTGATCATTTTAAAATACCACCAGCTCCGCCTTGCAGAGATGATGGGCTAATGAAAATGCCAGATGGGGCCTTGAGGCTTCAGGCTTCTTTGATGGGCTTTCCTTATGCTACCAGTCTTTTATTGTGTTAAATATGAATTCAGCCATGCCCACCTGCTGTGTCCCCATTAGATGCAAAAATGAATTTAAAGTACCCTGGGATTTTCTAGCTGACAGGAGCTGCAATTGCAAAATCCGTAAATGGATGGTGTCTTTACCAAAGAATGAACTTAGACATCCATGGTGGGTCAGCATTATAACATACCGTGAAGCTAGACAGCAAGCAGCTTTAGGTCGCTACATAGTAGTGGAGCACAGGGCCTGAAAATGGCCTTTTTCACCGTACAAAGAGCATTCCATGGCGGCCATCTTTTACTGGACTTTGTTTTACAAGCTTGTTTTAGATGGTCATCATAGATGCCTGTGCATCCTAGGTGGCTGTCTGATTAAAAAAAACATTGGCAAAGCTAACAGGGTTTGTATATTATTGTAATTTTATTTATATTGTGCCATTAACTATCTTTGAATCCTTCAAGCATAAAAGTAGACTTCTGAAATATGGCTTGCTATCAGTATTTGCTTTATAGTACTATTTATGATATCCATTTTTATAGTTCTGAATTTTAATTGAAAATATTCTCCTTTTATCACAATCTATTGGCTCCTATTTTATATAGCTAAATTGTTCTGCATTTCCATTTGTCCTGTCTAAAAGTGCTAATTTCTGGTCTGCTTGCTGTACAGCATATTTACAGGTCTGATTTTAGTCACCGATATGTTCTGCCTGTTCCTATTTGCTGTAAAGGTTTATTTCTGCCATTATGCTACAGCCAGGAAGATGGCACTTTCTGATTACTCATACCACACGAGCTCCTTGGGGCTGTCAGTCAGTGGAGTGATATTGGCTGTCTGTTAGAGGAGACCTAAAGAGGTTGATGGAAATGCTCTGTGCTTGGAGAAATAAGAGGTGCTCTGAATTATTTGTTGCCAATGGGTTGGCGTCTAAGAGTGTTTAGCAGTATTGACTGCGCAGGTGGCAACTGCAGAATAATTATTTACAGTTTGTTGCACCTGCTGCCTGCTTTTAAGTATATGTTGCCGTTTGTGCATAATATTCTTGCACAATGTGGTGGTAGTGCTAACTTGTTGCATGTTAACCCCAACACTGGCATACATGACACATGTAGGTGCAGTACCTGCAGCGCGTCAGTTACTGACAGAACTTTCCTGTGAGAAACCACACAGTAGGTCTGGACCAGGCAGGATCAGATGGGACGGTGGCCACGCATTATCACTGATTTCAAAGGTACATGCTTTAAAGGTGAAACAACATCCCAACCAAAGTCTGCTCTTGTACTTTGGACAGTTGATGCAGCCAAGACACACCTCCCCTCCCCCGCTCTTTGTCACCCCACCACAACATTCAGAAACCTAACAGAACCTATACGACAAAACTTAAATGCCAACATTTTGTACATATAGTTGAAAACATCCAGGTAGGTTTAAATGCCATTTTTCACCTTATTTTCTAAAAAGAACCACCTTACAGCACTTGTGTTAAAGAGGTAGTCTCTTCGCAAGAAGAAGATTTTTGCTGGGCAATGATCACCCCTACCATCTCAGAAAATCCGTACCTAACTTGGTACAGCTCTCTCGCCCTTTTCACCAAAAAACTGCACAATACATTAAAAATGACATATACCCTCTGGTAAAACAAAAATGATACCACGATCTGCGATTGAATCATATGTAAGGCATTTTCCTGGACTACCGAAAGCTGCTACGCTGCCCTGGTAATGGCTAGTGTGCGGTATACACGTGCTAACTGACGATAACAAAATGCTAGCTGCCAACGGAAATTGCCTCTACTATATTACGTCATTTTTATGCAAGTGAGGCCTATGTCAGAGTTAATCTGATTATATAAAAAGTATAACAAATCGGCGCTAATTATCTTAATTTAAAATATGCCCCTGTACGTGGTATATTTGACTGAAGCCCTATTACAAGCCATATACATTTTTGGTCATTAAAATTGCTAACCTGACCAGCACGCTTAGTAAAAGCAAAACGAAAAATATGCTCCTACATTTGTGGTGGTGTTTCTTATTATTTTCTTTGCCATAATATGTGCAATTTCTAGATAGAATCCAAAAAAGTCAATGCATCAGCAATCAACATCTTAATTAAGAATTCTCAAAAGACATCCGAATGAGTGAATTCAAATAAAATGGTATCAACATAATTTCTGGGCACCTAGCATGCCACATTCATCCCAGTGACTTCAGTATATTCACCTGCCCTATTAAAAACCCTCTTCACCTCTTAAAAAAAAATCAACATTTATATAGCCCCTTCTTGTGAATACATACTGTAGCACTTTGTTAATCCGGGCGGCCCTTTCATGTGGTTCTGTAATTTCCTTGGATCGGTTGCCTACGGTTGTGTGGTTGGGCACGGTTAGCAGAGACCTAGTCAGTATAAACTTTAGCAAAGGCTGGTATCCCAGATCTACTATGACTAGTGTCACCACCGCCCAAAAACTTCAAACTTCCTCCTTGTAGACTCGAGCGTTGGGAATTATAGGAAGTAGCCCTACATTGCCCAGTTACTCAGCCCCCCCCCCCTCCACCAGCACACACAACAACAAAAAAAGGCTGTCATTTATATTTTGAGTTGACGCAGCAACCTAGCGTTCTAAATGCCGCCATGTTTCCTTGGGCTGCGCTCTCAGCTGTCTGCGGTGACACATGGCGGCTGCCTGTGGAAACCCCATACGTGTGACGTATCTTCCACAAGTGGGCCCTCGTTAAATATTCACGCCTGGCACCAGCTGGCGGTAATCCGTCCAATGTGCTGCATTCGGAGCACGTTTGTTCTCCCGCGGCCTCATCTGCCCGGAGTGGTTTTCGAACATGATTAGCATACTAACCACCCCCGAGGGAGAGGCCCGAAGAGCCCCGAGGCATTAGCCCCTTCCCCCTCCCTGCTTTTAATAAAACGTGCCGCCAAACCTGGAGCCCCGAATAAACCTAGAGACTGAGCGATCAGCTGCCCTCAGTCTGCTGTCTGCCAAAGCCCCTCAAAGGGCTCTGATTAAACCGGAAACTGGCGACATCTCTTGATTTCATTCAGGCAAAATGGGATACTTGTAGGTTCGAAGACAAGTGTATAAAAGTGAGTTTTTTAATACAATGTTCTATTCTGGTACCTAACCTGTTTATTTACTATTGCCTTAGTTCTTTTTGCACGTTTACAAACTCACTGTGCTGTGGTAGTTAACAGCAAACTGTAACTGATTGATCAGCTGTCTAAAAGGTGGATGCAAAATAGATGGATCAAAAACAAGCATTTGCAATGCAATAGGTCTCGCATTATGAAAGTTTGTGCTATTGGTCTTGTAAATGACATTTTTTTTATTTGTGTTGATTTTGAAAATAGCTAAATTAATAGCTTTGTCATTTTCAATGCCAATAGTTATAACTTTTGCACATGTGACGACTATAGCATTTGTAATGCAACATGTTTTGTATTTACGTGACTTAGATGTATTGATTACAAATAGCAACGGCTTTTAATTTTTTTAAATAATTAATACTTAAATAAAAGTGATTGTAATTTATATTGGCAATAGCTTAAACTTTTGTAAATAACGTTTGTGAAGATTATGTTCAGTGTATTTTATTGTGATGAAAATCCAAGAACAGAAGTGAAATAACATCTTTTTGTGACATTTGTAATAAAGCTTGAAACATTGAGAGAACATAATTGAACCAGTTGTTGTTGAATGGTTGCACAGATTGATGCTGTGATGTCGCGGAGTGATGTTGTGATGGCACGGAGTGATGTTGTGATGGCACGGAGTGATGTTGTGATGGCACGGAGTGATGTTGTGGTGGCGCTGAGTGATGTTGTGGTGGCGCTGAGTGATGCTGGGATTGCGCTGAGTGATGCTGGGATTGCGCTGAGTGATGTTGTGGTGGCGCTGAGTGATGTTGTGGTGGCGCTGAGTGATGTTGTGGTGGCGCTGAGTGATGTTGTGGTGGCGCTGAGTGATGTTGTGGTGGCGCTGAGTGATGTTGTGGTGGCGCTGAGTGATGTTGTGGTGGCGCTGAGTGCTGTGGTGGTGCTGAGTGATGCTGGGATTGCGCTGAGTGATGTTGTGGTGGCGCTGAGTGATGCTGGGATTGCGCTGAGTGGTGCTGTGGTGGTGCTGAGTGATGCTGTGGTGGTGCTGAGTGATGCTGTGGTGGTGCTGAGTGATGCTCTGGTGGTGCTGAGTGATGCTGTGGTGGTGCTGAGTGATGCTGTGGTGGTGCTGAGTGATGCTGTGGTGGTGCTGTGGTGGTGCTGAGTGATGCTGTGGTGGTGCTGAGTGAGTTCTCTCTGCAACTGCACTCTGCAACTGCACTCTGCAACTGCACTCTGCAACTGCACTCTGCAACTGCACTCTGCAACTGCACTCTGCAACTGCACTCTGCAACTGCACTCTGCAACTGCACACTGCACACTGCACACTGCACACTGCACACTGCACACTGCACACTGCACACTGCACACTGCACACTGCACACTGCACACTGCACACTGAATCTGCACTCTGAATCTGCACTCTGAATCTGCACTCTGAATCTGCACTCTGAATCTGCACTCTGCACTCTGCACTCTGCACTCTGCACTCTGCACTCTGCACTCTGCACTCTGCACTCTGCACTCTGCACTCTGCACTCTGCACTCTGCACTCTGCACTCTGCACTCTGCACTCTGCACTCTGCACTCTGCACTCTGCACTCTGCACTCTGCACTCTGCACTCTACATATGGTATGTTATGCTTACATACGTTCCATATATTATCCATGTATATGCCACATTTAGTTAAGAATATATGTTCTGTTTAGTTACATTACTTTGTTTGTATACCCTTTTATGCTGCTCTAAAGTTATTTCAATGGGTGAAATGCGGAGCCTGGGTAGCAGGAAGGAGAAGATAAGAGAGTGCATCGAGTGCGGACTTGTGAGCAAGCGCCTTAAGCCATCAGGATGCTACTTCAAGGCACGTAGACAGGGTCGTAATACCCAATAATACTCGTAAAGGTAGCTACAAAAAATGGCGTTAGGTTGTGCACACACCCTGCAAAGATGCGTGTAGCGCCTGAAGTCACAAGTTGAACCTGGTGTTGTTCGCTACAATAGACGATAGTTATCAGTGAGGTTTGTTCCACCATGAAACGAAAGTTGGCTGCCGAGAGTAACAAGGCAGTGCTGGGAGGGGGGCTGCGCACCAACTGAAGTGCTCTGGTTGCACGGCCTGCGGCCGTGTGAAGTGTTATCAGTGAGGTTTGTTCCACCATGAAACGAAAGTTGGCTGCCGAGAGTAACAAGGCAGTGCTGGGAGGGGGGCTGCGCACCAACTGAAGTGCTCTGGTTGCACGGCCTGCGGCCGTGTGAAGTGTTATCAGTGAGGTTTGTTCCACCATGAAACGAAAGTTGGCTGCCGGGAGTAACAAGGCAGTGCTGGGAGGGGGGCTGCGCACCAACTGAAGTGCTCTGGTTGCACGGCCTGCGGCCGTGTGAAGTGTTATCAGTGAGGTTTGTTCCACCATGAAACGAAAGTTGGCTGCCGAGAGTAACAAGGCAGTGCTGGGAGGGGGGCTGCGCACCAACTGAAGTGCTCTGGTTGCACGGCCTGCGGCCGTGTGAAGTGTTATCAGTGAGGTTTGTTGAACCATGAAACGAAAGTTGGCTGCCGAGAGTAACAAGGCAGTGCTGGGAGGGGGGCTGCGCACCAACTGAAGTGCTCTGGTTGCACGGCCTGCGGCCGTGTGAAGTGTTATCAGTGAGGTTTGTTCCACCATGAAACGAAAGTTGGCTGCCGAGAGTAACAAGGCAGTGCTGGGAGGGCGGCTGCGCACCAACTGAAGTGCTCTGGTTGCACGGCCTGCGGCCGTGTGAAGTGATAAGACTTTGAAGTATGTCACGGCGCCTGAGGGGAGAGCAGAGAGAAGAGAAGGCTCGTGTGGGCAGAAAGGACGGCCGTGGGAGGTGGGAGGAGAATTCGGCATGGCTGGGGAGGGAAGGAGAAATGAAAGTAAAGGCTGTGTTTGTGGGGAGAGAGAGGGGAGGTGCTGGTGTGGGAGGAGTGCTGCTACGGCCTGGGGGAAGCTGGCTGGGGAGGGGGAGGAGAAATGCAAGTTTATGGCCCAAAAGCGCGTGCCTGTGGCCACGTGAACTTCATGAAAACCGCAGCAAAAAGCTAGTGGTTTCATGAGGATTTTGAGCACTTGAATTCTCGATCCCTCAATGCGCTTGCGCGCATTGTAGGTCACGAGACCTAAAAACGGAACCTGCAACGTTCTGGGGCTTTAAGTGAAGGTGCCCAAAACTGGAAGGTTAGCCATGAGTTGGCTGAGTGGAGAAGCAGAGGGTGCACCAGGAGGCCTTTGCGTGTTGTTAAAGGAGCGTGTTTTGGGAAAAATAATAATATATATCTCTATATGTTCCACTGTCGAAACGCGTCATGCTGGGCACTAGCCGTATATGAGAACGCTGAAATTTATGCAATAAACCACACGAAAATATTCAAGATATGCTGTGGTCTTTACCTGTTTGTTGGGAATTCCGGGCATAACAGGACTGTGGAAATATATTTATACACATACATTATGGAGATCTCAAAACAGGAGATTCCATTGTAGGTGTAACCAGTTCGGTGAAATAGTGGAGTGAGAGGGAGCAAGAAAAACAGTTGGGTAGAATCCTTAAAGGCGGGCTGTATGTATGCATGAATGACCAATCTGGTGACTTAAACAGGGAGGCCCATGAAATGGGAGGCCTATCTATCCGGATGGGAGCAGGGGAGTTTGCTGGTATGGAATGTATAAAGGGTGCATACAGCCTTGGCACATGTTTCTGTACAAACTAATCTAGGTAAATGTTGGAAATGTGTGTCAACAAGAAGACGGAGAGTCTAAAACAACCTTGAGGTTTCAAGCCTATGAGTGCATAGTAGGAAGCCAGATGATCCTAGCTGGAGGAAGAAAGGCGCCAATTTTTTGAGGAAAACGATAATAATTCAGTTTTCCTTGATCCATTGTTAGTGTCTGCAAATGTTGCAGGAAACTTGAGAACTGTGTTCATCTGACAAACAGCAAATATTGATCCTTTTGCAGAGCATCTAATTGTGTCACCTTGAAAGTTATCATCCCAATGGGACCTTTAATTTTCCTAATGTCCAAGGCGCTTTCATGTCCCTACAAAATTGCACCTAAAGTGGTGTATATCACGGAACCTGACCAGGCTCAAGCATTAAATAACAGTTTTACCGCCATTACTCACCCTTAAATTCCAATCTAAAAATTGGCTGATGATTAACTGGTTCATAGCCCAGGGTCTTGAATTATTTGACACATGACTCGTCCTTCCTATGAAACTATTGCAAACCTTTGTACCGGTGATAACCGTATCACTGCTTTGTGTGCTTTGTGTTCAGCATGTTATCCAGAACTATTTGCATATGCTGATCAAGGTCTCTGGAGACCCCAGTCTGCACCGTTCTATCTTCATTTGTTTTCTGAGGTTTGATCAAGGGTAGGTGCATTACTAAATGGAATTGGCCCTGCACTTGTTTGGGGAGCATTGCTTAGTCGGGGGACGTGACTGAGTACGCCAGGGTGTTTGTGCTCAGAAGCTGCCTTTGATAGTGACTTGTGATGCTACACATACAAACTAACAGCAAAGCATGAACCAAAGTGATCTTTGTTATCAAAATACCCTGTCACTCTGTACGCTGCAATTTCATTCCCTTTGGCCTGCCATACGAATCCAAAATGCGCTTGTATTGATTCACAGATGTGTTTGTGTTGTGTGCTAAAAAATGATCTGTTCATAAAGGCCTTTGACTGGTGAACTTCATTAGGGTGTGTAATTACCGATGGCATCTTGGATCTTAGTGTTTCACCACCTGCATTGCGCCTGGTGTGTGTTGGCCTAGTTGTCTTGCCGTAGAATGGATCCTGCTCCCACACCTACCACTGCAAATGCATAAAAGTTCTGGATACTGTTTATGTATTTTTTTTTGCTTTCTGAATACACCCCTCTAATCATACTATGCATGATGAAGACTGGTTTCACTACATCCGTGCTCTATCATAGGCTGCCCATGTCCCTTGCTAGTTCCAATCTGGTTCATTGGCCTAAGGACACCCATTTGCTGCAAAGTAACAGCATGACTGTTTGAATTAATGCTCTGATCTTACAATTATCCAAATCAGTGACACTTATGCAATTGACCTCAGAAGGATAATACCAATGATGTCCCACTTTGGCCCATGGCAGATTTTCGTGTTTATAGAATTAACCAAAATGTAGATCATTAATATTTTCAGTCGTTGTCGTGAAAGCCTTGGATTGATCCAGGCACTGTTAAAAAAAACTTTGGACATCCTCCTTTTAAAGGCTAAGACAACCGTGCTGGAAGTAGAACCCATGACCTCTAAGTTAGACACTAATGTGTACAGCAGGCACACCATCCTGTGAACTAACTTTCAAACTGAAACCCTAAAGTAGAGGTTTCTTAAACTCTCTACAACCCAGTATAGAAGGTTCATTTCCTGCCTTTTTAACCGCATGCGTGCGGGCGGAATTCCGCTCGCACGCTGAGATTTTTAAAAACGCGTTTTACATGACGAGCTGGGCTCGTCATGAGCGTGCGAGGAGGCTACCTCATGACGAGCCCAGCTCGTCATGAGCGTGGAAGGGGTTAAGGGAAGCTGAGTCCATACTGTACATCAGCCTTAAACTTCTAGCTTAGAGGGGTCAACCATACCAGGTCACCCCTGTATTTGAACAGATGTTTTTACTTCCAAGCAGTGCTGAGCTTCGTTTTGTTTTGTGTGAGCCACTTTCAAGTAATTTATTTTCATCTAAAACCTTTGTGCTGTTTATTCTGTGTGGCGGTAATGGGAATATTTTTTGGAAGGCAGCCAAGGTTAACAAGTTGAGGGGTGGCTGAAAAACTGCACGGAACACTGTCTCTTGGGTCCTATGCAACTACTTTGGCAGCTGCACTGGTTATTGGTTAAAGACACCATCACCTTATCCCCGGCACGTAGAAGTATAGTTCGCAGTGTGTCCACCTGATAGGTATGCAGATGTTTTTTGCATGTTTCCATGTGCTTTGTTTCCTAAGGGTCTGTGCTGGTTCCCACAGGTGTCCCCTTTCTGATTAGCCATCCATCCGAGTCAGTTTATTAATCGTATTCCAAGCCGAAAACCGGTTTGGGAGTTAAAACGATACACCAAGCAGCACACTTCTAAAGAGCTACAGAAAAGGTTTAATTATTTGAGATGTAGATTCAACACAACGAATAAAAACCCTTTGTCAAGATTTTTCTTTCGTTTTTTTGGGGATTGGTTCCGCATGTTTGACCTATATAGTTTGATTACTTACTGCCAATGGTACAGATGGAGAGGAACTCCTTTCAAAATACTCTGTTTTTAGGGCTATTTGTGGACCTTTTGTGGCCAGCGTTTTGCACGTTGCGTTTGGTTAACAAATGGCCGACTGGGCTTGTTTAGAAAATCAGGTGAATTACTGATAGGCCAGTGTCCCTAAAACCTAGCATCGCTAGGGTAAAGGCGGTCATCTGTCATTACCACTTCTACCCAACACTCCAGTTGGGCTTGCCACGTCAACGTGTTGTTTTTTTAGGTCAGTCGGCTGCTAAAACTTCACAAACACCTCAGTCCTGCTGAACAGATGGTATGGCACAGGGCATTGCGGGTAAAAAAGGCTTCAGTGTTGTCCAATGGCGACTGCTGGTGTGTGTCAAGCCTCAGAATCTTGTTTTGGTCATCATATTGCCAGGAGCCAACTCTGAACGGAGACTTAAGTCACAGGACAATTTGAAATTTGTGTGACACCCACCACGCTCCCCCTTGGGTCTGCACGCGTACTGCTTACTAATTCAAGCGTGCCACCGGTCTTGAGAGCAAGATTCTTAGTATCAGCAGATAGAATTCTTACCCTAGAACCAATCTGAGTGCTTTCATTTCGATGTTCACATACCCAAATGCTTTAAAATGAGTGATGTACTGCCTGGCATCAGGAATAAAAAGGTGCTTTTAAATAATCTCTCTCTATAATATCCGTTGTAGCTGTGGACCCCCTCTTGATTTAATCAGGGTGTTCGTTTTTCTGTGGCTCTTTGGAGGACCCCTTTAAATTGCATACAAATGGTATCCCCACTACATGTGAAACGTTTCTAAAGACGGAGTAATTAATGCTTGATGTGTCTTGGTGAAACGAGCCTGCTGGAGACTGTCCCCACCTTTGAATCAGACTGTGTCCACTTTAGACCAAGTGAAATGGGTCTCCTAATGAATGGTACCTAGTTGCCTCTGTAGTGATTGGTTTGCAACCAGGTGCTCCGGTTCAAACCTGGAATTGATGTCTTGGC
Source organism: Lissotriton helveticus (assembly GCF_964261635.1). Taxonomy (NCBI): domain Eukaryota; kingdom Metazoa; phylum Chordata; class Amphibia; order Caudata; family Salamandridae; genus Lissotriton; species Lissotriton helveticus. Next base: position 333,217,871 of record NC_136070.1, read on the forward strand.
TATTCCTCCTTTTCCAGTATGTGCAGTTGGATAAAATGAATGCTGGAAAAGTCCAAGAGACTATACTGCTGCTTAATTAAATACTGAACTACTCAGTAAAGTGACTTTTGAACCACTCAGTGTTTTTTTCTTGGTAACGTAGCCGCACCCTCTGATTTTGTATTTGTTACGAAAACTTGTGAAAACGAAACAAACCCTTAACTTTTTTTAGGACCATTAACTGTAAAGTAAATGGCATTTCCCATGTGTACTTTAACTTCTCAGACGCTCTTCTCAGGGTGAAATAGGAAGCAAACCCTATATTAACCTGTGTTCAACCTTCAGGTAGCATGGCACAGAGCAGTTGGGCTTCACTCAGAGGCAGTCTGTAAAGTATTTGGGCAACACTTTAAACAGCAACTCAGTGAAAACACACAACAAAAAGTTCCCACATCCGAGTTAGAAAAATGTAGTAATTTTTAATACGTAAAACAAGACCAAAATGGCAAAAATCTTATCAGTAGAACTGGAGATATTCAATTTTACAGATTGTAGTAAAAATAACGCCAAAAGGCGTAAAGCGCCAACTGTGGATATCTGGTTGCGCCAGGCCAGGGCAAAGTCACAAGTTCAGGCCTACTGCAAAGGGGCCAGGTCGGCTACAAGGACCCAGGTACACCCGCTGAACTGCTTGGCGGAGCGTTTGGAGGATCCGTGTCAAAGATGTGTTGCACAGCCAAAGCGATGCATCCGTTCTGAGATTAGGTTGCGAGGTCCTGCGGCATCATCTAGGTTCCTGTCGATGAGGCGTTTCAATGCGAAGTCCGATATTGAGGATGCGTTGCGCAGTTAATCTCTAGGAGCTGCAAGGCTGTAATTCAGAGTCCGGCGTCATTGACAAGGGATGTGAGGGCCTGTGCTGAAGATGCATTGCACAGTGGTGGTTCTGATGCAGCGAGAGGCTGCGATGCAGATCTTTGCGATGGTTCCAATCCATGCAGCAACAGCTATGTGTCTGTTCTGCTTCGGTTTACGCTGCTCAGTAGAGGAGATGCATCAGCACTGCTGGATCCACAGAGGCTGGCAGAGCTTCTTAAACCGACTTCCACGGGTCCACCGCTAGGGCAGCACTACTTGGTAGGATAGACTCACAGATCACAGAGACTATGTGTAGGTGCAAGGTTGTTGAAAGCCTGTGAAGTACCTGAGGCTTCAGATCAGGAGGCCAGCCAACTAGCCCATTGAGCCTCTCTGGGGTTCTGGTTTCAAGACATTGAGGTCCAGTCCTTCTCACCCAAGCAAAAAGGTAGCCTTTCAGTAGCAGAGCAGTCCTTCTTCTATGCAGAGTATCCACAGGTCCATAGGTGTTCTGAATAGTTGGTGCCTGAGGTCCAGTTTTTATACCTTGTTGTACCTTTGAAGTGGGGGAGAAGATTCTAGAGGTTTCCCTTTGCCTTCCTTGTCATGGTTCCTTACTAACTGCAAGGGGTATGCAGCACTTTGTGTGGAGGAAAGGCAGAGCCTACTCACGTGTAAGTGGGGGTCGGCCCAACTTCTCCCTCCCATCCTGCCATTGATGGCCCATCCAGGCATAACTCAGCTCCCTATTGTGTGTGGCTGTCTAAGCGGAATACTCAAAGCTCAACTGTCGGCTACACCCAGTCCTATGATGCCGGTACTAAATGGCTATAGCAGGAAAATGCCAACTTTCTAAAAGTAAAAAAACACACGGGGTTGGGCCAATTTATTGTCAGCAAGGCCAGGCCACTATTAAATATGAAACAAAAGCCAGTACTGAAGTTACTTCACAACAATAATGTTTTACATTTGTGATCACAAAATTCAATTACTGTGATCACATTATATTTGCATCATCATTTATCAAAACCTTTAGTGATTGTTTTTGGGTCATATCTGTCATAGATAAAGGAACAACAAACACATTTCACGTAAAATCTGACTTTTTGGTAACCCACATTACATGAAACATGACCTAACAATTCTTTCCTAACAATGGATTATCACAATTTGCAAAACATAAACGTTTAGGTAAGCATAAACTAATGTGTCCCAGTTCTGAATTTGAACACAAAAAGGAGCCTGTATATGGTTAAAATGTCAGTAAAGGCTACTATTTAATGGACCAAGTCCAGGGGCTGTCGAGGTGCTAGAGGGCAGGTGGGCAGCTTCTTGAAGTGAAGTACATTTCTGAAGGGAGTAATGTTGAGAGTAGGCTTGGGTGAAAATTTAACTATGCCAGAGTAATTGGATACATTTTGTGTTACATTTGTGATGCATTATTTACCAAAAATGATATGAGTATGCCTGTTTGTGTTATTTTGGGGAAAAAATGCCTACCCAAGAGCACAGCAATGGCGCACGAGCAGCAGCTGCTGTTTCTCTTATTGCACATAGCACTGTTTTCTTAGCGTAAAATTCATCCTAGGGTTAATTTTGGAGATGAGGGTGCATTTTGGTCTAAGAAAATAGTGCTAAATGAAGTTTACGCTCATCGTGTAACTCTGCATAATCTCGTGTAATTTGGTTTGAGCTTGTGTAAATTGGGCAGGTGTCTTACTGCTATGGAGGTTCCTTGCTTGGGGTAAGACCCAGTGGTCTGGTTGGGTACCATTATAGGCTCGATGGATCTTGGATTGTTATTTGAAGTTTTAGCAGTCTGGGCTCCTGGCTGGCTGGAATGGGCTTCTTTTTCTCACAAACCTTTGAAAGAATTCACACCTTTACGGGGATGACACAATGAAAGCATCTAAACTATCTCCTCCCAGCAGTCAAAAATAAAATATTCTGGGTGTTGTCTACAGGGTAGACCAGACACACAGTAAAATACTTCAAGCTCATTACTACTTGTGGAAATCCAATGGAGTTATTTAACAAGGATACTGACATTGAAGGAAAACTCCAGTCCGAGTTCATATTTACATTAACTCTTGGGGCAATTGTGGGCCTAAGCTGCCCTGAAGGGCAGGTTTTTTTTTTTGTTGTTTTTTTTTTTAATGCAGTGCTTCGTACCCAGGACTACTACTTTTAGCAGCCTTATAAGAATGGTTTGGGGTTAGCTCTTAAAACTTAAATATCTAATTCCTCACTTTAAATGTAATTGAGGGAGTATTATCTGGGACTTCAGAGTCTCATCACAGTTCTGCGCCACCAGGCGTGAAATGCAGCAAGAGGGTGTGGCTAATATGGTAGTATATTGTCTATTGATATTGAGTGTAATGAGATTGTGGGACCAATCTGGGGCTGGAAGATTATATCAGAGTACCTCACCCCCTCACTTAACACATAATGAGGAGTAGATATCCTCTTGGAACCATAGGGATGTCACACTTGAAGCTTCTCCCAGTGGAAGAAGTATGGAGTGGCCAGAAAGAGTTCTTGACCTGCCCTATCAATTTACAGGAGCAGACATATGAAGAGTCGCAGCAGGGAAGTTGTGCCACTGGCTTCCTGTATTTAAATAGCTATTCTGCTGAAAATCAAGTATGTTGCTACATGTTGGAATGCAAATGAATACCACTCAAATACACTTAGACAGTTAAATGCCTACCACTGTTTAAATACTTCCCTAAAGACACATTTATTATTAGGATAATTCACTCTAAGTAAAGTGTTGCAAGGCAGAAGCTGGATTTGTTATTTTCAACTCCCAGAGCCATTCTTCATTTCCAGCCATAGAAGTTGTGGGTATAGTGATTTACTTTCCATCCCTTCCATACTCTTCACGATCAGAGTTCTGATTATACTGTGTGTGGTTTTGTGCCACTGTGATTCTTTGGTACCAGCCGTTTTTCGAGCAGCAGGTGTTTAATCTGCTAATCCTTTCGATTGGCTGACTGCTTAAGCTTGAGATTGTTCTGTTGTTCTTGGTAGAGTGTTGGTAATCACATGGCTTCTCCTTGCAGGTCAGTATCTCCTCAGAATCTTTGTCTCATCCGCTTTTTTGAACCTTCTTAAAGGCGATGCCTTATGGTAGTGTATTTAATCTCCTCTCAAGAAGAAGAGTAACCAAGGTCAGCTTGCCACACTCTTCTAGCATTGTGGCATCCTTCTATTACCGTCTGAAGGGTAGCCATCTCTGGTGTACCGTGACAGCAAACATGAGAAACCTGAAAACACCACTGAACCTTAAAAACACAGCCATGATGATGTAGGCAATAGGGCCAGACTGGGAACCGAAACCGGCCCTGGGAAACTGCTCGGCTGCCCCCCCCCCCCCCCTTCCTTGGGGGGCTAAAGTGGTGCGGCTGAGCTGTGTGCAGGCAGGCCCGGACTGGCCATTGTGAGCATCGGGCAATCCCCCGGTGCGCCGCAAGGGTAGGGCCAGTTTTGGGCTTCTGGGGGCCGGTTTTGTTACAGGGTTGTTTATGCAGCATAGCTGCAAAATCGGCCCTGCAACAAAATCGGCCGAAAACCGGCCCCGGCAAAGAGCTCAGACCCCCCCATAGGGCTGGCCGAGCACTTTGCCGGGGCAGGTTTTGGTTCCCAGTCTGGCCCTGTTTGCAGGGGCCCGTTTCGGCCGATTTTGTTACAGGGGACCAATTTTGCCGGTCCCCGGTAACAAAAACGCGCCCCAGGGGTCCAAAACCGGCCCCCACCCTGGTGGCCTACCAGGAAAACGCCTGCTCTGAAACATCTCCACTTGTTCACACTGAGACAAGATGAGGTGGGTTTTTGAGGTCTCTGTGTAATGCCCACAAGGTATACTGGAGACAAGGCCCTAAGTATACCCCTTAAATCAAGCACATAACATAACTTGAATTTGTAAAGTGCATGTTCCCTCAAAATTGTATCTTGGCACTGAATAACAGATGTTTATTGTTACCCAACTCAATGGTACTCATTTTAACGACCTCTGAAGGATGAAAGGCTGAGTGAACTTGCTGGGATTTGAACCATGAGGCCTAACACATGTACCTATAGTGGACGCATTAGTCCACTAAGCCACCGGGCCCTGCTGATGCACACTAACTAGATACACCCATTCCAGGAGTGTAAATTTTGCCAGACCGCACAACATCAAACTGCATAAATAATGCTCTAAGAACAATAGAAGCCAACAGGAACTACTATTGAATTCCTTCTTGCTTAAATCATTCTGTCAAGCAAAGTTTACTGAAGTATAGAAAGAAAATTAAGGATCTCCTCCTCAAAATGGCCTATTAGTCTATGTCAGACCTAGGAATAAAAAGATGTTTTTCATTATATACGCATGTCTATGCCCTATAGTTACCCTCTTCTTTGTTCACTGCCTAAAGGCAACATTTTGTGGACTGGAATTGTGATCTAGCACGAAACTAGGCTGGACTAATGTACACAGAGTTGGTTCCCTTCTTTATTTAATGCTGCCTTGAGGAATTAACAGTGATTTAATCTCCAGCATTTCTACATCGGTTTTATAGCCTGTATTCTGTAGAAGCCTCAAGCCACGACACGTGCTGTAAGTAAAATCCTACGAAAATCGCTGTTTCTTTCTAAAAAATGATGAATCTGCATTGAGATTTTTGGTCGTGTGATGCACGTTGTCATAACAAATGGGTGTTAATAATCAATTTTGTGTGAAAAGTAATGAGCAGCGCAGCAGACAAAAGGAGGAGGGGGAGTTGGTGTCTCGACTGGGCTTTGAGAAGGAGACCTAACTAAGTTCTCTTTCTGGCTGGCAGCAGTGACACATTGGAGGAGCGCTTTCTAAGAATGCACGCTCTTGAGTCTCATGGTTATTTAAGTTACGAAGATCGCAACCACCTATTTCTTTGATGTTCATTGTGTTGTGTGTTTCAAGGGGTTAGTCACTGTCCCTGGTACATACATATCCCACAGTATGATTCCTTCCATACTTTGCCTGTAGCTGAATGTTGCTACTTTTTCTAGTGATTCTGCTTGGAAGACGGATTGTGTGTCGGCTGGTAGGTGTATGGCTGCGACAAGCCTTTTTTTTTTGGTCTCGCATAGGCAGCGCATGCGCTGTCTATTTGAGACATGTTGTAGCTACTGTGTGGGCTTACAGCCCGTCCATCGGTTTTCATTAGTTTCTTCACACATTCCTCCTAAAAGATTGCTTTTATGTGGATAATGTGCGTTTTTTGTCCCTCCTTTTGGTGTCTTGCTCCCTCCCACAGAGCAAGGGCCTATTACTTGTATCCTGTCGCTGTGCTCTATGTCTGTTTGTTTATGCGCACTACTTTTTTGTTTGGTTTCTGCTGGTCTTGTTGGCAGGATTAATTTTGTTTTCTTTTTTGTATATCTTAGAATCAGCTGTATTTTATATATGTGAGGCTCGTAAATAGATTTCGTCTTCACAGCACTAAAACATGGCGTAACGTTTGCTGCTTGCAAAAAGGTTTCGGCTTCACAGAGCTAACCTGCAGTAACATTTCCTGCTGTATTTTATGTATGTGTTAATTCTAAATAGGTTTCGTCTGCACTGCGTGTAAACACACTGTAACATTTGCTGCTGTATTTCATATATGTACATGCCTTAACATGTGCTGCTGTAGTTTATATATGTGTTGCATGTAAATATGTTTCAACTGTACATCTCAAAAACTTGCTGTAACCTTTGCTGTGGCTGAATCCGTTTTCTTTTCTTTGTATCTTTTATAAATGCGACGCAACGTTTGCCATGGCAGCATCCAGTTCGTTATATATTTTATAATCTACTGTATTTTTTTATATGTGCTGCTTGTCAATAGGTTTTGGTTTTACAGCACTAAAACAAGCCATAGCGTTTGGCACTGTATTTTATATATGTACACACCATAACGTTTGCTGCTGTATTTTATATATGTATACGCCTAACATTTGCCACAGGCAGGTTCTTCACCTGTAAAAAGCAAATTTAAGAGCAAATGAAGCTATAAAAATCTAGATGCTTGTGATTTGGTAACGCTGCCTGCCCCTTCCAAAATACTTTTAATTTTCTTTGTCTGCTGTGAGCGCAGGTACAATGCGGGTAGCAGCAGGCTAGCCGGAGGTTCGGTCTCCTCTACAGTGAGATATCTAATACTTTGGGACTCCTGGTCTCTGAAGAAGATTAGAATTAAATGTGCACAAATTATGTTGCTGCAAGGCTCGTGCCTATGACCAATTTAACAAGCTCCTTAGAGGGTCTTTCAACTTTGATCTTAATATCCGTCGTGCAACATCACACTGCCCAAGGACGACAGTAGCCAGGATTATTAATTTGGAACCAGTTCTTGCAGTACTGAAAAGTGAAAATATTCAAGTATCAGGTGTCATTCACTCCACGAGGAAGACTAGTTAAGAGAGACACTACTTCTAAGTGTATGCATTTATATAAATGTATATTCCCAGGTATTCACTGGTAGCCTTCGGATTATTAAACACTTATCTATCATCCTTGTAGCCTTTTTTATGTTAACAACATTCTTGTCTGTTGGTTCATTTTGGCAGGATCTTCATACATCTGTTTAAAGGTGAAACTTCCAAATGAAGGGCTGGTCTAGTCTTTTTTAAATCTCGAGTGATCTCTTCACGGTGTGCCATTTATAAAGTGGCTCAATAAATTGCTTAACGTTAGTATTTATCAGGCGAGGATCGAAGGTGATGACCCACTTTTCTAATGGGAACAGCGAGAGCCACCAATCCCTGTTGATTGTGCCATTTCAAAAGAGTGAAGAGGATGCAGCTGTGTGCAGGAAATTCTGCGAGCTACATTCAATCTGGATAAATCCACTGTTCAGAGCAGTATTCCATGGTAAGCATGCGCAGGGCATAAGGTGTCGCATTAAGGTGTTGCCTAGGCAGTGCTGTCCCTTCGAGATTTTTCTCTGCATACACCATATAATTACACTTCACGCAACACAATCCAGCTCCAGATGCTTCAGCAACACATAATTACACTCCAACCTACATAATTACACTTCACGCCACATATTTACTCTCCACATATTTACACTCCACATAAATATACTCAATTCCAAAACACATTAAGCTCCACAAATTTCAATTCCGCAACATGCCACATAATTCCACACCATATAATACCTCTCCACACCATGACACATATTTCCACTCTGCACCACAACACAAATCCACACAATTCAATACCACATAATTCGACACCACACAACATAATTATTCTCCACATAATATAACACAATGCCACATAATTCAGATCTACATAATTACACTACTCAGTTCCACATTACACCCACACAAATCCACTCTATGCCACATAGCCACATTCCACATAAATATACTCCACACCATGCCACATAATTCCAATGATTGGAAAAAGAACAGAAGATGACGGAATGCTGAACAAATCAAACATTCACCCCCAGTCACAGGTCTGGGTTAAATCCACGCCATTCCAGTGTAGACCTAGCCATATATAAATCAGGCTTGACGCTGCTCCCCATGGTGACAGTCCAGCCTGATCTGCAATGCTGGGTCCTTCATGGACCAGAAACCAGCATCCTGGGACTGGTTTTGGGTTATCACCCCTCATCAGCCAGGTTAGCTTGAATTTGGTGGCGTAGAGAGCACAGGACCCACATCTAGGCATACCCTTCCCACTTAGGGTGAAAAATGCAAAAAGAACAGATAATGGACAGGATGCGGAACAAATCAAATATTCCCCCCAGTCACAGGTCTGGGTTAAATCCACGCCATTCCAGTGTAGACCTGGCCATATACAAATCAGGCTTAACACTGCTCACCATCGTGACAGTCCAGCCCGAACTGCCATGCCAGGTCCTTCATGGACCTGAAACCAGCATCCTGGTACCGGTTTCGGGTTATCACCCCTCATCAGCCAGGCAAGCTTGAATTTGGCGGCGTAGAGAGCACGGCACCCACATCTAGGCATACCCTTCCCACTTAGGAAGGCAAAAAGAACAGATGATGGATGGAATGCGGAACAAATTAAACGTTCACCCCATCATAGATCTTGGTTAAATCCATTGTTTTTTTTTTTGCATGCTACACTATTTCAGTTTAGACTTAGCCATATGCAAATCAGTCTTTACCCTGCTCTCCATGGGAATAGTCCAGCCCGAAGTGGGATGGTTATGCCCAGACGTGGGCCCCTTGCTTGCTGCGCCACTGGATTCAAGCTAGCCTGGCTGATAATGGGTGATTTCCTGATACCGGTCCCAGGATACTTGTTTCTGGTCCACGGAGGACCTGGCTTGGCAGTTCGTGCTAGACTGTTCCCATGAGGAGCATGGTGAAGACTGATTTGCATATGGCTGGGTCCAAACTGGGGTAGCATGGTGAGCAAAAGAATTATGGATTTAACCAAGATCTCTTGACTGGGGGTGAATGTCTGATTTGTTCAGCATTCGGTCCATTGTTTGTTTGCCCAACATAATTCCAATAAGCATAACTTCACTCAATGCCAACTAGTTCACGCCACACAATTCAAATACACACATTTCCATTACACACCACATAATTAGTATTCACATAATTCCACTGCATACTATGCCACATTTTGTTCTACTGCACAACTCCACTCCACACCACACAATTCCAATCTAAACCACATAATTCCACTCCACATACATACACTCCACTCCAAAACACTTGGCTAAAAGGCATTGTCATTTACAACACAACAGCTCTTGGAATGCCAAGACCTGTTGGCTTTAAGACAGCAGTTGTTCGTGCTGCTACTTCCCTTCCATTTCATATTTCAATTCAAAGCTCATACCATCCGTCATGCATTAATAAATAACAAAATAATAATGGCTGTTTCATAGCAATTTAAAATAAAACTTTAAACATACTATACAACCACAGTGCTGTACAACACAGCTAAAAACAAAAAGTTCTTGCAGAAGCGAGACCTATTGACTTTGCCAGTGCTTGTTTGTCTCCACCCTCCCTCCCCTCAAGAAGCGTGTGATCTGTAATGCTTCCAGTAATGTAGGCACAATGGTTCACCAGTCTTCATGGCATCTAAAGGACAAGTCTTGTCTGGTCAACCGTTTAGTGTAATCTTGTAAACAACCAGCTTGTGACATTAAAGAAGCCCAAATGCTTTTAAAGGTGTGTGTCTAAGCTCCAGACTTAACTTGCTAATCCGACACGACTGTTGATAATTGTGTAGTGCTATATCTTATACCTTGGACTCTGACACAGGTGGCGAGACAAAAGGAAAAAGGATCTAAAACGTTTTCAAGTGGTAAAAGTGGCCGCCGTTCTTAAACTAAAGGGTTTTACTGAGCAGACAAAACATGGGATCCTCAGGTGTGTTCATGTTTTTCTAACAACATTCCTTTGGTGGCACTTCATGCAGATGCCAAAACTCGGCAGCTTTGTAGGGCATTTTATTGCAATCGGAGGATCTTCTTTCTTGGAGATGAGTGTTTGCTTTGTCTGTATTCTGAAGGATACCGAATTTCATAAATCGAGATTCCCAGTCAGTTCGACACATTTGGAGAGTAAAGCAGCCTCTTTAAAGTTTTTCTGTATTATGTCTGAGATCCCTCACTCTGAACCTTCATCAGCACCATCCCCGAAGAGATGGAAGTTCATCCGCAACTGTTAAGATCTCTGAGGTATCAGTCAGTGGCTGGAAAAGATCAAGTGATACATAGCTGTCTTTAAATCAGAACATTAATGGGAGGTTTGAAGTCCTATAAAGCTTAAAATTGGCCACTGTCGAGTCCAGATACATACATCCATGAATCCGAATCTTTGGATGACAAGTCTTGATTACGTGCCCTCTGTATGTGTGGTGAGTGCAGTGAAAAGAACATGTATCAGTCAGAAATCACACCAGTGTAGATAGGCTGTCCAAGGTATGGGCAGTATGGTTGAAGTGGCAGGATAGAGTCTTGTTCTTGTTGTCGTCCTTACGTAGGTTTGTGGATTTCTGATCTGCGGGTCTTCATTGCAAGGTTCTAGGAGTAACAGTGGACCTGTCCAGGAACTCTACTCTCTGGTAAGTCCTAAAAGCTGAATGTGGACCATGCCTACTGAAGATGATGAGGACAAAGACCACGTCTTCTACTTGTGCTTAGTACACTACTTGGAAAAAAAGACAAAGTAGTTACTACCTGGACGTTTTGATTTCTTTTGGTTTTGTGCTGAAAACATGGCAAACACAATTCTCTTCTGCAGCCTTGAAGGCCAGCTCTCGGCTGTAGAGATTAAACTTCTGTTGTGGCATCTGAGTGGCAGGAGGCGCTGTGTGTAAAATACAGGGATTCATCTCTTGCATTTCTTTGTGGAGTCCTCTTCATTTGCCTAAGGATGCACCTACTGCTTTTAGGTCAAAGTTTTGACGGTCCGGCTGACAAACACACTTTTTACTAGCAATATGCATTGAGTGGGCTTTGGGATGCCCTTCAACCATGGCTTGAGACTTTGTCAATCATTTCTTACTCTTAGCCCAGCGGATGATTCATATCTCACCTAATGGTCATTGGTGAAAGCATCCTTCCGCCTAGACTCCAGTGATTGCATAAAACTGCTCGAGGCACTACTTTACAACTTTAGCCGCCTTTGTCTGCTACTGCTGGTACACACCCGTTTGTCCGGCTCTAATATGCTAACACTGCATTCTTTAGCCTAAAAAACCTAGACCTATTGGCTTTGCTTGTGTTTGTATTCTTTGTGATTGCAGTTGACCACTGCTGGAGGTGCTGGGCAACTGAGGGGACACAGGTGTTCATCAGTCAGGGGCTGCATCTGTGTGTTCGCTGGTATATCGGCAAAGAATATTCGAGTATATAAGACCGACATGACTTACTGTGCACAGTTTTGTTTTCGCATGCTCAAGTGTGCTTCATGGAGAGTGTCTCTTTGAGGCACAGAACCCTGTAGAGAATGATCTCATAAGACAGCCTTGTACAGAAGACAAAACTCTCAAAAAGCAAGGCTGTCTTAGTAAGAGGGACTGTTGGCAGGGTTATCCAAGTTTGTCACACTGGGCACCTGCCCACAACCCATGCATAAATCATCTTCCAGGACACTTCAGACCCTCCCAATTTTTTTAGGACCCCAGCAGGATGCAGATTTTTCCGCAGCAGGTGTGACAGCCTCAGTGTTCCCTAAACTGGTGGATTTCTGGCACTTCACTCCTCCCATGGTTCTCTGACGGGAACCCTTGCAGCATGCACTGTGCTCTTTCTCTGTCATTTCATCAGCATTCCACAATCACTGTCCATGTGGTCTTGCAACCTGATCACACTACAGGCCACCCCATCCAGGCTCTCCCAAAAACGAGCCAGAGACTCGTGCGGCAAAACCAGCCTGTCAGACTTTCCAGCAGCCATTCTGGAACCACGTTCATAGGTAGTCTTCCGCTGTTTGCAGGGGATTATTATGGTTTGTGTTTTTTATAGCGCGCGGTTGTCTCTCCTTACTGCCAATAGAGCTAAAACTCACTTCAAACATACAGAAATGGCATGTCCTGATTATCACAGTCAACAGCATTTTTATCCATTTCAGGATATGCAGTGGGAGGCAGTTGTTGCCTGAGTCTTTCTTTCTGTTTGTGATTGGCAGTTAAGTCTTCCACAGTGCTTATTACGATCTAAAAAAAACACCACTCTGTGCGTTCTCGCCCAAGGTTAGGCAGACTGATTACAATCCATTGTTAGTTATGTCATGACTATTATGTAGGTATGCATGGTTCTGTGGGTCCCGTAAGAACTTTCCGTGCTTTTATGTATAACTGTAATGGTAACTGACTAGAAAGAATTAGCTAAATATCACATTTGGGAACAATAGCGGTGGCAAGCAAAACGCCTAGGAGTCCGGCATCTCTTTAAGAGCCTATCTGATCTATTCCCCTAGAGAGTTTGGGCACTCCGCCTCTTGGATGGATCACTCATCCCAGTACATGGAATGCCATCACATAAGCTGCCATGTATGCATTTCTCACGTGATTATTGTTTGCTGTGGTGAGATCTGAACGCTTCCCTTTTCCCACCTTCTGTGAGGGATCTTCATCACACATATGCCCAGTGAGGCTTGGGGACCGCTATTTGACATCTTTTCTTAGAAAGGAGAAAGATCAGCTTCTGATAAATCCAGAGGAGCTAAAGCATCAACTTAGACTGCATTTGGGCATTTTCTGGCATATAGCCCAGTCTCTCACTTGGACGGTAATCCTTCTGTTCACCTATTATATGGGACTGGATGACTATTGTGAGGTGATCTTGAAAGACATTATGAAAATACATAAAATCTTCCGGTGTAAAAAAACAAACTGTTGCTTGTTGAACAAATGTATCACTTTTTGTCAGATTGGTTTCATTGGGCGATGCCCGCAGAATTGTCGCCATCTCCCAGGCACGAGCCACTGAGCCACCAAGAACCAGTGGCATTTTGCAGTACTTCATGGAAACATGCAAACATTTTAGTTAGTGGTTGTTGAATGAACCAGCCTGTTAATCCTGTCTTGTGTTACACTCCGGTATACAGTGCTTCGTAGCTAGGTTGTGCTCTAGAAATAACCACTGCAAACACCTTTACTAGAGGCGTCCTGCAAATATTAAGGAAAATGGTGAATTGTATTTCTGATAGAGCAGGTTCTAGAGATCCGAAATCCGTGCAGCCTGCTTCACGGGGAAGCCTAAGTCTTGGTGCAGCACCTTGTTAAATCTCTGCATATAACCCATGGGTGCTACATCTCGAGTGTGGCGCCGTGAGTGACGCAACACACTTCTCCGGCAGTGGGCTTCGGCATCATTGTCCAGTCTGGCCAATAGAGCCTTTGTCTCACCAGCTTGAATTTTGTCCACCTCAATTTGTGCATGCTAGACATGTAGACCTCATGGCTCTGCTCCCCACGGCTCTAGGGGATTTGTATATAATCTGGTGAAAACCACTCTTAAAGAGAAATTAATCAGAACTATTTTTCGGGGTGAGATTTCTGTTAGAAACACATACAATCCCAGTAAACGCATTGAACAGCATCAGCAGGTTTTGCCTGTTTTTTTTTTACAGCCTACGCTTTCTCGCACCAGGCTACAAAATCAAAATCTAAACCCAAACATAAGCTTAGAACCTGGGCTCCAAGATCCAACGTTAATGGCAGCTTCAAGTTTTTTTTTTAGGTAATGTTGATTCAAAACTGGTTCCCAGACTGTGACCGTATGAAAATCCATTGGGACTGGTCAAGAGGATCAGTGCGCGGCTAGGACTCGGTTTTGGATCCAATCTAAGAAGAGACATCTGTGTTTAAATAAGTGTGCACTTACCAGTGGTGAATGCGTACTATACAAATGACAGTAATTGCATGCTTCTGAACCTTTACCTGGTATTTTCATGGCTGCCGGGGGAGTACAGTGATTCTGTAACCTCTGTATATATTTATTCTGCCTTCTTACATGGTCTGTCCCCATGAACAATGATTTCCAGGATTCCCTTTGGTGTCTCGTCTCCAGGAGCACGTGGTGACCACATTAGCACAGCAGCTTCAACATCATGGGCTATGGTCTCCACCTTCCTCGCCTCCCTGCTCTTTCCTCCACGCCGCTGTACACTCGCTCCTCTCCTGATGGAAGCCATGGTGGTTTTGACTACCAATTCTCACTCTTGACGATGTAAAGCGCAATTTTTGAGATTTCTCATTGATGTGTAATGAAAATAAATATATATCCTGTACAGCTGTTATGCTGCCTTTGTTGGGACCAACACAAATAATTTTCAAAAAACGTAATATTCTTTTAGGTATTCCACAAGCACAGGCCTGTAGGGGAACAACCTAGCCCTCTCCAGAGAAAACTATTATTTCAGAAAGAGCATCTCGTAAGATGATGTTAATGGAACAGCTTGATGTTGGTTGAATTCCAATTATGGATACCACGGCCAATTTCACAGATGTGGTCCACTGCACTGGTCTGCACCTGGTCCAGTGTGCCTTGTCATAATCAATGTGCTACCCCCTTCTGCAAACTCACGCCTACTCTGGCAGAGGGGGTGGCAGTGCATTAGTGAATGGCGGACAAGCAGTTTGATGTCACGGGGCCATCTTTCAGTATGCTGGCGGCATCAAGGCCTGCATTAAAAGGTGGGCGGAGATTCCCTGCAGGTTGGTGCAGTCAGTAACTGCACCTGCCTGCAGAGGGGGTTCATGGGCCCCATTTCCCCTTTTCAAGAGGGGCCCCTGCTTCAAGCGCTGACTTTGTGCCAGCTCTATGTGGTGCACAGTCACCTCATGTCCTGACTGCCTCTTTGCCTATGCACCAGCGTCTATATTGCGGGTCAGCAGCAAAGTGTTTCCTCCTGTGCATGGAAGGAATACTCTCTTGTGAATATGCCCGAGTTCCATGTGCGCCATCTCAATTTATATTCCATCTGCAGTCCCTTCAGTAATACCGAAGTGCCTTCAGGATGCGAGAAGTGGATGCACATACCCATTGCACACCCGAGCCCTTTGGTAATACATTCCTGAGTATGATGCATAGAGGAAGTTCAGGAATTGGGTGTACAATCTGCACTATTTTTACATGTACAATCACATATTTACAATTTAAAGCTGTCACATGGCTTCATGCCGTGAATATTAGCTTAAACAACTTGAGGCTTTTTAAAAAAAAAAAAAAAAAAAAGGAAATTAAGCTTGTGGTTCTTTATGTGCTGATGCCTCAAGATGATACTTGTAATTTGAAAAGGGAAAGTCTAATCCCGAAGAAAGTACTGTTGACTGAAATTCTAGGAGTCCTGATGGTGTTGCGTGTCATGTGGCTCTTGGGAGCTATAAACCGGTGTCAATTGGTGCTCGGTCACCATAGCTGCCATGGTCTCAGATTTCTTCTGTGTGACATTTCCATAATTTCAGTGTAATTGAGTGACAATTAACGACTGACATTTTCTCACAAGCAAAATCAAACAATGAAAATGAGGGTAACACACATATATATATATATATATATATATATAGATAGATAGATAGATAGATATTGGATTGTACTCTTAAATGTAACATAGGTGGGCACACCTACAGGCAATTTCGAAAAAGCTATGATGTTATTATTAAGTGTGAAAAGTAGACCCACTAATGACCACTGGCTTGTAATGTGCAGCTGCCAGGGGCTTACTGGGCTGAATGGGATTTAGCACAATATGTGCACTATTTGTATATTGATACAGCTGCATTGGAAAGTAAGCTGTGTACTTTTTATTGTGTAATTGTCTCCCTTAATACCACGGCCGGGAATTTTCTGTGCTTGTGCTCCATGGTGGAAAGGATGTTTGTTAACACACTGTAAAAAAAAAGAAGCTTTTTTTGTTACAAATTCCCTATGCACTAACTAGGTCTTTGTGTAAGGTTTTTGTGTCGGCATCTCACTCGTCATCTACTGATTCATGCACACCTTAGTGGAAATAAATATGAAATCACCAAATAATGGTATGGGTTTAGACTCGGAAGTGCATTTATAACCAGATCTGTCCTGAGGCACTGCTGGCTGGATGCGGAGAAAGTTCTGTTGTTGTAACCAAAATCCCAGCAAATAACTTAGCCGGGCTGTGCCAGTTTCCATACCAACCGGTCACCTCTTCATGACCTAGGCCCAGCTCAAGCTTCAGTATGAAAGCTCTCTCGTGTGCCTAATGGGAAGCAAATTACTATCCACACAATAAAATAATGACACAATATGATAAAATATTCAGTAAAGCAGGTAAAAATTTCCCAACTTACAAACCATTATTTTGCTATCACTGTAATCATTATTTGAGAAACCAAACACTTCTTTTTGAGCACTCACCTGACAATGTGCTTGTAACTTAACTTCGGTGCCAAGCAACTGATGACGACCTACCTTGAGAATACAGGCATCTCTGCCCGCCTGTGCCATCCAGAGAAGAGAGAGGAACAACTGGCAAAAGCTTTGTGCTTGGCGCCTGGTGCCGCAGCAGGTAGGCTGCCAGAGTGCTCAGGAAGTATTACGTGGCAGCATAATGGGCTATGATATCCTGCCGTTCTGCGCCCTGTGCACAAATCCCCACTTAACTACTGTGGCTTGCGCGTAGTGGCAGGGTGGGGGATAAAAGCCTTGATCAGCCGTGTTCTGAACTAACAAGTGTGGCAATAATACTATGTTGAATGCTAGGTAACCGGGTAAATGGAAGGGCGCTCAACTACACATCTGGGTCGAAGTCTTATATCACAAATCGTAGCTAGTGGTGCTCACAGGAAGGAAGGGTTGGTTACCCACTCAACCCTACCCCTACCGGCATATGCGGATAACAAAACTATACAGAAAATCCCCCCAAGCACACTGTATATAATTCACAAAAATAGGTTTCAAAATCCATGAATGTATTCTTCTTTTCTTGAAATCAAAAAATCTTCTGTTGGTACAACAAGGTCTTGTCCGTACATCCAAACCATTCAGTTAGGTATTTTCTTGAATATAAACCAAATTCTAAGCAGCCAACACGTGTTTCGTCATGCTAAATTCAAGCATCCTTGACTTCTTCAGGGCTGCAAACCCAAATAAACAAAGTATAAGCAAAGTACATATTCATTCTTGCATGTTAATACAGAAACCTAAAGTTTCCTTGGTCCTTATCCGGTTGTTGTAAAATAGCTGGAAAGTGAAAAATATCAAAGTCAACCAACACCCAGTGTGACATAGAATAGAGTCCCACGGGCAATCATTGAAAGTTATAACACAAGTTGTCTCCTGTATTAACACCCGAAATTTTGAAAGCCTATGAGCAAAAGCACTCCTAATTTATTATTAAAAGTTGTTTAAGTACCTGAAATGCAAATTCCGAAATATACAACTTATGAATTGTTCCGTATCGGTATCAAACGGTCAACTCTCCATCCGTAGGAGCAAAAAATTAAAATTAAAAAAAAACGACCATCAATCACCAGATAATCACCCCATCTCCAATTCCAACCCCTATTATTTATAAACAAAATCAATCTCAGTATGTATCATGTAAATCACTTTAATTAGCTATCATTAACAGACACTACTTCTGTTAAATATAAATATTCTCACAGGTGAGAATGCATATGCCACGTATCCTCTAAAATAATCAGAGCTAACAATATATCCACACTTTAAAGCCAACCCTGTAGGGTATAACTATGTTCTCATCCCCACAAGGTTAAAGAGAATTTAAAGCCAATCTCAATAATAAATCACTTAGAGCAGTGTTTCCCAAACTGTGGTCCGCGGACCCCCAGGGGTCCGTGACACATTCCCAGGGGGTCTGCAGGCAACAGTTTTAAAAGCACAGAAAAGTTTCTTGTATAATTAGCAGCTTTCCAGCAGCAATAAAAGTGTCAAGATAAAGCCAGTGATTAATGTACCTGCTGGAGTGTGAGGAGAGTTTTGTTTAGTGGCAGCTTTGACTTAACTAATGTAGCACAGAGGGTTAATGTGCCTACTGCAAAGAACGTGTAACATGCATTTTAAAAAGCAGCATTTTATGTGCATAGGTTCGTGGTTACTGCTTTCGTCACAGAGATTCTTTTGTTACTGTGCACTTCATAAGTGACAATCGTAATCTAGCAGAGGGACCTATAAACTGTCATCAAAGAGCTGCTTGCAAACTGCATGGTACCAGTTAGTAACTTTTGTTTTTTCCCCAGTTATTCATTATCCTGATGCTGCTAAAAAGATTTATTTGGGTGGAAATACATTTTTAATGTTAAAGTCAGTGCTAGCCACTGTGTTATGTTCTGAATCCTGAATTTGTGCTTATCCAGACCAAGCACTCTTTAAACATTTAATATACACACTGTTTTACATGTACGATTCAATGTTTCTATATGTGTGTGATGTAAAGTGCTCCGACATCCTACAATGGTATGAGAGATGCTATAAAACAAATGAAATACATGGGGGCTATTACTTCAATTTAAAATACTAAGGGCCAGATGTACGATCCGTTTTTATATGCGTGAACGGGTTCGTGAACCCGCTTTCACATGCAAAAACGTATTGGGCCATGTACATTACCTATTTCGCGAGTCGCAATTTGTTTGCGACTCGCTAAATAGGTTTCGCAACTTGCTATTTGGAAGGGGCATTTCCTTCCAATAGCTAGTCTTAAAACCATGTACAAATGTTTTGCGGTCGCAAAACACTCGCAATTACCACTTACTTCAAGTAGATGGTAATGCATTTGCAAATGGGAAGAGGTCCCCAGGGAACCCCTTCCCCTTTGCAAATGCATGCAAAATTATTTTTTAAGGGCAGGCAGTGGTCCCAGGGACCTCTGCCTGCCCTTAGAAAATGAAACGAAAACGTTTCATTTTCTTTTTTTTTTTTTTTAATGCATGGTAAATGGGCTGCATTTTTTTTAAACTGCTTTATTTAAAAGCAGTCCCAGACATGGTGGTCTGCAGATCCCAGCAGGCACCATACCCAGGACGGCTGGCATTCCCTAAAGGCTCGCAAATTGCGAGAGGCTCATTAATATTAACCAATTGCGAGGTGTTAAATGAAATGGTCGTACATCTGGCCCCCAAATCCTTAGGGGCAGATTTACAAGCCCCTTGCTCCTCTTTTACGCCACCGTTGCGTCACTTTCGTGATGCAGCGGCAATGCAAAAGATGCGCCATGGTGCAGGATATTTACAACGTGACGCATCTGAGAGATGCGCCACGTTGTAAAGCCCTGCGCCATAAGCACAGGAGTCATGCAGTTGTGCTTTTTTGCCCCATGAGGCGCAGCATTGTAAATGCGGCGCATCAATGGTGGCGGAGGCATGGCGCACAATAAGTGGCGCATCCCTGCTGATATGCATGGATGCGTCACTTATTGCAAATCTGCCCCTAAGTACTTTGAGTATTTGTTTTGTGTGCACACGTGTGTATTTTTTTCGAATTACTGTTTTATTATTTGAAATTTCACTCATACAAATTGCTTGGGGGTCCCCGGCTTCCAGTGGTGACTCAATGGGGGTCCTCAGGAGTCAAATGTTTGAGAACCACTGACTTAGAGTATTACCCTTCAATAGAATCCATATGTTACTTCCTCAAAACTTCACGTATTATCAATAATAGTATCGCAATCTGTAATCTCACTTAAAGAGATATCAGCACGGTAGAGAGTTTCGGTCTCTAGAAGTAGAAAACACACAACAGAAGTACTATTAAAGTGAGTAACATCTACCATATGTCCAAAAGAAATAAAGAAGACCACTTTAATAAATCCATATTATATCTGCCTCTAAACATTAGCAAGCAGCGACTCCGAACCCATACATCCCAAAGATTAAACCTGTTCAGTTATTTGAAAAGGTCATCTCACCCTTACTTCTTAGTAACACCAACTCCAATCTTGTAAATCTGCAGCCACTCCCCAGGTCACACGAGTACCTGATCTGTAAAAATGACTGCACATCTAGTAAGTAACTCCACCCCTGGTAACTCCTTCACTAATCACGGACTAGTTTAAGCAACTGCAGTAAGTAACTGTCCCCACTCACCTACTCCGTTGTGAACTACCCAATCGTATTTGGAAACCGGCGTTCTACTCGGGTGCCATATTATCACTACTTTATATATCCTAAACTACTGGGCGCCATCTTTGACAGTGCAAATGTCCCGTCCCCGAATCAACTGGGCTTATATTTGCAATAGTTTCATACATATTAACCACTTACACCCGAATTGACATATAAGTAAAAGTAAAGTCTTCTCGTAATCAATACTCATGAGAAGCAACCACTTGAGCAAGGTCATTGCTCATACTCCGTAAGATATCTAACCGGGTCAGCACTGTCACCGTCATGACAGTGCAAACCCAGATCAACATTTAAAAGTAAAAACCACTTAAAAACAATATCCTCAAAACGTAGCATCTTCAGCCTGATTAATAAACCAAATATGCTCCGTCATCTTACACTTTTCTTGATATATTAAGTCGACAATATTACAGAATTTTAATCACTCGTCTGAATTACACTTTTTACAAAACTTATTGTCCTTTATAATGAGTGAGAGCTCATGCTAATATTGACTGACCCAGGTTGTAATCAAAATAACATTGTAACGTCACGGAAATACATCGTGAGTAGGAACCCATCCGGAAATAACTCTATCCATTCTGTCTCTCGAAGCCACCATACATAAATACCAATAAAGTTTCTCAATCCACTCTGAATCCGTCTTTTGTCCACCGTCATCATCCGCCATATTTGAGTAGGCAATGTATAATTACCTCACTGTTTATAGTCCCAAGAATACCTGGTTACCGAACCTATCACATTTGTACTCACACAGACTGTATACTAAAATACATACTCCAACCAATAATAATATTATAGATTATCATCCCGTCTCCCTTGTATCCACGATCACATAATTCTATCCATATACACTCTACTCTAAACCGATTTCAGGATTCTAAGACGTTACAATCTAATTAGACAGAGAGAGAAACCTCCACCACTTTAAAAGCAACATTTTCTTCATACCAGTTGACAGAAGAAAATGAAATAAAATAAAAAGATGGAAAGGAAGTAGTAAAAACATGACAGATGCTATTATTCAATCATAGTGAGGGCAACATTTGATTAGCAGAAATCGCAAGGTACAATATCCTGTTGAAGTTCCAATGACTCAGGTCTATACAAGTTCATATAAGCTACTAAAAATTGCACATACCACATCTATTAACTTGAGTTACTATTCCTGTCAATTATATAATCATAATCTATCAAACTCAAAATTAACTATCATGAACAATCCTACGTACAGTTTCAGAAAAGATCTAAAATGAACGTGAACCTACAATGCATTATAAATACAAAATGTAGCATCAAAGTGCAATTATTCAAACAGAAAATATCATAATATCACAAAATTCCAAGTAAAACTTTTTTAGTGACACTGATGACTTGCCACTAAATGAAACCCAGTGTGGTTCATAACTACTATAAATTATCAATTCCTCTAGATTTACTGAAATTTCAAGGTAGATGTGTTCTAACAAGTCCATAAATAAATCACTGTCCCAAATAATACTGTAATTCACTGTCAATATTCATTTACATTTCAACTGCTTTCATTTTCATTATCCAAAGTACTTTTTGTCTCAGTTGCAGTTGTCTATTGCCACCTCTCTCATCCATTTTCACAAGATCTATACCATGGAAGCTAAATTTGTGTTTCTCTTTGTTCTGATAATTCTGTACCATATGCGCTGCAATAGGGTAACGGGTATCTCCTTTTTTTAGAGCTGTAAAGTGCTCTGTCATCCTGTCACGTAATCGTCTGATAGTGCTTCCAACATAAATCATTTTACAGGTACACACAATAACATAAATCACAAAGTTTGTATCGCAGTTGATAAACATATTAATATTGTGTGTGCCTGTATCATTGTAATAAAAGTTGTTACCTTAGTCATAGCCCATCTACATGAGCTGCATTGTCCACATTTATAAAAAAAACTTTCATTTGGTTGCTAAGCCAGGTGTAGGAGAGTAGGGTCTGCTATCCTATGGTCACCCCAAATTTTTGCTTTTTGCTTCACTGGTTTTCGACTACTGAGGCTGTGGGCCTGCTAATCAGACCCCCCAGCCTGCTGTTCTCTCTCTAAATTATTAATACATGTGCTATAGGTACATACCACAATTGGAAATGGACTCCTTGTTAGCCCCTGTACCATGCACTATAGGTGCTCAGGGCATAGGTGCCACCAAGGCCTACCAGGGGCTGCAGCATATCTTTTGCCACCCCTGGCTGGTTCTTAAATTGACACAACTGGCTGATCACTCAGCTGGGGCAAGATGGTGTAATCACCTCTTGCTTAGATATAGTATACCTATATCTAAACCTATATCTGGACACATGTAAACCTGTGAGCCACTCCTATGGAAGGCCTTATCAATTCTGGAGGCAGAGTGCGTGGTTTAATGTGAGATGGAGCTCTAGCATGAGCTGAGCCTGTCTGCAGCTGTCGGGAACAAATCCCTAAGCTGTTTCAGGATAATGCCATACCATATACTATTACGTGCATTATAATCTTCGCGGTTATATAGCAACTCTGGTTTGGCTTTATCAAAACATGTTGTGTAAGGTGTCCTACGATTTGGAATACTATCCCCTCGCCAGTTCAGGCGACGGGGATAGCATTCCACCCCTCTAGAGGGAGAAGACATGTTACTTTACTGAAATGCGGTTGATTTTTAAAAGAGCCTCAGATCCACAAAATGGATGCTTCTGCCACAGACACGAGTCTGACCCCCTGCAGCTGACTGAAACTCAGCCAAGGGGGCCTGGACAAAGGGTTTCCTGTCGCAGGGAGGTGTCCCACCTCCCCAGACAGGAGATAGTGGATTGTAGCAGGGAGGTTTGAAAGAAACCAGACACTGCATGGGGAGCACAAGGCTGCCCCTTGCATAATCCGGCCAAACCGGTTCTGGGGCTCACCAGCCCCCGTCCCAGCGCAGCCTGGATCAAAGGAAAGGGGTGTACCCACCCCCTTCCTGGGTCCCACCCATAGGAGGGGACCTAGCAGGTAATCCAGCCCCCTAGATTGGTATAAGAATGGGAGCAGTGCCAATGCACTTCAGATTATCCTGATGAAACATAAGAAACAAAACTCTGGACCCTTCGACATCCTACTCAACGTAGAAGACTGAAGAATCCCCCTTGTGGTCAAGGAGTAACCACCCTGTGCAAACAGGCACCATCCAGCACCTCGACGTCTGCTTTGTTGCAGTTCCCGCCGGAACTCGAGCGACAGAGATCGACGAGATCAAGCTTGCTTGCCTTCTTACAGCCCGATCCACAGTCCCTGCAGAGCTGAGACCCGTGGAGGCGACCGGAAGTGTGGGGCACGCCATCTTGAAAAGACCACGAGACGCTGACCGTGCAGCCCACGAGTGACCCTCGAAGCTGTACACCGGGGTTTGAGAAGCCCCAACCCTGAACCACTCCTGCACCGAAGTTCAGCCCTCCACACTCGACGAGTGCTGCATGGGGCCCTTCTGCTTCTTTTGGCTCAATGCGTTGGCCCGGTCACTTGCCAGCTGGCTTGCGGTCCCTGTGCTGACGAAAACCGAAATACGAATTGTGATTCTGGTTGCTCCAGATTTACACCAGCTCCCCTGAAAAGGAGCCCCCGCTCTGACCCTCCTGGTCCGAGTGAGAAGCAATCTTCCAGTTCCGCGTGGATTGCTTTTGCCAAGTGTTGTTTGCTCCAATCTTGAAGCCGACAGCGCCGACGGCGAGAGCCTTCGTGGGACAGATCGTGACCCGCTCCTGGACGTCGTAGATGCCCCAGAGCCCACGTGATAGCGGAGAGAAGCTCCTCGACAACCACCTGATTGCGCCCGACATTGCCTGGTTCCACCCTGGTTCCACCCTGGTCACACCCTGGTCACTGCTGAGTGACCCAGACTCTGTCCCCTCTGCTTTCAGGTACTTTACGACTCTGATCCACCCTTGGATCACACCGGACACTTCTCCTTCACATCGCCTGCAGCATCTTCAGCTTCAAGCACCCAGAACCTGCACGACGAAACCCGACGCCACTTCGACCCTGTGCACCCGCTTCCTGTGGGTGAGGTAACATTGCAACGCCGGTGTTCCCACACTGGTACACACCTCTAGGGTCTGTGTCTAAAGTTTTGTCCTTCTAGGTTCAGCGGAAGAATCCTAAAACTCTATTTGTGTAACTTTTACGCACCATTGACTTGCATTGGTGCATGCGTGTGCTTTAAGCACTGCACCCGAATCCTGCGGGCTTTTCCCGACTTCAGCATTGCTTGTCCCGACTGCTCCCAGCGATTCCCTAGGCCCTAGGCCTAACAACTGTTCAATTGGTATCTCTTATACCACTTTCTTAGTATATGGTCTGAGTGGCCCCTCGCCCTCATCCATAAATGTGCAACTTTGTATGTTATACTGTGCTTTTGATTTAACGCTTGTGCCCCTTTGCTCATAAAGAGTACTGGGGATTATTTTGAGAATAAATACATATATTTTTATAATATATACTTGTGTGGTGTCCTTTCATTTGATATTACAGGACTGTGATTGGTAAAACAGCTCGCTTAACACGACCTCTTGAGTTAAGCCTTTAAGGCTGCTTAGTCTATGCTACCATTAACATAGCTTGTCTACAAGGTTGACTTACAACCAGACACCATAAGGGATAGCTTGGACTGATACAAGGTGGTTCCAGAATTGGAAACATCATATATCAGGCCAACTTCTCACATTGGTGCGCAGCGGTGCGGATTTGAGCTTGCTGTTGTTTTACCATTGCAATCTTTTTATCAAATTGAAAGATCACATCAAGTACCTTAGGTACATATAAATCAAAAGCTTAGCATATTAAGTTCTACTGAACTTAGTAGTTGTAAATTAAAGGGAGTAGCACACCCTGACTACAACTCACTAGCAAGGTACAGTAGGAAAACACTTAGTGTAGGTAAGTGCACCACTTACACCTCACTAGCAGTCATGTCTGGCACAGGTGAAGCTCCAAGCTCTCTGCCTGTGACAGTTGACCTTACCCAGGCAACTTCCAGCTATGACAAACTTAGCCACAAAGACTTGTGTGCCTTGTGTATATCAAGAGGGCTTAAAAGGGGCAGAGGTCCCACCATTCCTACCCTGATAGCCATTCTAGAACAGGATGACTTAGATAAGGCGAGGGCAGCTCCCTTAGAGTCAGGAGATGAAGTGAACCCCCCTGTAACTGATACCACTCCAGAGGAGGAAGAAGAAGAGGAGGAAGAGGAGGAGGATGGTTCAGACTTAGAGGAACCTGAAGAGCAGGATCAGAGGGGTATCCAGGTTATAGTTGCCAGGCTTAACCAGGCCAACTTAAATCTACTTGGGAATGGAGAGGGCCAGCACCTCCCCAGATCCCAAAATATAATTCTCCCAGGCAACAGAAGAGTGAGATCTCCATCAGGGGACTCTCATATTTCTAGTGCCTCAAGAGAATCTCAGAGCGTGATGACTTCCTCTCAGAAGATAGAGCATAGAGCCAGGATGAGGGCTGTCAAACTCCAGATAGAGAGGGAGGAGGTAGCCCTGGCTCAAGCTAGACTTGCTTTGGCAAGAGAGCAGAAATTGTGTGGCTTAGATGCCACTGGTGGCAGCATAATTCCTAGAGAGAAAGACAGGAGCTATGATAATAGAAACCTGACAAAAATTGTGCCCCCCTACAAGGAAGGGGATGACATCCACAAATGGATGACTGCTCTTGAGAGAGCCTGCATGGTACAGCAGGTTCCTCAGGATCAGTGGGCTGCAATTTTATGGTACTCCTTTTCTGAGAAAGGGAGGGATAGGCTCCTCACAGTTAGACCTGAGGATGCCAAAAACTACTCTGTCCTGAAGAGTGCTCTTATTGAACGGTTTGGCCTAACCACTGAGCAATACAGGTTGTTGTTCCGAGACACCCAAAAAGCACAGACTCAGGACTGGACTGATTTTGTGGATTGTGCCACTAAGGCTCTGGGGGGTTGGCTGCAGGGAAGTAAAGTCTCAGACTATACAGGATTGTACAATCTTATAATGAGGGAGCAGATCCTTAATAACTGTCAGAACCAGCTGTTGCATCAATACCTTATTGACTCTGATCTGACCTCTCCCCAGGAACTGGGAAAGAAGGCAGACAAATGGGTCAGAACAAGGATTAAGCAGAAACCCCAGAACCAAGGTGGTGACCAGAAGAAAACAGACCAGAAGGGTGGGAATCAGAAAGATAAAGAAAAGGACCAGAAGTCTTCAGGCCCCCAAACTAGTAATAAGGAGGGTGGTTCCCAAAATGGAAACAAGAAAAAGAAGAATGAAGGCCCAAAGAAACCTTGGTGTAATACCTGCAAATCAGTTTCACACTGGGGCAGTGAATGCACCAAGAAATATTCAGTCCCCACCACTGCAGCTCCTAAAGCACCTGCACCCCCTAGTACAGTTAGCAGTGGTGGTACACAACCTAAGGGTATAGTGGGGTTAACCTTGGGTACTGAGATGGAATCTGGCCTAGTCAGAATCCCTACTCAGGCAGTTCTCCTATATGATGTGGACTTAGCTTTGTCCACTACAGTGAGTCCCAGTAACCTGGGCAAATATAGGCAGACGCCTTTGATAAATGAGAAACTGGCTCAGGCCTACAGGAACACATGTGCCAGTGTCACTATGGTGACACCTGACTTTGTGGACCCTGGACA
The DNA here is from genome assembly GCF_964261635.1 of Lissotriton helveticus. NCBI lineage: Eukaryota > Metazoa > Chordata > Amphibia > Caudata > Salamandridae > Lissotriton > Lissotriton helveticus. The sequence continues at coordinate 333,244,962 of NC_136070.1, forward strand.
GATTGTACTAGGTGAAAGTTACCTAGTGACCAATGCAAGCAACTCCACTACTTCACATAGTGTGGCTGTTGTGAACTTCTCCTGGGGAGGGGTAGATGGCCTAAAGAAAGTTGTTGTGAGTGCAGACCTCCCAGTAGACTGTCTGTTAGGCAATGATCTTGAAAGCTCAGTTTGGTCAGAAGTGGAGTACAGGACTCATGCAGAAATGCTAGGGATTTCAGCACATGTCCTTGCAGTGACAAGGACTCAGGCTAAGAAGTGCCTTCCTGAACCAGTGGTGGATCTTGGACAATAGACCAACCACAACCCAAGAGAAGGAGCAAGAGGGTTAAGGCTATGTCTTCCCCCTTGCCCCAGGTTGAGGATCAGATTTCACATGAAACTGATTCTGCAGTCCAAGAGGAGACTGTCTCAGAGGAACTTGAGCCTGATCAGGTTGAGTTTCTGGGGACAGGGGGACCCTCAAGGGCAGACCTGGGGCAGGCCCAATTAGATTGCCCTTCACTTGAACCCCTCAGACAGCAAGCTGCTGCTGAGGCTGCAGGGAATGCTCAAGGTGCCCATAAAGTTTATTGGGATGATGGACTCCTTTACTCAGAGGCTAGAGACCCCAAGCCTGGTACAACCAGGAGGTTGGTTATACCTTTGAAGTTTAGGAGTTTCCTTCTCACCTTGGCCCATGATATTCCCCTTGCAGGACACTTAGGCCAGAACAAGACTTGGGACAGGCTTGTTCCACACTTTCACTGGCCTCATATGTCAGAAAATGTCAAGGAGTTTTGTCGCTCCTGTGTCACTTGCCAAGCCAGTGGTAAGTCAGGTGGCACAACAAAGGCCCCCCTCATACCACTACCTGTGGTGGGGGTACCCTTTGAACGTGTTGGAATAGACATTGTGGGTCCCATGGATCCTCAGACAGCATCTGGGCACAGATTTATACTGGTGGTCGTGGATCATGCCACCAGGTACCCAGAAGCAATTCCCCTAAGGACCACCACAGCACCTGTGGTGGCAAAAGCCCTCATTGCAGTTTTCTCAAGAGTGGGCTTCCCAAAGGAGGTACTTTCAGATAGAGGTACAAACTTCATGTCTGGATATTTAAAAGCAATGTGGAAGGAGTGTGGAGTAAACTACAAGTTTACCACACCCTATCACCCACAGTGCAATGGGCTTGTGGAGAGATTCAACAAGACCCTCAAGGGAATGATAAAAGGTTTACCAGAGAAGCTCAGGCGGAAATGGGACATCCTTTTACCCTGCTTGCTCTTTGCTTACAGAGAGGTCCCACAGAAGGGGGTTGGCTACAGCCCTTTTGAACGTTTGTTTGGCCACCCTGTGAGGGGTCCACTATGTTTGGTGAAGGAAGGATGGGAGTTACCTCTCAAAAAGCCTAAGCTAGATGTTGTGGACTATGTACTTGGTCTCCGCTCCAGGATGGCTGAGTATATGGAGAGAGCATCCAAAAACCTGGAGGCCAGTCAAGAATTACAGAAAGCTTGGCATGACCAAAAGGCTGTTCTGGTTGAGTTCCAGCCAGGGCAGAAGGTGTGGGTGTTGGAGCCAGTGGCCCCAGCAGCACTCCAGGACAAATGGACTGGACCCTACCCTATCATTGAGAAAAAGGGAGAAGACACCTACTTGGTTGACTTTGGAACCCCTAGGAGCCCCCACAGGGTGCTCCATGTGAATCGTTTGAAAGCATTTGTGGACAGGGAGGACATGAGTTTGCTCATGGCCACAGATGGGGAACAGGAGGAAGAGAGTGACCCTCTCCCAGACCTGCTTTCCCAGAACCCTGATGATGGTTCAGTTGATGGAGTAGCCTTGGCAGGCAGCCTCACTGACCAGCAGCAGATGGACTGCAGACAAGTTTTGCAAGCCCACAGACACTTGTTTTCACTCACACCCAGTCAAACTAACTGGTGCACCCATGAGGTGGACACTGGTGACAGTCTGCCTGTGAAGAATAAGATCTACAGGCAACCTGACCATGTCAGGGATTGTATAAAGGCTGAGGTGCAAAAGATGTATGAGCTTGGAGTGAGTGAGCCATCAGAGAGCCCATGGGCTAGCCCAGTGGTCCTTGTGCCAAAACCTCATACCCAAGATGGAGAGAGAGAAATGAGATTTTGTGTGGACTACAGAGGTCTCAATGCTGTCACTAGGACAGATGCACATCCCGTTCCAAGAGCAGATGAGCTCATTGATAAATTGGCTTCTGCCAAGTTTCTGAGCACATTTGATTTTACAGTTGGCAACTGGCAGATCAGACTAGCTGAAGAGTCAAAAGCCAAGACAGCATTCTCTACCCCTAGTGGACATTATCAGTTTGTGGTAATGCCCTTTGGTTTGAAGAATGCATCTGCCACTTTCCAAAGGTTGGTGAACCAAGTCCTTGCTGGGTTGGATGACTTTTGTGCAGCATATCTAGATGATATTGCTGTCTTTAGCTCCACCTGGGAGGATCACCTGATCCACCTGAAGAAAGTTCTGGAGGCCCTGCAAAAGGCAGGCCTGACTATCAAGGCTACCAAGTGCCAGATAGGGCAGAGCAAGGTTGTATACCTGGGCCACCTAGTAGGTGGAGGTCAGGTTCAGCCACTGGAGAGCAAGATCCAGACCATACAGGACTGGGATCCTCCAACTACCCACACACAAGTCAGAGCCTTCTTGGGCCTGACTGGGTATTACAGAAAGTTTGTGAAAAACTATGGGTCCATTGTGACACCATTAAATGACTTGACATCCAAGAAGATGCCAAAAAAGGTTCAGTGGACAGTTAGCTGTCAAAAGGCATTTGATGACCTGAAGAAGGCCATGTGCTCTGCACCTATCCTGAGGAGTCCTGACTACTCCAAACAGTTCATTGTACAGACAGATGCTTCTGAGTTGGGGTGGGAGCTGTGCTTTCACAACTTAATCCAGATGGTCAAGACCAGCCCATTGCTTTTATTAGCAGAAGGCTGACCCCCAGGGAGAAACGTTGGTCAGCTATTGAGAGGGAGGCCTTTGCTGTGGTTTGGGCCCTGAAGAGGTTGAGGCCATACTTGTTTGGAACTCACTTCCTAGTTCAGACAGACCATAAGCCCCTCTTGTGGCTAAATCAGATGAAGGGTGAAAATCCCAAACTGCTCAGGTGGTCCATTTCCCTACAGGGGATGGACTTTACAGTGTAGCACAGACCAGGAACTGACCATGGTAATGCAGGTGGTCTCTCCAGGTACTTCCACTTAGAACATGAAGACTTATCTGGTCAAGGTTAGTTTAATGTCCCTGCGTTTGGGGGGGGGGGTTGTGTAGGAGAGTAGGGTCTGCTATCCTATGGTCACCCCAAATTTTTGCTTTTTGCTTCACTGGTTTTCGACTACTGAGGCTGTGGGCCTGCTAATCAGACCCTCAGCCTGCTGTTCTCTCTCTAAATTATTAATACACGTGCTATAGGTACATACCACAATTGGAAATGGACTCCTTGTTAGCCCCTGTACCATGCACTATAGGTGCTCAGGGCATAGGTGCCACCAAGGCCTACCAGGGGCTGCAGCATATCTTTTGCCACCCCTGGCTGGTTCTTTAATTGACACAACTGGCTGATCACTCAGCTGGGGCAAGATGGTGTAATCACCTCTTGCTTAGATATAGTATACCTATATCTAAACCTATATCTGGACACATATAAACCTATGAGCCACTCCTATGGAAGGCCTTATCAATTCTGGAGGCAGAGTGCGTGGTTTAATGTGAGATGGAGCTCTAGCATGAGCTGAGCCTGTCTGCAGCTGTCTGGAACAAATCCCTAAGCTGTTTCAGGATAATGCCATACCATATACTATTAAGTGCATTATAATCCTCGCGGTTATATAGCAACTCTGGTTTGGCTTTATCAAAACATGTCGTGTAAGGTGTCCTACGATTTGGAATACTATCCCCTCGCCAGTTCTGGCGACGGGGATAGCATTCCACCCCTCTAGAGGGAGAAGACATGTTACTTTACTGAAATGCGGTTGATTTTTAAAAGAGCCTCAGATCCACAAAATGGATGCTTCTGCCACAGACACGAGTCTGACCCCCTGCAGCTGACCGAAACTCAGCCAAGGGGGCCTGGACAAAGGGTTTCCTGTCGCAGGGAGGTGTCCCACCTCCCCAGACAGGAGATAGTGGATTGTAGCAGGGAGGTTTGAAAGAAACCAGACACTGCATGGGGAGCACAAGGCTGCCCCTTGCATAATCCGGCCAAACCGGTTCTGGGGCACACCAGCCCCCGTCCCAGCGCGGCCTGGGTCCCACCCATAGGAGGGGACCTAGCAGGTAATCCAGCCCCCTAGATTGGTATAAGAATGGGAGCAGTGCCAATGCACTTCAGATTATCCTGATGAAACATAAGAAACGAAACTCTGGACCCTTCGACATCCTACTCAACGTAGAAGACTGAAGAATCTCCCTTGTGGTCAAGGAGTGACCACCCTGTGCAAACAGGCACCATCCAGCACCTCGACGTCTGCTTTGTTGCAGTTCCCGCCGGAACGCGAGCGACAGAGATCGACGAGATCAAGCTTGCCTGCCTTCTTACAGCCCGATCCACAGTCCCTGCAGAGCTGAGACCCGTGGAGGCGACCGGAAGCGTGGGGCACGCCATCTTGAAAAGACCACGAGACGCTGACCGTGCAGCCCACGAGTGACCCTCGAAGCTGTACACCGGGGTTTGAGAAGCCCCAACCCTGAGCCACTCTTGCACCGAAGTTCAGCCCTCCACACTCGACGAGTGCTGCGTGGGGCCCTTCTGCTTCTTTTGGCTCAACGCGTTGGCCCGGTCACTTGCCAGCTGGCTTGCGGTCCCTGTGCCGACGAAAACCGAAATATGACTTGTGATTCTGGTTGCTCCAGATTTACACCAGCTCCCCTGAAAAGGAGCCCCCGCTCTGACCCTCCTGGTCCGAGTGAGAAGCAATCTTCCAGTTCCGCGTGGATTGCTTTTGCCAAGTGTTGGTTGCTCCAATCTTGAAGCCGACAGCGAGAGCCTTCGTGGGACAGATCGTGACCCGCTCCTGGACGTCGTAGATGCCCCAGAGCCCACGTGATAGCGGAGAGAAGCTCCTCGACAACCACCTGATTGCGCCCGACATTGCCTGTTTCCATCCTGGTTCCATCCTGGTTCCACCCTGGTCACTGCTGAGTGACGCAGACTCTGTCCCCTCTGCTTTCAGGTACTTTACGACTCTGATCCACCCTTGGATCACACCGGACACTTCTCCTTCACATCGCCTGCAGCATCTTCAGCTTCAAGCACCCAGAACCTGCACGACGAAACCCGACGCCACTTCGACCCTGTGCACCCGCTTCCTGTGGGTGAGGTAACATTGCAACGCCGGTGTTCCCACACTGGTACACACCTCTAGGGTCTGTGTCTAAAGTTTTGTCCTTCTAGGTTCAGCGGAAGTATCCTAAAACTCTATTTGTGTAACTTTTACGCACCATTGACTTGCATTGGTGCATGCGTGTGCTTTAAGCACTGCACCCGAATCCCGCTGGCTTTTCCCGACTTCAGCATTGCTTGTTCCGACTGCTCCCAGCGATGCCCTAGGCCTAACCACTGTTCGATTGGTATCTCTTATACCACTTTCTTAGTATATGGTCTGAGTGGCCCCTCGCCCTCTTCCATAATTGTGCAACTTTGTATGTTATACTGTGCTTTTGATTTAACGCTTGTGCCCCTTTGCTCATAAAGAGTACTGGGGATTATTTTGAGAATAAATACATATATTTTTATAATATATACTTGTGTGGTGTCCTTTCATTTGATATTATAGGACTGTGATTAGTAAAACAGCTCGCTTAACACGACCTCTTGAGTTAAGCCTTTAAGGCTGCTTAGTCTATGCTACCATTAAGATAGCTTGTCTACAAGGTTGACTTACAACCAGACACCATAAGGGATAGCTTGGACTGATACAAGGTGGTTCCAGAATTGGAAACATCATATATCAGGCCAACTTCTCACACCAGGTTAAATTATGTTGTTCCTTGGATAGCTGGGACTAACAATATTTGCTAGGGTCAACCCTTTTCTGAAGGTCAGACTAGGTTTCTCATCAGATACGGCATAATATTTTTATCTGCTCTAAGAAGATGCCAGTACTTATTAAGTATTGAGTACAGTTTGTAACTGTCTCTATTAAAGTGTGGCATGGGCACCATATTGCCTAGAAAGTAAAAGAAGGCAAGTACGTGCTGAACCGAGTCCCCTTGGATCTTCATTATCGTTAACAGCATGTGTCAGCAGATGGTTCACAAGACAGCAAGCCGGTGGGGTCGGATCCAAAACTTTATGAAAACTGCCGACGCCTGCCCGTTGACGCCGCAGGAGATAGCAGGGGAGGAAGGACCTGCCTATTAGTGTGTGCCATTAGGCACGGACTCCGACCATCCTGGGTGATTGATAATGCCACGCACTGTGCAGGATGAAATCAGCCATGGCCCCTAAGCCTGCCGGGAGCAGCGCCCAGTGAGCGATGCCACTGCAGCTTGTATTTTGCATTACGATAGCCGTGCTCCAGGTAACAGCTGAGGAGGCACTATTCTAATCCGTGACATTCGATTTCAGTGCATTGATGCGCATCGCCTCATTGAAATGCTTTAGTCTAACGCCTGATGCGTGGTAATTGACTGGGCTGAATCACTCTTCAGATAACTCTTTGCAGGATAGACTTTGAGAAATGTTTTACGTTAAGCTGAAAATTAAGACCTCTTGCACAAGAATGGTGAGGTTTATTACATATGGCGGCCTGAGAAACTATGTCTTCAAACTGCTTTTTTCATTTAATTTTAGGAGGCGAATGGACGTCTCTTTTATCCAGGTCAGTAGACATGGACTTCTAGTCTAAGGTTATATGTGAACTTTTTTCTGTTTATGATAACATCATTCAAACATATACATATCTGACTTCAGTTTGACTTCGTAGTGCTCTGAGCTTTTTAAATGCTTGTATTGACACTGTTTTGAGGTTTCTTGGCACACCAGACTGAATCGTCATGTCTTTGTATTGCGGGTATTTTGTCTGTTTCAGAAGTAACATTATTAAGGAAATACGTGTGTTAAAAATAATCTGCGATGATTCTAAAATCAATTTATGTGGTGGGACTCAACCCCTTTGAAAACATACATCTGGGTAAAATGTGTTGTCCCTGTTCCGTTTAGAGCAAGCAGCAAAATAGCGTGAATAGGATGTTTCCGCCCCCCGCCCCCCCTGAAAAAAAAATATTCTGCAATCTGTTCTCTAGTATCCAGTGTTTATGGACAACCATTGACCACCCCTACTACATACCCCCTTCGTTGTCTTTAATTTAAAATACATCGTCTGCTTTATAGCCACAATCAAACTCACAAAACTGGATTTCTACCGAATTCCCATCTCCGTGGGTCTAGATTGAAGTACACTTTATAAATTTACCGGACCAGCCCGTGCCCCCTGTCTCTTTCTATAGCGCTGCGAGGGGGTGGAAAGGCTGATCAGGGGCACCCAGGGGTTCAAGGAAGTGCTGGGCTGCGGACGAGTGCGCGGGGAAGCTCAGCAGGTTGTCACCAGGCGGTCACTGCTCTTTCAGAGCCTATCTCGTGCCAGCTGTATGCCCCATCCGGGGCAGGGGGCGCCATGGCAACCCTTTGTTGACTGTGAACAAGAGGACAGATGTGTGTGAAAGCGGACATCAGCAGGGAGGAAAGGAGGCGAGTCCATTCATTCTGTTTGATGCGATGAGTGCGCAGTCCCCATTCCCCCCAGATGTCTGTCGTGCTGACTCGCCTCTGCTCTTGTGCAAAATATTGTTTTTTCGATAGCGACCGCATCCATGTGGCTTCAGAGCTGTGCAAGTCTTAGTTTTTCTTCTAAATGAGCTCGGGCATTACCAATCACGAAATAGTAAGTCACCCAAGCTGGGGGCTTGACCCTGTGACCAGTAGATTAGCTTCCCACGTCACGCCATGTGGCAACCACATCACCTTTCACGTCCTTGTTTATTTTTTAGCAAATCAATATTTTTAGGTGGTTGGTTCAGTTGAAGTGAACCAAGACTACCACTCTTAATAACTGACTGTCTGGTAACAGGGTGTCCTACTGACAGGAGCACCAGCTGTTGGTTGCTGGTGGAGGTGTGTTGTTGTCGCTAACTTGAAAACCTCAGAACACTTAACCTGGGTTCCATTAGCTGCTTTCCCAGTGACCCCAATGTATGGGATCCTGGGAAAGGCAGGTTGTTCTATGCCTAGTGTCCTTGTTCGTCCAAAATCAGAAGCCAGTCCGGTTGCTCTCTGCGCTATATTAGGACTCTCCATTCAATGGTCTCCTTATCAAGTGCATAAACCCACCAAGCTGTCATAATGTAGCCTCTTTGCTGCCTCACAGTAACACAGCTTCATGGAACACTAGGACCACAAGACACACACACACACTGACCATTGTGCACTAACAACTTGAAGCCCATTTTATCATGTTGCCTTAAAGCACTCCACCTGCTTCCAGTCAAGGCCAGAATAAAATTGAAGATACTGTGCACCGTTCACAAAGCTTTGTCTGGTAAAATGCCGAAACGACTCGCCAACCATACCTCCATGCTACTCCCTGACAGAAACATCATCAGCTGCCAGCATGGTCCAGCAAGCATCTTCCAGCGGATCTCGCCCCGAGGCAGATACCGGGTCGTTCAAGGCCCATACTGTAGAACGGCTTCAACCCCTTAGTGAGGTCCAATTCCAAACCCAATCACACGTGTTTCAGGGCACTACTAATGGAAACTGAATTGTTCAGACTAGCTTCTCAAGTGGATGCCCCATACTGTCTGGTATCCTGATCTCAGAATATCAGCGGAGGGCTCCACCCTCCCTGACTGGGATGTGTTTTTACCAGCACATCCCTCTTTCATGAGAATGGATAATGTTCTTGTACGTTTTGCACGTTTACACAAGTTTACACATAGCCAAGTTTACTCATAGCACACAGTAAAGATGGAGGTAAGTGAGCCACTGAAACTTCCAGCCTGGCTCTGCTCGAGGTCCTCCAGGAACTCTGAGCTCAAGAACTTTCACGGCACGCAATGTTACCGGGTGGCTACAGCTGCCAACCATGTATCATCGGGAGCCAGGTTTGACTCTGGGTTTAGGTTCAGCATCCTGTGAAACACAGCAAATCTCCCCGTGCCAAATAAAATAACATATAACACAGTCTATACCTGTTGTGAAGCGCTGTTATGTCCTTGGTCTAGGTTCTTGCTAGAAAAAACAGCCCAAATAAAATGTGCATTCTTGCTTGCGATGGACAGATCTCCTACTCCAAGAATTAAACACAAAACATCAACCTTTGCTAGCAGAAAGAGATACCAATCTAGTGACTGAATTACTCATGGTGGAACTGGAAAATCTGGGATCAATCACAACTTCCCTGCTTGACCAAATTGTGTGATCCTAGGTAAATACTTTATTTCAGTGAGTACTGTTTTTGTTTATTATCACCTATAATACTTCCTTCAAGTACTTGAGTTAAGGATGTGCTCTGTCAAAAAACAGTCTTGTATTTACTTGAATAGCCTATCTATAGTAGTAATCTTGGCCATGTATACTGTAAAGATAACTGACTCGCCTCTTAGTTCACTAACTGCATTGTCATTATTGCTGGAGAATGAATGTTTGCCAGTTCGTGTTTAAAAACACCAGTGTTTGAAAAAAGGTTTTCAAATAATCTGATGTACTATGGTGAAATGCTTTCACATGTTAAAGAAATACACTTTCACAGTTATTTTTTTATACACCAATTTTATTGATTTTTCGAGTTAAACATAAAACAATATAGTGGATACAGAATCACACAATGTGAGCGAATTGAGCAGCATGAAGTGCATTGCCACAGTCATTACAGTACGTAATAGGCACACTACTTGCCCCATATTATGTGGAACGTTTGTGGTCAGCGCCTCAATGCTTAGATAGGTTCTGCTTGTTTGGCACGCCAGTCCATGCCGGCACCCTAGACGGCTAGTGCCCAGGGGCATGACAGAGGCCTAATCCCGGGTTATGTCTCACTTGGTTATGAGTGTGCCAGCCCCACCAAAGCTCAATCTATCCTAGGGCCACCCACGCCCTCCGTATCCCCAACAATGCAACTCGGGTGTGGGTTCTATAGAATGCCCCAACACTCATCAGAGTGCCTGGAAGATCTTTGCCCAATAGGAAACAATCCTCGGACAAGTCCATACCATGTGCAAAAAGTCACCCGATCCATCTTGGACTTTCTTGAATTGCCAACAGAACTTTTCATACTGTAACGTGACATTTGTGGCTTGACTTACATCTTTAATATTTTCACGACTCTGCGCGTGGACGTGCTCTTTGAGCCAGAGCCGACGCTTAGATCCCTGTTAATTTGTTGGCTCACACACCTCTCTATGGTCAGGGCTTTAAGTGGGATGAAAAAACTGGAGGGTCTCTCAAATGGGCGTGGCCAATTTAATTAAGAGTGTGGCTTAAAAACACTTAAACTAAAAAAAATCTGTGCTTAGCTTAGTGTGCCGCCCGACTTGTATTTTGCTGTTCCTGTCATTGCATCCAGATATACGATACAACAAGTAACATCATACCTACAAGAAGTCAGGACTATTGGCTTTGTCAATGGTTATTAGTTGCATCAGATAAATAAGCAGCAACTATGGCTTGTATAGAATATTGAAAAAGCTTCCACTTTCAGCCCTGGTGAAACCACAACAATGTTGCTGCTCCTGAGTTTCAAAAAGAGAAGGGAAATCCAGAGAGAAAATGACTCTCTTTAAAGTATTTCCCTTCCCCTACAAGGCTCTCCCTGGCATGACGTCATGCCCTAACTTCTCCACTACTGAGAAGGGAGCAGTGTGAGCACCGCACATCAGTGTGCCTGCTCTCACTGCGGGACCGCCTGTGCCAGGGCACAAAACAGAGCCCCAAAGAGACCCGTTTCGAGGCCCCCTTTAAAAAACTGCCGGTGCTCAGACCCGGTGAGGCCTGGCCCACTTAAAGCCCTGCGTAAGCCTCCCAAGTAAGTAAGAGTTTTAATTACAATTTATGAAGTGCCGAACATAAACTGAGCTCCCTGTTGGTGCTTGTCCCAACAAGTGTGCGAGTGCATATATATTTGCACTTTATGGTGTAAACAAAAGGCCCTGTGGCTGGGCAGGGGTTGATGTTGCCCTTAAACACAGCCAGTGTCTCTCATTCCACAGGCCTTCAAAGACTCAATAAATTAACTGCAGGTCAGAAATAAACTTTGAGGAGTGGACGAAAATGTACACGTTTTATAGAGCGCCCAGTGCTGTGGCTTGGTCTGTTTGTAAGCGCTATCGGTTTTGCCAGATGCAGTTTTGCCAGATGTGACAACAGAGGTGTCTGTGCTGCATCACACAAACTTAAACGACAGGGGAAATGTAACTCTGTTCTTTTGTTTTTACACCAGGGGACTTCACAGAGCTTCAAGGCTCCCCATCCGAGCAGTGAATTCAGTGACATGTCTGATGCTGAAATAAAAACATGTCCTCTGACCCGTGACAGTTGTACTATTATAATTTGAGGTTTCCCAATGCAAATGTGTCATTTGCGATTAAACGCAGAAGGGCTGTTTATTTTAATTAAATACTGCCACTTGAGCTGGGAAAACCGACGAGCAAACACTCCCCAGTCTGCATCCAAACCAGACCAGCGTGTGTCAGATTAACTCATAATAATTACATTGTTTAAGAAAACTCAGTCGTGAGTGCTGGACCATCTGGCGACTGGCGTTCAAGTGAAATGCTGCCGAAGGTCACACAGAATGTAGCAACATGACTGCAGCAGAAACGTCTGCAGCTAGTTTGTGGTTCATGTTTTTTTCAAGAATTTGCTCATAAGTATGTTGTAGTACCTGTGGTGACCATGCTCATTCTTATCAAATTTCAGAGGTTCTTCTAAAATATCGTTTTCAATTTATACATTTTTATTTCCACTGTAATTTTAGGGATTTTTGTGATCTTGTTTTTCAGCTCACTGTACTTTGCCATTCTGTGGGTTCCTAATAATTGCGTTTTGAGAACTTTTTTTTTCTTTCGGGGTGCCCTCGAATGGATCGATTTAGGCAGAATAGAAATTTAAATGTCTATCCATGAATAAATCAACAGAGCAAGGCAGAGCTGAGCTGTCGGTGGCAATTGAGTGATTGCTTCCCTGTCAGCAGAGTAGGTGCTACTGCTGCTCTCTGTATCAGTGATGGATAGCTAACCTATCTTTGGCAGGTGGGGCACTGCTCTGCTGTTTTCAATGTTTAACAGATAAGACAGCTAACCGAAGTCAATGGCCAACAAAGGTCCTTCATAAAACAAAGTATACTTAGGGGTGCACAGAACAGCAATCAGACACACGTATGCCCAGTGTGGGGTTTGTCAAATGATGTTACAGTAATCACGTGTGAAACATACGTATGCCCACTCCACTCTAACAAAAAAATTAATGAAAACGAGAGGAATGAGAGACATTTAAGGGACCTCCGATTTCACAAATGCACCTAGTCCTGAGGATGGTCTCACGTACTTAAAACGATAGCAACCGAAACGTCGACTGTTCCACTACTCCTCTGGAATTTGCTTACCATCAGCACAAATTCTATAGCTCATGAATATGTTCTTCTGATTAAAAAAAAAAATTTTTTTTTTTAGAGTGGGCTTGACATACATTTGTCTGTTACATGATTATTATAACAACATGAAACAACCACACTCTGAACATGTGCCTGGTTGCTGTTCTCTGTATCCCCCTACTAATGCATGCTATTCTGTAATTTACATAAAGTGAATGCAATAGCTTTAATTTTGAAAACCTGTTTTTCACTATTTTTTTCATTCATTTTACCCATAATTGATTTTGTTTTTTCCAA